>NC_132853.1:36671045-36981194 GCF_048164855.1 Canis lupus baileyi
GGCCTCTTGTGCTGTTAGCCTTGTGCTGTGGTGTTGCCAAATGATTTCTCCAATTCTCTTTTCTCAGTGGGCTAGAACGCAGCTGATTAAATAGGCCGTGACTCACATAAGCTCCCGTGTCTTTTTTATTGACTGCTTTATGGAAATGTATCACACTCCAAAGGGTCCCCATTGTTGTTGCTGTGCGTAGCTGACTAAGGAGTCATGTTTAGCGCTGAGAGATGGAATCCTACTCTGTCGTTTTTCATTGCAAAGTTGGGTATGGGTGGGATCCAAGGGCTTAAAGGCATCTGGATGAGGAGAGAAGGATGTCTGAGAATTTCTTTTATCTTTATCTACCATGAAAGTTGGGTGGCCATCACTTCTAGGTAACACTTCTCTGCTGATCTTATCTTTATGGCCCCACATCCTTCAGCTAAGTGAATCTTTTCTTTATATGGGCTATTCTGGGAGATTTAGTTAAGTGCAGTAGTAGAGAGAGATTATGACACGAATGTAATTCTGTTTTGTGCTGATACAACAGGATACACTCTTAGATTTATCCAAGAAGGCCATTTATTCCAAATAACTCTAAATCATTTCTATTTTTTCATTAAGATGGTGATATCTTTTTTTCAGGTAACGGACAAAAAGCCTCAGTTTTTAAAAAATTGTATACTTAAATATAAATGTTTTTGCCCTAAAATAGCAACTCATGCAATTATTTTTGGCTCCTTCCTGTTTTTATCATCATCCTGCAAGGTATTTACATACTTTCTATTAGGCATTAAGTAGCTCAGCAGATCTGTTCATTTGCCAGGAGGTGTGGATTCAGCCATACAAGACTCCTCCTGCCTCATCACCCCAGGACCATAGCTAACATTGTGCATCCTTGAGATCACTGGTTCTTGATCAGTAGGACACTGAGCTGACACTGAAAGAGGAGACAGCTTGATTGCCACAATGGCTTCCCATCTTGATTGTGTGGATTTATCCAATAGATCAGGGAGCTAATGAAATTGAGCTCAGTGTCAACTTACACTGAGAACAATACTGTTATTTTTTTAAAGATTTATTTATTTATTTATTTATTTATTTATTTATTTATTTATTTATGATAGACATAGAGAGAGAGGCAGAGATGCAGGAGGAGGGAGAAGCAGGCTCCATGCTGGGAGCCCGATGCTGGACTCGATCCCAGGACTCCAGGATCGCGCCCTGGGCCAAAGGCAGGTGCCAAACCACTGAGCCACCCAGGGATCCCCCAATTCTGTTATTATATTCACCACCACACAGTGCCTTGTACACAGAAGACAATCACTAGAATAGAAATTGATTTGGTTCAATTTCCTAATTTTTATTCCATAGCCATTTCAAATTTCATCTCAATTTTGTCCACTGCCCATAAGAGAAACCAGGCAAGAGAGTTCATTAGTACAGATTCCTTCTAATAAGAAAGCAACACTGGGGCGCCTGGGTGGCTCCATCAGTTAAGCATCTGCCTTCAGCTCAGGTCATGATCTCAGAATTCTGGGATCAAGCCTCGTATTGGGCTTCCTGCTCAGTGCAGCACCTGCTTCTCCCTCTCCCTCCACCTCTCTCTCTCTCTCTCTCTCTGTCTGCTCACACACTCTCAAATAAATAAATAAAATCTTTGAAAAAAAGAAAGAAGAAAGAAGAAAGAAAGAAAGAAAGAAAGAAAGAAAGAAAGAAAGAAAGAAAGAAACCAATATAATCCATCTTGCCAAAACACAGCACATAAAATACCGCATTTCTAGCTCTGGTGCTCTTCAAAATCTGCTGGTGAATAACCAAGAGAGAGAATTCAGCAACTCATTCCCTGCCCAATTTTAGCAAAACTAAGTATGACTCTTTGGGAAAGAAGGTGGTGGTGGTGCTGACCCTAGCTTCCTAGAATTAGTGACTTGGAGTTCAAACATCTCTGCAGCATCCTGTCTTTGTTTTTTTGGTGGTGGCATTCTTGGGTTTCGGTTGGTGGGGAGAGAAATGCCTCATGCTGATAATGTACTGAAAGTAAATGAAATTAAATAAGCGAAGCAGTGCTCATCACTACTTCCTTCCCCCCTGGGTAATTCAATTCAAGCGCTCTCTCTGATGGCAACTCACAGGGACTGTCTCTGTCACCCCGCTGGGGCCTGGAGTCTTAACATCTAAATAAAAGTTTCACTCAAGCATTTTTTATGCTCCTGCCAGCAGGATCAGTGAGCTGGTGTGGGCACATTAATGTAATATTCATACTCACAGACTCTCCCCGCACACGAGGCAATGTCTTCCCATTTTCATAATTATAGATGTTCCATAAAATGGCATTTAGATTTGCATTAAAAAAGGAGGTTTGAATTCTAATAGAACATTTAACATGTCTTTTATGATTCAGACTCTCGGCATCTTTAACAAGAAGTGTCTCTAAGTTTTACAAGACCTCAAAAAAGGAAAAAGAAAAGAAAAAAAAAAAACTGAAAGAAGGGATGGATACTCCAAGCTTAGGAGATCCTGTTTTTCTCATCCCCTCTTTCACTTCATTTTTAGGCCTCTAGGAGCAATTTTTGACAGTGCTACAGAGAGGATGAAGTCTCCTCCAAAGGGCTTTCAGAACCATGCCCGGGTCCTGGACCCAGCCACTCTAACCTCAGTGGATCAGTTTCTGTTTTCTTGGAGAGCATTTTCAGAAAGATATTAGAATTTTTAGAGGGGTGGGAGAAATGAAAGGATCCTAGACAAATGAACTTCCCTTTGCTGCTGTTCATCTCATGTGTGCACCCTGAGACCCATCTGGGAGGATTTATAGCAGCCACAGAGTTTGCTAACTGTAGAGCACACAAATGAAAATAGTCCATGAACAAGGAAGTTGACAATAAGGACAAATAGAAAGATTCAGGCACTTTGACACACTAAAAAAGAAAAATTCTTTAGATCTCTATGCTTAAAACTAAGTTTGAAACAGCTAAGAAGCAAAAGGTAATCTTAGTTGCATTTTAAATTGTCTGAAAATGCTCTTTTTAAATAAATTTTTATTTTTTTATTTTTATTTTTTATTTTATTTACTTATTCATGAGAGACACAGAGGGAGACAGAGGCAGAGACACAGGCAGAGGGAGAAGCAGGCTCCATGCAGGGCCTGACGTGGGACTTGATCCCGGGTCTCCAAGATCAGACCCTGGGCTGAAGGCAGCGCTAAACCACTGAGCCACCCGGGCTGCCCCTTTAAATAGATCTTTAAATAAGAAGTGCCAGCTCATAGCCCCCTGCCCCCAAATAAATGTTAGTTATAGTAGATTTCAAAAAACAATTGTGCAATTGAAAAAATGATTTCAACCCCAAACTTTCAATATATTGTATAGGTGACCCAGTTGATTTATATGAGGTTGTGCCTTAATTTGGTTTGTATTTTGTTTGGATTTCTAAATCTATTAAGGGAAACCAAAAGAGCTTTGGTTTTGGAGACTAAAAAAAATAAACATTAGAACTCTATCAGCCCACTCTCTTTATTTCTCCTAACTAAGAAATACGGGCTTGGGGGCACCTGGCTGGCTTTGTTGGAAGAGCACACAACTCTTGATCTCAGGGTCATGAGTTCAAGCCCTGTGTTGGGTGTAGAGATGACTAAATAAATAAACTTTTATTTTAAAAAAAGATTTTATTTATTTATTCATGAGAGACAGAGAGAGAGAGAGAGAGAGAGAGGCAGAGACACAGCAGAGGGAGAAGCAGGCTCCATGCAGGGAGCCCAACATGGGACTCGATCCTGGGTCTCCAGGATCACGCCCTGGGCTGAAGGCGGTGCTAAACCACTGAGCCACCCGGGCTGCCCAGTAAATAAACTTTGAAAAACAGGTATATGGACTTGTATTTTTTAAAGGGTTTTTGTTGTTCTTGTTTCATTTTATTTTTTGATAAAATGTCCTTTTTTGTCCTTACCCCCTCCCTTCTATAAAATAAGTGTGAGCCCCTGTAGTGAAAGATGGCTCAGGATCTTGACTTCTCAATAAATTTGTACCTAACAAGGCTAACTGAAAGTCAAGGATGGAAAAAGAAAGAAAGAAAGAAAGAAAGAAAGAAAGAAAGAAAGAAAGAAAGAAAGAAAGAAAGAAAGAAAGAAAGTCAAGGATGTTAGCAGCATATGTTCCAAAGCCGATGGCAGTTCCAGAGTCTTCTCTTGGTATAGGCTCCAACCATTCTTAGACTCTTTCCCATACTTGGACAAAACCAGGATGTGGCACTTACTGCCAATTGAGCCCTTCTTTGTATGAACTTAATATTTATGTTTTTCTTTTGTTGTTGTTTCTTTTTTTTTTTTTTTTAAGAGTGAGTGTATATTGCTCTCACAGAGGTGGTTCCATGTATGGTGAACTCTATCACTCGTTAAGCTTCTCTCTGCTGGTAGAAATTCATTTGACTTTTGATTATCTCAATGTGGATTATCCTATTTGGAGCTTATATCCACAGCAAGCTCTTAATTCTCTAGAGTCCTATTTAGGCTCATATTTAGGCTACTTCCCCTTGTCCAAACTCATGTATGTTTAGATCATTGTAAGTGATTTTAGCATTAGATATAATTAGGAAGAAAGAAAATTTACTTCCCCCATCATACAAAAATTGTTTTATTTTGTACTGTGTTTAAGCTGTTGTGTTTCTGCACCCCCTTCATTAATGTGGATTATCTCAAGGAGCCTAAATAAATGAAAAAATTCTGTCAGGCTTCAACAAAGCATTCTGCTGTTATTCCTTTTAGGAATGGAAGACATCACAAGAGGAGCTCAAGAACTTGATAACATCATCAAGCAAGGTTACTTGGAAAAGAAAAGCAAAGGTACTGACCAGATCCACAGTCCTTAGAATGTTCCAGAAAGGGGAGGGACATGAGGAAAACGAGGGCTAACATAGCAGGTGCTTTTTCTATGACCAATTCTGTGTTTGGGAGATGAATGGCCAAAAAGAAGGCAGGAGAGGAAAAGAAGTCTGGTGTGTAGGCTGAAGAGATGCCTCAAAACCATCAGGATAGGAAACTAGTTCTGCTTTACTCACCTGGTACACAACAGGTGTTTAATAAATACTTGTTGAATGCATGAGTGGTGATATTCTTGTTTTCATCCCTCAGTGTGCTCCCATAGAGTAAAACTATGTTGCCACAAGCGTAATTTTACAACCAATGTGAAGCAACCCAGTTTCACGTTTCAGAGGAGCCCAACCTCGACCCATCACTCACTGGATTAAAATAGATACTGCTATCCTAACTAAGCCCAGGGTCCCAGGTTTAACACTCAAAAGGCAAATTGCTTTCGTACAAAGGAAGAACTTCTCATGCCTGTGTGGCCTGGAGCATCAGTTTGGTTTGCTAAAAGGCACCACATAAAAGTATCATAGAGAATTTGAAAAGTACTAGATGAGATTAGAACCTGAAAGCTATAAAAGAAGATAGATAGTGGGATAGCTGTGAGGGGTCACATCAGGCAAAACCTGTTTAGAATTTGGACCTTTAACTGAGCGAGCCCTCTGGACTCTGAGTCAATATGGGATAGCCTGCGGGAGTGAAAGGGAGAGTTTTACAGTCCATTAACCTAGGAAATAAAACAATAACACACTGGACTGTGTGTTGTTGGACTTTACGGACTCTTCAGTGGTTGTAGTTACCTGAATTTATGTCCCTTACTGCTGTTCTGTTTAGATCATAGTTTCTTTGGATCAGAGTGGCAGAAGCGGTGGTGTGTTGTCAGCAGAGGCCTCTTCTACTACTATGCTAATGAGAAAAGTAAGTGTTCTTCATTTGCACAGCAGCATCTCACTCCTGGATGCAAGCACTTCGTAAATTCTCGAGCACTTAGATCTCATGATAGCAGTCTTTAACTAACACCCATAAACGGACATGCTTGGGAAAAATAGGCTTGGGTAAGTCATACCTTGCCCATGACCAAAAACTCAGATGCCAGTTTAGAAGTTATTTCTCCTTTAAACATTAGGATAGTGTGGTCAGCATATCAAAAGGTTATCTATGGGGCACCCTGGTAGCTCAGTCAGTTAAGCATCCAACTCTTGTCTTTGGCTCAGGTTATGGTCTCATGGGTCATGGGATCAAGCCCCAGGTGGGGCTTTGCTTGAAGCTTCTCTCCCTCTGCCCCTCCCCCCAACTCACATGTGCACTCTTTCTCTCTAATAAATAAATCTCTTTAAAAATAAAATGTTAAAAAAGATAATCTTTTATTATGACTATAACATATTATCAAGGTTGAACACTTTGGCATTCTTTTTTTTAAAGAACCTCCAACTCTTTATAGACATTAACCATATAGTTAAAATATTGAAAAAAATCTGAGAAGGATTTCAACAGCTTAGCAACAGCCCAGAAATAGACCCCTTGAGTCCAAACTCTCTAAGAATATGCTCTCAACTTTATCCTACTGAATACTGGGAAGTAGTCCAGTGGACATCCCTAGAGTCATGGAGTATTGAGACCCAAATGGTTGCTGTGCCCAAGAGACACCCTCCAGCCAGATGGCAGCAGCAGTGAAGTGTTGACTCAAGCCAGAGGCAGCTTCTTAATGAGCCACCACTGAGTCAATCAAGCACAACACTCATATGCTATCCCTAGAAGACTTCCCAACCATGCTTAACACAGTCGCTAAGTTCCTGAGAGGGAACAGGATATAAGCACAAATATGAGTCAGCTACAACTAAATACAAGTTAAAAATGATTATTGTAGGGACGCCTGGGTGGGTCAGCTGTTAAGTGTCTGCGTTCAGCCCAGGATGTGATCTTGGAGTCCCAGGATCGAGTCCCACATCAGGCTCCCTGCCTGGAGCTTGCTTCTCCCTCTGCCTATGTCTCTGCCTCTCTGTGTGTGTGTCTCTCTTATGAATAAATAAATAATCTTTTTAAAAAATTATTATTGTAAATGAACACAAACCTTCAAAGAAGGGGTACCCTCCTGCAGACTCTAACTAGCCACAGGAATAATTCTACGAAGCAAGAGAAAAAGAAAAGCAACACATCAGTTCTTGTGGAGGCCTTCCTTGGGCTCTAATTCCTTGGCACAGAGGCTCATAATTCAGAGTAAACCCTTCCTTTTCCTTCCAATCATTCCCTGTTACTCCTCTCTTTGTTCCTTCCCAGGATTAGGCATCTTCCAATGCCTAGATGTCCAGTCTAGGGAATAATCAGATATCTACCCAATTGCCTTTGGACTTCCTATACTTTTGGAATTAAGGTAGCTGAAAGAACTGCAGCTTTGCTAAATGACCTGGCATCCTTAAGATTTGCCCTTGGGCGTCAAGGCAATTGATTCACCCTGCCTCTCTGCCTACCACAGGTATCACTGACTTCCTCTTCTTCTTCCTCCCTCTTATATTCCTCAGAGACCTTCCCATCTAGGGGTGAAATGTGAAGCCCCCTTCACAATCCATAGCCACAGAGCTCAAACCCTAAGTAACACACCCCCAGCTTTCCTTCCAACCCCCAGACCACTCTTCAACCCAGAAACCACAATTTCTTCCCTGAATTCTAGATGTACAAGCCAGCCAGGTGCTATTTGCTTATTTTAAACCTTCAAACTAATATAACATTTATATCATTGTAAAATGTTCTTCACTTCCAAAAAAAAATGTTCTTCACTTCCCATGCATTTAAATAAGTGGTTGGCATATCTGAATATAAAACCAGGTATCACATTCATTCATTCAGAATCCTCTATACTCAAGGTGAGAGAGCGGGAGAGGGAGAAACTTGGAGACTTTTATGGACCATTTTGCCGTCAGAGTGAAATAAAACCTGGTGACCAAAGAAACAACAAAACATTTAGTGGCCAGTTAGAACAAGGAGAGATACTTTAACAAAAAAGATTCTGGTGTCAAAAAGCACTGTTGCATGGCTCCCTTCTCGCCAGTTACTTCTTATTGTGCCCAAGACATTTTCTTAGTAAGTATAGAGTGTTTGTGTATTTCTTTTAGCTCAACCAGGTAAGGATAGAGTCTTTTTCTTTTCTTTTCCTAATACTGTCAACCCACTGCCACCTTATCATCATCATCCTCAAAAAGCATGTATTAAGAAATCCATTTCACATGGTAACAGGACACAAATCATCACCCAGACGCTGTGGTTCCACTCTTCTGTATTCTCTGCCTGAACCACACCATGAGGACAGAAAACCATCGGGAACCAACCGCCTCTTTTCCCATTCCTAATATTTTATTTTTTAAAAAGGGGAGTTACAGGCAAAATGGTCTCTCCTCTCCTTCACTTAGAGCCCTGTCCCTCCTTCGTCATCACCCAGTGATACTTAACAGAACCCTGCTACTTCCCAATTTGACCTCTGGGAAGGGGGGATAAAATATGGAGTTTTAATTATGCTCCCTCTAGCACCAATTCCCACCTGACCAGCAGTGGGGGAGAGCAGTCTAGCCCAAATACTACAGAGGGCATAGGGAGAGAGTCTGGGAACTCCTCATGCCCCCTGTGCTGCTGTCCACCCCCCCTCAAACGTGAGCTCTGCTGGCCCTGATAATAACATGCTGCAGTTCTATAATAGCCTTCAAGAGCCTCACGTTTACAGCCACTCTCTCCCTGTTGTAATAATTCCTTCCTTCTGTTATTATAGATCTCTTAACATTCTAATAAATTCTCTGTCTCTGTTGTACTCTTTTGGCAAAATAACCTTTCATGTTGCATTTCCCTAGCTTGGCAGTGATCTCTGCCTCACTGTCACAGTAGCCTCTTCTTAAGCTTCCTTAATAACCTTTCCTTGACTGTTGTGGTTCCTCAGGGATGTAACAGCTGTTTCCGTGCTTTTATTTTACATACCAGAGAAGATGCCTTCCTTTGGCGGTTGCATCTCTCTAGGGATACAGGGAGCTTTCCTGTCTTGCAGGCAAGCAGCCCAAAGGGACCTTTCTCATTAAGGGCTACAGTGTACGGATGGCCCCCTACCTGCGAAAAGATTCCAAGAAAGAATCCTGCTTTGAACTGACCTCCCAGGATAGGCGCAGCTATGAGGTAGGATGAGCCGAGGAGATGATGGTCCTCATTTGTGTTGTAATTTCATTCCATGCTGCATGTGAGCTGGGGTGCTATGCTGGGTTCCATCCTTTCTTTGTTACCTGTCCATTTCTTACCAGGACCTTCTTTCTTGACATGTCTTCACCTTTGTTATGTGATGCCCTCCTTCCTCCTCTGTATTGTCACTCTCATCCTAGATACTGCTTTTGGTTGGCTTCCGACTTTTCACCCCTCCCCTTCCCAGTCTCACTCCATAGGTGAGAGTCTTGTCTATTGCAGCACATAATCCAATTCCTTATTCATCATCCCTGATTTCACACCTTCAATTTCCATCCTTTTTATTTTTTAACAGACTACCTTCACTTCATTCCATGAAAGCCAGAAAAAAGAAAAATCTGACAGTAGAATGAAAAATAAGTTATTTTCCCATATTCATCTTGCTATCCCAAATAATCTTCCTGTGTGTAGAAGCATTGCATATCTCTAGAAGGACTCCTAAGACATGGGTGACAATTGAGTAGTAACAGTGATAACTGGAAGGACTAGAGTACCTGGATGGGGGTGAGAAATGCTTATTTTTCAATGTGTTCATTTTTATATATTTGACAAATATAGTAGGCAATATTATAAGCAAGACATTTATTAGCTAAAGCAATAAAAAATTCTGACTATAGGAATGTCATGATTTTCTCTGAAAATATATTTTACATGTGTCTGTGTATATATACACACACACATACACACACACAAATGTTGTTTCCCGCTTGTTGGTCATTTTTATCTTATCATGATTTTACTAAAACAATGTGGAAAAACATTAGCTAACTTATGAGAAAGAGAAAAGCCATGCTAAGGTTAATATTAACCACTTGAGTAAACTTTTGACTATTCAAATGCTTCTCAGTACTTGTCCCTTTATATTTCTATGGTATCTTAAATCTCATTTTGATAAAACGACCTAGGTCTTTAATATGGAATTTCAAAAAAGATTTTTTTATTTAAACTAAACTTTTATAAAGAGTCCTTAATAAATAAATATATATATATATAAAACAGATGTATGCGCTGGGTCTGTATCTAAGTTATTTTTATTATTCAGTATTGATGGTGCCTCCTTCACATAAAAATTTATTTGACAAGTCTAAATCAATTTCCTTAGACATTTCTTATGTAAATGAGTTTTTATGAAATCAAGAATGATAATGTCTATTAATAAGTATTAAGCAGGAATCTAGGTTTCTTATACGGCACATATCTTTATCTTACCCTAATGGCCAGATAATAAAAATGTTTTTCGGGAAGAGTCATTTCAAGTTGATTCATTTAAAATAAAAAATTACTAAGTCTTGATGCTTGACTGACTTGTTTTGTGAATCAGAATGTAGAGTTTGTTTACTTCTTCTATTCTTTGGCCCATTGAATCCAAGTCATTATCACGGTCTGTGGATTCTTCCTCTACAATATCCTTTGGATCTTCCCCTTCTTATTCCCACAGCCGTCACAATACTTGTCCCAACCACGTCCCCCAGAGGACCTGCTAAATAGCCTTCTAGATGGTCTTCTGTCTCCAATTTCTCCCTTTTCTAATCCCTTTTACCCACAACAATTGAAAGAATCTCCCACGCCTTTTGCTTAGAATTTACAGCTTCCTATTGCCTACATTTCAACTCCTAGTACTCAGAGCCCCTTCACCAACTCCCCCCCCCGCCGACCCCTGACCCAGAACGCTCCAGCACCACCTGTTCCTGGTCTTCTGTCTGGCTGATCTGCCTACCCTCCCCAATACACAGTGGTCTCACACCTCATCTTCTGCACATGGTTCCCTCCACCAGGCAGCTTCCACCAACTCTTTCAAAATCCAACCAAAACAGTATTACTTTCTCAAGCTTCCCGGGCTTCCTCTAGGCTGCTGTGCTCTCTCAGCATCCTCTTAGCATCCAACTGTTTTCAGATGCACCTACTTTGAATTGTTTCCATTTCAAGTGTGTATATCCTGTCTCCATAACTGAACATTGTTCTTTGAAATCAGGAGTTTTAGTTTGCTTTTTCTTTCTGTAAACTTTTCTCAAAAAAATGCCTGATGAATGCATGGATAATCGAATGAATGCACGTGAACATGAAGGTCTGGACCCAAACAGTAGTCCATATGGGCTATACAGAACTACTGAAGGGAAATAACACTTTGAGTAAGATTTTGATTTTTTTTTCTCTAAATATTAAGCAGACAGCAAATCCTGAGCTTTCAACCTGACTCTGCAACTTGGCCCACAAAGCTCTTCTCTTTGAACCTCCCTATAGGATTCATGGAAATTTTATGAACTCATAAAGGTGATAAATTAATTCACTAATTTTTCTCTAGTTTACAGCTGCTAATCCAGCTGAAGCCAGGGACTGGGTGGATCAAATAAGTTTCTTGTTAAAGGGTAAGTACCATTATTACAGAAACAATACTTAAGTGGATTTGCAGTTGAAGTTATATTGCATAAATATAACCCATAGGCTTCAATCTATTTTTTCTGTTCATTCTCCCTTCTACCATTCCTTATATTATAACAACAAATAGTACCATGTATGAACCAGAAGGTAAACAAACCATCAACCTGGAGATGACCACTGTAGTATTCATAATCACTAGAAAAGGAGATTATGAAAACCAGCTCAACTCAATTAGATATCTCCCAGCCCCTTATATTCCTTTTCTTTTTTTAATTTTTATTTATTTATGATAGTCACCCAGAGAGAGAGAGAGAGAGAGAGAGAGAGGCAGAAACACAGGCAGAGGGAGAAGCAGGCTCCATGCACCGGGAGCCTGACGTGGGATTCGATCCCGGGTCTCCAGGATCGCGCCCTGGGCCAAAGGCAAGCGCTAAACCGCTGCGCCACCCAGGGATCCCCCAACCCCTTATATTCTGGAAAGGGAATTCATATCAAATGTAAAGTCATCTAGATGTAATTTAGGTCCCAAATCTTCTTGTTTTAAACTTAACAGAAAGTAGAAATCTAATCAAGGTGGCCTTCATGACCATTTGACATTAAAAGCAAATTGTTCTTTCCCAAACCACAATAAAATATTCCTCACCTTGGGATGGGAAGAGTCCTGCCTGAAGAAGTTAAATGACCGCTCTTAGAGTACCCTCTGCTGGCCAGCCTGCAAGCGCAGCAGTGACAGTGGCCCAGGAAGCCTTATCTGGGAGTGGCCTGGCAGGTAGAAGCAGCCTACTTGAATCTATCACTTGGCATCAGATAACCCATGATACACCATCATGGCAGAACTCGGCTGCTGAAGAAAGGCAGAAACACCAACTTTGTTCATGGCCCAAGTCCTAGAGAGAAACACATCAGCCTAAAAACACCAAGCCTTTTCGCCTCTGTTTTTTATTCTGCTATAAGATTTTATTGTGGATAAAAAGAAGGAAGCACCAGAGCTTTAATTACAAGAATTGCCTATTTTACTCAGTTTATGCCTTTGCTTTCACAAAAACAAACTATTGCATCTACCAAGAGCGTCACGTATAATAGACTGGAACTAGGCAAACATGAACATTGATGGCAAGACTACAGGGTACACTCTCATCTAGGTGCCTTGGATTTATGCGTGTAATATACCCCTAAGTGTGTAAACCTCAATAAAACTCAAAGCAGCTTTATTGAGCTGTACCCTGTGGTACTTTCAGAATCCCACATTGAAGAAATTATTCATTCCATTTTATTTTAAAACAAACAAAATAATAACATATGGTTTAAGCCACAAATGTGTCTTTGATCCCTTCCTCATATGATGTGGCACCAGAATTCAGATGAAAATTGTTGCAAAATCTTTATTAAATGCCTAATCAAGCCAAACAGTTTTATTGTGTTTTGAAATGAATGTCGGATGTCTCTCTCCATCCTTTCCTTCCCCAGAGTACCCTGACTGCACTCGCCCATCCTGCAGAGGCCCCTCAGCAGGGTTTCAGAGAGCATTCTGTACTAGACATCAGAGAGCGAACCTTCCCAGTTCCCCATTAAAATAAGAAACCAATCTCCCTCTCTGGCCCTGTGCTCCCCAGTGCTGTAATGGCTCCATATCCTTTCTGGAATGACCCACTTTGAGGTCAGCCAGACTGTACAGTTGCAAAAGGACATGGTAACCACATGGCTCAGCCATTCCATTTGGTCTTGCACTACTATAATATTTTTCTGTATCTCACTTTCTCTTCTTCCACCCTTGCTGGTTTTTCTCTTTATAAACAAACTTGCCTGACATTCTGCAGTAAGATCATGGGGGAGATGAGCTTCTGACAGCTCAGCTACCTTCAGGAAGCCACCATAGCTCCCAGGGTTCTGCGCATCCTGTGGAGCCACAGGCCATCACTCACCCTTCTAGTTCTCTACTTGGCAACAGTACACGGTACACTGGCATTTCCTCTTCTGGCCTCATTTTCATCCCTTCACTTCATGTGCTTATTCGCACACTCATCCTTTTCAAAGCTGCTTCATCCTGATCAAGTTTTATTGCATGGAAGGATTTATGTTGATAGTTTAAACCTGACACAGTGCTAGTCTGGCCTTTTCTGTAGATTTCCTGGCACCACGGCTCACGTTAGAAATAACAGCACTTAACCTAGCGTTTCATTTTCTTTTGACATATTTTATTCTCATCCCTCCACCTCCTTCTCCCTCTTTCCTTCCCTGCCTTTTTCTTTCCTTTATCTCTCCACCGTGATTCATTCTCACCTCTGCCCTGGCAGATCTGAGCTCCTTAACCATTCCCTGTGAAGATGAGGAGGAAGAGGAGGAAGAGGAAGAGACGTATGATGATATTGATGGCTTTGATGCCCCAAACTCCGGTTCCCAGTGCAGACCTATCATCTTGCCTGGGAGTATGGGGCCAAAAGAGCCCACAAAGGAGACAGAAGATGATATTTATGAAGTCTTACCAGGTGAGAAATTTTATCTTCTGATTATCTTCCATTGAAATTCTTGACCTGGTAGAAGAATGTAAGTTTGAAACCTCCAGAGGAAGCCAAATCTCTGAAGAAAAGAACATAGGGAGGGATGCCTGGGTGGCTCAGTTGTTGAGTGCCTGCCTTCGGCCCAGGACGTAATCCTGAAGTCCCTGGATCGAGTCCCACATCAGGCTCCCTGCATGGAGCCTGCTTCTCCCTCTGCCTGTGTCTCTGCCTCTCTCTTTCTCTGTGTCTCTCATGAATAAATAAATAAAATCTTAAAAAAAAAAAAAAAAAGCAGAAGAAGAAGAGCATAGAGAAGCTTCATTGAAGCTTCCATGATTCCCACCCAGTACAGAAGTTCTCCCTTGCTCTGGGAGCAAGATGACTTGATCAGGGAGTGTCTTTCACCTTTGCCATGTGAAGTAATTTATTACATATGTTGACAAGATTAAAGAGTCAAGACTACTCAGGTTGGCCTTCACTGGTTTACTCTGGATCTTTAAGTGGGTCACCAAAACGCTCTAGTTTCAACTTCTTTTCTTTGTAAATGTGAAAATAATATAAAGTCACCTCAAAATGAGGAAGGTGATCAAAAGTCTATAGGAATACAGATAAGTGCTGGCAAACTTTGTCAGTAGCCTAAGACCCTGATAGAGTACAACTCATTAGTACTTAGTTCATATATACCACAAATCTAATTGCATCTCCTATGCATAAACCTGTTTCCTCAGCCCACCATCACAGCAGGCCCATGTACATATTTCTTTTCTTCCAAAGGCATGGTAACCGGCATTTCAAAAAATGTATAGTCATCAGTGCTTCCGCATAGCCCCTTCTTGTGGGAACAAGAGCAGCTGTCGAATGGTGCAGAGCACAGTGGGGGTCAGACTGTGGAAAACCGAAGCCTGAGCCTTTTAATTGTGAGGTAGTTAGACCACAGGAACGCTGAATCTTCAAGTCCATTCAGAAAGATCGCTCCTGTGGAAATTTGCCAGGAGTTCAGTGCTCTGCTGAGAAATTCGAGTTAAGCCAAAATTTATAGCAGTTTAAACCTCAATCCCAGATGAACTTAGGAACATAGGTGAATCTAAGGCCCCCTAATGACAGGACTGGTTGCTAAAAAGCCAGGGTCAGCAAGCAACCTGCATTTCAGGGATTCCTAAGAAGAGGGTCTGACCCTGTCAATGCTACATTTATCTCTTCCCTTGGGGGGGTGGGGGAGGAAGCTACGTCATTGCTTCCTGAGTCAAGGAGCAAGGCTGTGGCCCCATGTCTCCTTCTTGCTGAGGACCTCACCCACCTCCCCACCACCAAGGAGAGCCTGCTACTTCCCCTAGCACTTCCAGCCTCTGCCAGCCCGACTTCCCCAGCCTTTTTGTTGTGTTTTATTATGCAAATGATATCTTGGTTGAGGTCGAGCCATTTCTTGTGTCTGAAGTTAAAAAAAAAAATGATAATTTCCTCAGCAAGTCATCGTCGTTAATGAAGTTTTACAAAAACAGATACAACCAAAGGAAAATAAAATTTCACAGGTGATAAATTTTTCCAATTTCCCTGGCAGAATTCGATAGGATTGTTAAATTAAGAGTGAAGGTGTCTGTTAGAAAGCAACGAGCAGTGATGGGTAATTTTATAGAGTGGAAAATTGAATCAAATTGCTACATTAAAACACAGCTCCTCTGAGAATCTTCCCTTTCACAGTCTGCTCCATTGCAACAGCAGGGTGCAGAAATGGATCTAATTCACAACACTCCCTAAAAGGAGATATACTCCTCAACTTGGCCAGAATCTTCTTAGGGAGCTCACATTCTACTCACTGTCATCCAGGCTGGGGGGAAATATCCAGGTGACACACCACTTTGGGTTACAGCTGTGGAAGAGTGCTCTGGGAAAACCTCGCTGAACCACTCAGCCTTCTGGGGAGCAAAGAAGGGCCTTTTCATGCACAATGTTTAGTTCTCAAAGGAACCAGGGAAGAGAGGCCTGATGCTCAGAGGCACAGAGCAAAGGACAGGAAAGAGAGGAGCCTTGGGAAATGAGATGAGTTTGGAACCATCACCTTCCACCCAGGCAATGGGTCGATGAATGTATAATTGGCTTCTTAAAGACCATCCTTCCCTTGCCTCCTTAACTCCTACCCTGGGCCATCCCCGCACTGCCTCAGAAATTCACATCAATTCAGGTGTTGGAGTGGACTCCAAGGGCATGGAGACTGGTCTGATTTCCCAAGGAAAGCCACTTAGCCTATGCTCACAACTGTCCCTTGAAAGTGAGGAAGGCCACCCAACAGGAGAGCCAGAGACTCTCTTCAGGTTAGGGAAACTGCAGCTAACTTGCTTATAAGTGTCCAAAAAAACCTGTTCCCAGCCAACACGTTCTTTCCTGAAAGCTTCTAGCCATCACAGGTTTTAGAAACCGCATTGGGGGTGGGCTATATTGATACTTAATAATGATATGAATATTTTAGCACCTAGTCTTTATCACCCATACCACTTCCCACCCATACCACTCAGCTTGTTGCTTCTGGAATTTTCTGTTCATTATACATGTGCTACAATACCAGTCCCAGAGGAATTGAAAGGGAATACGAGGGCACCTGACACTGCCTACCTTCTGCTGCTAACTCACAAGATCTTACTGAGCAGCAGCATATGAGAAACAGCAAGGTATGGCTGGTAAGAGTACTGGCTCTAAGTCAGAATGGACCTCTTCAGCCACCTGCTAGTTGTGAGATCTTGAGCAAGTTCTTTGCCCTCTCTGTATGTGATTTTCCCACCTGTACAATGGGAATAACAGTAGTACCTATCATGGAGGGAGTCTGTGAGTAGCCTAGAGCTAGAGTTTGTAAACCACTTAGAACAGAGCCCTGGCATACAGTGAGTACTCAATAAATGCTGGCTATTAGGAATTTGGTGCTGTTTGAGTAGGAATTGTTGCCTCCTTGAAAAATTGAGGGATGGCTAGTTCCCCGCCTCCACCAACCAAACCTGAGACAGTCCAGTTGGACATTTTCAGCTATATGTATGAAGCAGGTGAAATTGAAAATCCTCAGCAGATGGAATGTGGAGTGCACCTTCTGCTCAGGCCTGTTTTTACTGCAAGGACAGGTGCTGGGTAGAGGTATGGCCAACGGTAACATTGGATTGTGCTAACACTGCATACCCATCAAAAGTCAAATGACTGGGGCTTCTAACATTTGTTTCATTGTAACAGGTAAATGCCTTTTGCAGAGAATCCTTAGTAGCATTCTGCTACTCCTTCCTCTTTGGTCTGGGGCCTACACAAGCCTCATTGTCTCAATGGGAAGGCCATGTACATGAGATCTCCCTTTCAGAGTATAATTTCAATGGTCTTCCTAGTAGAGAGAAAAGTGCTCATAACACATACACATACAGTCAATACAAAAACTTTTTTTCCTAATCAAAATAATATATGGGTCATCAAATTAAATGCACTACATCACATTGATTATGGGATAATTAGCATTTGCTACGTAGCTGGCACTGTCCTTCCCATGAGGGAAAACCAGAGCACTCAAGGTTTTCAGCCAAGACCGCAAAAATGTTAGTCCTGGGTTAGTATGGTTTCAAGGTTGGTATCCGGTGGGATTTCTGAACATCCGTGTTGAGCATAGGGGGCCCTTGACTTTTAAGATCTCATTTGCAGTAGATTAAACTATAGAGAATTACCACAAGGAAATACTGAAGCAATACATGCAAGATGGGAGGCTTCTCTGAGCTTTCTCTCACCCCTCCCGGACTATTTGACCAGCTAGACCAGGCCCAGTTTTGTAATTTGATATTCCATAAAAGGACAACTTTTATCAGGTTTCACTTTCTCTGGGGCCTCAAAGCTGGAATCCAGCAAGGTGCCCGAGACCATTGTGCAGCTTTAACTGGGGCCTTGTAGCAGCTGCTGTGACAACAGAATCTGGCTGTGTTCTCAGGAGAGATTTTAGGAGAGCAAAAGGGAAGAGAGACAATGATTTCTCCCTAGGAATTTCTGTGTGCATTCTGACACTGCCCACACTGCCCCGGAGGGTTGTTCAGACCCAGAAATCAGATTGCTTTATAATAAAGCATATAACTGGGTTGTTGTTTTTTTTAATTTGAGTCAAATGGAAACAAGCATTCTATGGAATTATCTTCCCCCCTTTACTGTTATCCAGATGCACAGGAAGAAGAAATGGTGAGAGTAGGTCTAAGGAAAGAAAAAAACAGATACCAAGAACACAAAGTTTATGAAGAAAGGGATTTTCAGTTTCACAGAAAAGCAACAGCACTCCGTGGGGGGCAGAGGGGAGTATCCACGCATCAATGCCATCAGCAGGCCTGAGCTTCCTAGCGGTTTCTGTCTCTCACTCCCCTGAACACTGGGCCTAGCCATGAGGTGGTGTTTGGCCAGCACCAAAACCAGAATCATGCTTGGGTTTTTTCATCTAGAATATCTTGCCTGAGCTCAGCCTCTGAATCTGCTCTCCTCCGCATTCTGCTCAAACATGTCTCCTTAGTGACACCTTCCCAGATACTCAACTAGAATTGAGCTCTGTTACAGCCCTTACCACAGTGATTTGTATTCAGGTCTTTCTCCACCAATTAGTAGGTGCTCAATTATTATTTGTGAAATTAAATTCAGCGCATTCCAAGTGTTGCAGTTAGCACAAATTGGATTTAATATCGTGTACATCAAGACCCATACCACAGAGATAGGATGCAAATATTCTGAGGTAACAGTTGAGATTAAAAACTATACAACAGAGAATTAAGTGTGTTATTAGCATCTTGCTCATATTTTCTGTGTTGTCTGAAGAGGTGCTGTGGCATTCACAGATTTATAGTATATCTGTGCATGCAGTGGAGTGGTTTCTGTTCCCACTTTTCTGCATGCTCTCTTCTCTGAATCTATCTGCATTTCTCTTGCATCTGTCACCAGAGCACCTTGACATCTGGTTGCACATTGATACATTTGGCATTTTTTAAGCTTCTGTCACCTTGCTTTGTTTGAGGAAAGTGATTTCCCTCTTTCTGACCCAGTCATTTTTTTTTTAAATGTTCTCAGTTTAGCCAACATCAGAGCAGCACTTCAGAAAGGAGCCAGGTGTCATGGGAAGCTGGCTCCTCTCTGTGTCTCTGCGATGGAGTCAGTGTCCTGTTCCTTTCAGCCTCTCATTAGTGTCCCTGACATTGTGCCAAGAGTGTTGATTGAAATCAACTCTCTGGATACTGATGCTCATTTGTGATGCCCCATGGTTCTCTTACACGTTCACAAGCTAACAGAATCTTCCTCAACTGTTTTCCCAGTTGAGATGAGATATTTGGGAATCAAGTAGAGCATTTAATGTAATAAGTGGACAGTAATCTTTAGAGGTTAATTTGTTTAAAACCTATGTAAGGTTGGGGTCCCATATGCCCTGTTAGGAGCAAGGACCATTATAATCTATTACTGTTTAAAGTTGAGCTAGCACATAAATTTTAATTCTCTCTTAAATGAAGATGTATTCTAGTAGATGTAATGCTAAAATGCCTAATAATATTCTTATAAAGAAGTTCAATAAGCTCTTTAGCCTAAAGAAGAAAATTTTTTTCAAAATAATCTCTTTGAAATTGAAGGTTCATTTTACAGATGAAAAAAGAAAGAGAGAAATCTAGCTGTTTAGCCCACCCTCTTTCATGAGCAAAGAGACATTTCTTTCTGTTGCCATCTAATTGGTTTTCTCGACTTTGGAGTTTGAAAGATACCAGTTTGATTTCATTGAAGGATCCAAGATAAAGTGTCTGCCTCTCTGTATTGTGCTCTCTGCAGCTAGGAAGGTGCTGAGAGCTGCTGCCTTTCACACCAGCTCTGGAGAGATTGCCTTCACTATGTGATGGCACCTCCATACTCACACTTTCAAAGGCACAGCACCCAGACTCTCACATCAGTAGCTAGGCTTCTCGACTTGAGTCCACTTTCAGCCACCCGGGAAGGTCAGCGTTGGATAGAACAGATGTGGGGATTAGAGCTTCCCTGTTCACATCCATCATGGAAGAGGTTAGTAATGGTGGTAAATGATATATAAGATCAGTGTTCTGCTTGCTTTCTAGGTGACTCCACAGGCGCAATGGAAATCAGAGTATTTGGTCTGGAATTGAACTGCATAGAACAGATTTTTATTTTTCCCATTTTTGTATCATGACTAGATTAAGTGCTGTTGCCTGAAAGGATAAAGGAATCAAGTTTAGTTTTCATTTTTATCATTGCAAATACATTTACATTCTCCTATTTTACAAATGCAAAGAGCAAGCAAGCCACTTTCAATAATTTATTTTAAAATCAATGCTAATGAGGTTATGTCTCGTCAGTGGCCGAGTTTTACAATAAAGTCTGATTTATTTAGAAAAGATCTTTGGTGTAGCTTCCCATCTAATGGTGGTGGGAAGGAGGTGGAGTCACAAGCACGGTGACCCTCCAACTTCGGATCCAATTTGTAATTCACAGCGGAGATCTGACCCAATTTACATTGATTAGAATTGGGAGGAAGAGACATCTGTGCACAGACAGCAGAGGTAGAATAAACCATCTCTGCAAAAGTGCCTAAGCACAGCAAATTATTGGTCTTTGTGATTGAGTTGTTTGGTATCAGCCGAAGAGATGCTCTCTGTCCAAATTGTTGCGTATCTCTAAAACTGAGGCCATACCAACTCTTCTTTTAATGTTTTCAATCCTGTGAAATTGGTCCCAAGTCAAAAAGGAAAAGCATCACAGCAGAGGAAGGAAGGAAGTGGGCAAGTAATAGGAAGACAATGTGCAAAGAATGATGTTTAACGTGATTTATTTCAGCAAGATCTATTTCCGATATTCGGTTTCACTTCTCCATTATCTCACATCTTTATTCCTCATGGTGGCAGGGGAGGGGGGATGGGGGGAGCACTACAGGTAGTAAGGAATTCTCTGCTGTGAGGCCATATGTGAAGGTAAGAAGAGTTGAGTTCTTTTCCCACAGAATCTTGTAGGGCAAATATATATTATATGTACAATAATTTTTTAATCTTAGTAACATATGACTCATTTCCCCAGAATATCAATCCCTTAATTTTTATTTTTGCAGGGAAATGTATCATTTTGTATGTGAAATCAATAACTTCTTTAATGTTCTATAATGCTCCAACATGTTTGTGCTGTCTCTTCTTACTTACGAGCTCAGAGTTTACTTCCCCCATTCTGACATACCTGAATTCATATTGCCCTATAAAACATATTTTAAAAAAAGAAAGGTGATCCCTGGGTGGCTGAGCAGTTTAGTGCCTGCCTTTGGCCTAGGGCATGATCCTGGAGAACCAGGATCGAGTCCTGCGTCGGGGTCCCTGTGTGGAGCCTGCTTCTCCCTCTGCCTGTGTCTGCCTCTCTCTGTGTGTCTCTCATAAATAAATAAATAAAGTCAAAAAAAAAAAAAAGAGAGAAAGAAAAAGAAAGAAAGAAAGAAAGAAAGAAAGAAAGAAAGAAAGAAAGAAAGAAAGAAAGAAAGAAAGAAAGAAAGAAAGAAAGAAAGAAAGAAAGAAGAAAGAAAGGGGGTGCAGTCCTGGTGGTTCAACGGTTTAGCGCCGCCTTCAGCCCAGGGCGTGATTCTGGAGAACCAGGATCAAGTCCCACGTCGGGCTCCCTACATGGAGCCTACTTCTCCCTCTGCCTGTGTCTCTGCGCCTCTCTCTCTCTCTCTCTCCCATGAATAAATAAATAAAATCTTAAAAAAAAAAAAAAAGGGACCCCTGGGTGGCTCAGCGGTTGAGCACCTGCCTTCAGCTCAGGGCCTAATCAAGCCCCACATCAGGCTCCCTGTGAGGAGCTTGCTTCTCCCTCTGTCTATGTCTCTGCCTCTCTCTCTGTGTCTCTCATGAATAAATAAATAAAATCTTTATAAATAAATAAATAGATAAATAAGTAAATAAATAAATAAATATTTTTAAAAATTAAAAAAAAAGGAACTGTCCCCAGGCCAGCTCCTCAAAAGTTTCATTTATTGGCATAACTATGGGGAAACAAGCGAGGTAAGTGTCCCAAGACCCAGGAAGAGAAAGTAAATGTGGACCAAAAAGACCTAAGTATTCAATCTTTAAGAAGTTGCTTACTATGCCCCATTAATTGTGTGTGTGTGTGTGTGTGAGAGAGAGAGAGACAGACAGACAGACAAAGAGATAGAGACAAAGATGATGAAAAGGAAAATAGCAACTGTGTTTTTACTCATCTTACTCCACGTATAAAATGGCTTAATATGGGACGCGTGGGTGGCTCAGCAGTTGAGTCCTGCCTTTGGCTCAGGACGTGACCCCTGAGTCCCGGAATCAAGTCCCACATCAGGCTCCTTGCATGGAGACTGCTTCTCCCTCTACCTGTGTCTCTGCCTCTCTCTCTGTGTCTTTCATGAATAAATAAATAAAATCTTCTTTAAAAATTGGCTTAATAGGGATCCCTGGGTGGCGCAGCGGTTTGGCGCCTGCCTTTGGCCCAGGGCGCGATCCTGGAGACCCGGGATCGAATCCCACGTCAGGCTCCCGGTGCATGGAGCCTGCTTCTCCCTCTGCCTATGTCTCTGCCTCTCTCTCTCTCTCTCTCTCTGTGACTATCATAAATAAATAAATAAATAAATAATAATAAAAAAAAATTGGCTTAATAGGGGGATCCCTGGGTGGCTCAGCGGTTTGGTGCCTGCCTTCGGCGTAGGGCCTGATCCTGGAGTCCTGGGATCGGGTCCCGCGTCTGGCTCCCTGCATGGGGCCTGCTTCTCCCTCTGCCTATGTCTCTGCCTCTCATGCCTCTCTCATGAATAAATAAATAAAATCTTAAAAGAAAAAAAGCAACATTGAGGAGTGAGAAGATAATACAAATGAAAAATACAAATGATAATACAAATTTTTAAAAATGGCTTAATATGATTCTGGTACTCATGCTTTCTTATAAAGGTCCAATTCCCATGGTAGCAGATAGTATGAAGTCTGAGAGGAAACAGGTTAATGAGGGCACAAAACAGGCCAATCATGTTGTGACTTTGACCATATAAACACTTGATTGGAGTTAGACAATAGCACTGACTTATAACCCATTGTGTACCTGCAGCAATTAATTAAAAGACCATTCCAACTGCCCTCAGGAGCTTACACTCTAATGAACAAGGCAGGCTGAATAACAACAATAAAAAGATAACTGCAAGCCCCAAGTACTAGGAACATAAAATTACTTACATGACCAGCTTCTGCTACAGCTGAACAAAACCTGATACATTAAGGACTAATTAATCATGGAGGGTTTAAACACGTGCTTAGCTACACACACACATACACACACACACACACACACAGTAACTCTGGATGCTTACACAGAGATAATACATTTAGAAGAGAATTCTAGAAGGAGAAGAGAAATATAGCTTGAGGGAAAGGATCAGGATTCTAGTGATAGGTGCCTAAATAATCCAGTGGATTGAAAGCTCCACAAGGGCAGGGACCCTGCTTATCACCTATCACTGCATCTGCTGTTTCTAGAGAGGCACCTTGCATATAATAAGCACTTAAAAATGTTTATGAATGAATGAATGAGTAGGGAAGGAGAGGGCCAGTTTGGAGATGCGAGATGATTTAAAAAAAAAAAAGAAGAAGAAGAAGAAGAAGAATTGTTTCCTTGAAAAGAAAAAGATGAGCTCTGAGAAAGCAGATCCACCAGTATAAAGAGCGTAAGACTATCAACCACTAATTGCTAATGCTGATTGTGTTTATCCCCTCAGATGAAGAGCATGATCTGGAAGAGGATCAGAATGGCACTCCACATAAAGGAGGTATGAGAGCTTCACAAATATGCAGGTACTGGGTAGGATTTTTAGGCTTGACTGGAGAAGGCACCTTGCTCCAGACTACAAACATTACCAGACTCCCTAATTAAGAGGGTCCAGTGTGTCTACCTCAAAAGCCCCAGATAAGATGACTGGATAGGGAAATATCTCAATCTTAAAAGCAGCCACTCACCTTAATTAATGTTCCCGGAACAGCTAAGATTTATCCTAGAGAGGGTAAGAAACCAAACCAGTTATATATTTTTTCCTATCAGTATTTCCTAAATCAGTACAGTGAAAATAGAATTGCCTCATCTCTAAGAGATCAGAGGATTGAGAATGGAAAGAATGGAAATGTCTCCTCTCTGAGAGGCCTGGAGATTGCAAGTTCACAGGGGAATGGAAATGTGTCAGGTCTGAAAAGTGAATGTGGGGTGAAGGATAGAATTGCTTGGCGACGCTGACTTCTGATGGCCTGGTTTGATTCCAGGCACATTTGAAAATGAATATGTAAGAGGTTTGTTGAATACAAAATTACATCTTATTCATCCCAGACTGTTAACCATGCTTTAAGCAGTTAGTGAGTCCATCCTTTCCTAAGGTCAGATGCCCCTCCAAAGCCTCCTTAAGTGGACCAAGGACCTACTCCATCGTTGTCAGTGAAGGAATATGAATTGCAAGGGCCACCTCAAGGACATCCATCCCATCAGCAGAGCTTAAATTGTGGCTGATTGTAGATACTAGCTTATTTTTTTTTTCTTAGAGATTCTATAAAAATCTTAAGCCTAGGAGTTCTTCCCAACTACCTCTTCCTGATCCCTCCCCATTTCCCTGGCCCTTCCTTTTCCCATTCTCCTATCTCTTCCTATCTTTTGCTGTTTTTTCTCTTTGTTATCCACTCAGCAAGACCCCCTTCTCTAAGGTTAGTGCCCTATGGGAAGTAAACATGTAGCAGGTTTAGGGAAGGACCTAACTTCATCAATCCCCAACTTCTCCCAGGGACAAGAGGCAGCATCAGAAATCATGTGCCAGGGACACCTGGGTGACTCAGTGGTTGAGAAATCAGGTGCCAAAGCAGGAGAAAAAGAAAGAACTGGCACAAGTATGATTTAGGATTAATGTAGCTTTCAGTAAGCACCTCATAACAGTAAACCCATATAATTAAGTTCATTCTGAAACCTATTTTCTACCGTTTCCTACTTGGCTGTGCAGAATTCCAACAGAAAATCTGTTTGCTGACCAACCCATGTCCCAAGTCTTTTCTCAACCAACTTCCAACATTGATGCAGAAAAGAAGACACCTCATGTGAACAGCTTGGGTTGAATAACTATAAATTTTCTATGGCCAATTTTATATTAAATTCCATGCAGGAGGGCACCTGGGTGTCTCAGCGGTTAAGTGTCTGCCTTCGACTCAGGTTGTGATCCCAGGGTCCTGGGATTGAGTCCCTCATCAGGCTTACTGCAGGGAACCTGCCTGCCTCTTCTTCTCCCTCTGCCTCTCTCTGTGTGTACATCGTGAATAAATAAAATCTTTTTAAAATAATAAATAAATAAACAAACTCCATGTAGGAAGCAGCAGTCTCTAGCAAAAGTCTAAAATTCAGTTTCAGGGGATCCCTGGGTGGCTCAGCAGTTTAGCACCGCCTTCAGCCCAGGATGTGATCCTGGGGTCCCAGGATCAAGTCCCACATCGAGCTCCCTGCGTGGAGCCCACTTCTCCCTCTGCCTGTGTCTCTGCCTTCTGTCTCTGTGTCTCTCATGAATAAATAAATTAAATCTTTTTTTAAAATAAAATAAAATTCAGTTTCAGACTCCTCCCTCATCACATTTCCTCTTTCAACCTTTCTTTCTAAGGTTCTATCTTGGGTGGGGGAATGGTGAGGGGAGATTTATTTCTTAACTATTCAACAGTTCTAATTCAAGTAGGTTTTAAAAAAAACAGGCCTTTTGTTCCTCATGCTTCTTGCCTCCAAAATAGGTGTTGTTAAAGTGTAGTGAGCTCTAAATATGTTTCCATGGTTTATACTTCCCACCAGTTATAATGATTGGTGACTTAGTGATTAAAAAACAGAGGACTTTTTGCTCTCTCTGCAGAATCTGAGGCAGGAATTTTTATTATTTGTGTTTACTTATTTATTTATTGAATTTATACAGTGCCTTTTCTCCAGAGAAGCTATAGATATGGCAACAAATATGGAGCATCCAAATGTCATCACTTAGCTTTATAACAATAAAATGTACAGGTCCAAGGAAAGGGTAGGCAGCCCCACAAAGACATATAAAAGGGAACTCTAGGATAATGTGAATTCTTATGTAATAGACAACCTACACAAGTTTGGTTCACTTAATTTTTTTAAATGGTCTTTTTTTATTATTTATGATAATCACAGAGAGAGAGAGAGAGGCAGAGACACAGGCAGAGGAAGAAGCAGGCTCCATGCACCTGGGAGCCCGACGTGGGACTCGATCCCGGGTCTCCAGGATCGTGCCCTGGGCCAAAGGCAGGCGCTAAACTGCTGCGCCACCCAGGGATCCCCAGTTCACTTAATTTTTTTCTCAGATGTCATATGTCTTTGGCAGGGTGGCGGACTTTTCTCCTAAAAGATACCGTGGCTAGCAGGGTTACCTTTAAAATCCACATGGTTTTCTCCAGAACTCTTCCAGGGATCCTGTTCCCAGAAATGCTGTGCTTTCCCATGATACAATTGCTAACATTTTTAAAGCCCAACTAGATCTTATCAGAAGAGGGGAAAAAAAGGAATTCAGTTTATCCTCATTGGGTGTTAATGACCCTGTAAGATGTAATTTCTTTTATTTTATTCTGTTACCTAGAAAATCTATCACAGCCTTGTAGTATTGATTGTTCAATCTATAAAGAGCTCAGTTTACAGCATGACTGCTAGTAACAGGGTTATTTTAATGAGTGACTCTTCAACACCTCAGATTCTCACTAAATTGCAACCCATCAGCCTAACAGTCTAACACTAAGTGTCTTCTGTGATGAGAGCTTATCTCCCTTCCCTATCATGAGAAGGCAATATCCAGGTAACGAAAAATAAAACTCATTCTGTGCTGTTTATATGAAAATTACTGGCCATTGGCTTGAGTATGCCATGTCAAATAAAAAGCCAAGCTGGAGGCACAACTCATCCTTAGATACATCAAATACCTGACCAAGGAGGATCTCCAAACACGTTGTTTTCACTCTAAAATGGTAGGCCAATTCAGCCAAAAAAGAGCCCACATGTGGTACCTTCTGCAGGGCAGAAAAGGAGTCACTGATGAACTTCCACCACCAAGGCACTTTTCCATTTTAGTGCATACCAATGGAGTGATTACATGAAAGGGACAGAGGAAAGCCACAGAAGTATTTGCAGCTCTTACTTTTTGAAACCTATTTCCCAAGACCAAACATTAGTTGATCATCAGCCAGCTACAATTTTGGCCCAATAAAAGGAGCATGGGAGATGAAGATCAGGATCTGTGAATGTTCTCAACTTCAAAATCATACTTACAACATTAAGGACCATAGAATTTCAAAACCCAAGATTAAAGGGCTGTAAAAATAAGCAAATGGTAATGTTCGGCTGCTCTTCCTATTCTGGTGTGTCAGTGGAGCTTGGCAAATTTCTTTTTTTTTTTAAGATTTTATGTACTTATTTGAGAAAAAGTGCCCACACGAGCAAAGGGAGGGAGGCAGAGGAAGAGAGAAGTGCAGGAGAGGGAGAAGCAGACTGCCTAATGGGCAGGGAGCCCAATCTAGGGCTCCATCCCAGGACCCTGAGATCATGAACTGAGGTGAAGGCAGGTGCTTAACCAACTGAGCCACCCAGGTACCCTGGCAAATTTCTTTATGCCTTTCTTTCTGAAATGGTTACTAAGGTATCAGACTGAGTCTGCTTTAATGGACTGAACATGGTGGACTTCTCCAGCCTGGCTTAGAAAGATATTTCAAGTCCCTTCCAGTGGGTCATTGCTTTGGCTTTCTCTTTCTCACCTACCCATGGTCTAGCGAGGACTGGCTTTATCCATCTTCTCATTCTGTCTCTCTTTTCCATAATCTGTTAAGTAGTTGCTCCCATAGCCAGGCCTCATTAGTACAGCCCTTTGGCTCATCAAGCAAATGTAAACAGCAGGCTGACCTGCCTTTAGCCTTTTTCCCTTGGTCACAGCTTGAATTCTGGAGCTACCCACTCACTCCCAAACAAAACCTCAAGGTGACATATGAACCCTAGAAGGAACACAGTCAAGATCTGTTGTTCTTAAGGAGGAGAACAGCCAAAAAGGTGTCCCGGTCCTTTTACCTGAGAACTCTCATTATAGAGGCTCATTTTCAAATTCTGACTCTATCAACAGTAGTACCATCCTGGCCTCAGTTACAGGAGAAATGACCACTACTGGTTATAAAGAACTTGTTGGGGCACCTGGGTCTCAGTGGTTGAGAATCTGCCTTCAGCTCGGGTCGTGATCCCGGGGTCCTGGGATCAAGTCCCACATCAGGCTCCCTACAGGGAACCTGCTTCTCCCTCCGCCTATGTCTCTGCCTTTCTCTGTGTGTCTCTGATGAATAAATAAATAAAATAATTTTAAAAAAATAAAAGAACTGGTTGTGGAATGAAAAATGTTTTGCAGTAAGTATCTAGAAAAGAGAGAGAAACAATATATTTTTAAACTTAGACTATTGCTATTCTTCCTATGACATTTTGTTTGCTGGGAGCTTAACTTCTCTTATATGGGATAAAGGAAATAAGATACTTCCCCACCCCCTGCTTTTTTTTTTTTTCTCTAGAAAAAGTCCTTCTCAGCTCTGCTAGCAATTTAAATGCAGTGATCATACCCATTAGCTTCTCTATCATTGTAATTGTTGTTAATTGTTATAACTGTTTTAGTTATTAGTAGTGTCATTATTGCTCTAGGTCCTCTGTCTGTTTTATGCTGAATATATTAGTGCTTTGCTTTTGAATTACCAGGCTTTATTTAGTGCAGAGTTACGGTTTTTTTGGAGAGACATTGAGAAATGCTGGCATTAAGCTTTATTCCTTTGTTTTTCATTCCAAATGGACAGACTGGAAAAAAATAATTAGATGGAATAATGTCCTCAAAATGAGAATGAGGATGCTTTGAATTAATTAAATGGTCAGAATGCTGCACCATTTCTGATCTGAGACTTCTACCAGAGTCCTGTAAACCTAAAGGAACCTCAATCCAGCCCACAGAGGAAATCTCTCAGGCTCCCAATTCCTCACTGGTCTGAAGACAGTCTCCCTATGCATTCGCTTGTTTATAGAATGACCCGAGCAAATTTAGGGAGAAGCTGGACTGACCCTGCAAACTTTTAGGCCTTCAAACTCTTCCACAGGTCAAAGGGTCAGGAATGAAGTCCTCCTCCACCTTACAACTTCCCCTCCTCAAGATCTTCAAATAACACCCACTCTCAGGTGTTGATAACACAACCAAAGCTTCTGGGAAGCCTTCCATGAAGTGAGCTTCGCTATTACACACAGAACCCTCAACTTCCCCTTTGAAGACGTATCACAATTATAGATAAGTAAATATCTGTACAACTCTGTTTCAAACAGTGCCACCCCCACCACCACCAGACAGTAGCCTTAAGAGCAGGGACTGTGTGTGGCTAACACTAATTCCCAACATCCCGCCCAGTCCTTGGCACTTTAGTAAGTGCTATGTACATACCCGTTGAATGCTGAGGAATAAGGGTAGTGAAGTTGTGTGTATACATACACATAAATGCAAGTCACACATGTTAAAGAGAGAGTCAGCAATATGGAGTCTAGTCTTGTCCATCCTCACTGATTTCCCTAATACCAGAACATCTTTGTCTAGGAAAGTCCCCATACTTAGCCCTTTATTCTGCTTATTTTTCAAGGCTGTCCTTTTATGGTTCTAATTCTGACAATTCTGGTTCTTGGGCTAGGTAAACTATCTGCTGGATTCCTGAACTCTACCTTCTCTTAGCCTTTAGCTTGTGAAGAACCAAAAGCATTTCCTATATTTTTTCTTGAAAGGCTCTTGTTTTCTTCCTACCTTCTCTCATTCTCTCTCTTTTTTTTTTTTTTTTTATTCACGAGAGACACAGAGAGAGAGAGAAGAGAGAGAGAGGCAGAGACACAGGCAGAGGGAGAAGCAGGCCACATGCAGGGAGCCCGACGTGGAATTCAATCCTGGGTCCCCAGGACCGTACCCCAGGCTGAAGGCAGCACCAAACCGCTGAGCCACCAGGGCTGCCCTTCCTCCTACCTACCTTCTTGCTTTCCTCAAGATCTACATTGCTTTTAGAATAGGTCTTTTTCAAGGTATTCTCCTCTGGTGTCTTATACGCCCAATATCAAGTGACTTTTTACATATATCCCCAAAAAGTACTCATAATCTTAGGAACATTTCCAGGCACATAGGGAGCAGTACCCCCCAGTGACCATCTGCTAAGCCAGGCAAACCCAAGACAACTTTGCCAATCTTCTTGCCATTCAGAAATACCAAGTCGTATATAAAACTTTTTATAAAATTATTTTCTCTATAATATAAGAATGTATGAAGAATATTGATGTCAATATACTTTTCATTTCTGGGGTGCCTGGGTGGTTCAGTTAGTTAGGTGTCTGCCTTCAGCTCAGATCATGATCCCAGGGTGCTGGGATGGAGCCCCACATCCAGCTCCCTGCTCAACAGGGAGTCTGCTTCTCCCTCTCCCTCTACCACTCCCCTTGCTGTGTTTTCTCTGTCTCTCAAATAAATAAATTTTATAATTTATATATATACAATTTTATATATATTATTATATTTTTTCATTTCTAGTTTTATCAAAATCTTCAGGTAATTAATCAATGCCATTATAACTAAAAATACTTTAATATATCCTCTGGGAAAACCATTTTCACTCTTCAGGGATTGATATTTCTCTATCATTTCAAGTCCTGGTATCCCCGAAAATACATTATTTATCTTTCCAATAGTCAGTATTTTTCTCCCAATGTGTTTTTCTTCCAAACGCATTCTTAACTCCATGGTTTCCAGTGTCATTGTCTTGTTTGCTGCCCTCTGTTGTCTACTGCATATACAATTACCTTCCTAAAAGAAAACATAACTGATTTTATATGGTTAACATTTTTACTTCTGTTCGCAATAGCTGCATCTTAATTAATAGATCTGTCCCACCTTGGTTTTTGTGCACTGTAAGATTTCTACTAAAGTTCCTTCCCAGGGCAGTCCTGGTGACGCAGCAGTTTAGCGCCGCCTGCAGCCTTGGGTGTGATCTTGGACACCCGGGATCGAGTCCCAGGTCGGGCTCCCTGCATGGAGCCTGCTTCTCTCTCTGCCTGTGTCTCTGCCTCTCTCTGTGTCTCTATGAATAAATAAATAAATTTTTTTTAAAAAAAGTTCCTTCCCAGATACACAGGCACTTTGTTCTCTTGTGCCTTTATTATTTGAATTGCTGATAAGTAAGGTACAAGTTTTTTAGAAAGCAAACAGAGCCAGTGCCTCTGTCTACCCACACTGCCCACTTGCCTTCCTCCATCTATTCCCATCCTCAGTGACCAGCACCATCACTCCTCATGCATGGGAAGGTCAAAACAAATGAAAGGAAAGGTAGAAACTGGTACAAATAGGGTCCCCAAAAGTTACTTGAAGTTTAATTAGTACCCAGGACTCCTGACTCCCATCAATAAGAATCTCATTTTGGTAGGTGCTTAGCTGACATCTCTCACACACAGCATCCTGAGGAACAGGAGCACTGCCACCTCATGACTGGTCTAGTGGGCATTTGCTCTCCTGCCATTCAAATCCCCAGATCCTCTCCCACTTTGTGCTCTAGTTAGTGTTTAACCTTTCCGGGAGAAGAAGATCAATACAGATTCTTCATTGCTAAGAATCGATGGCTGTCCTGTGGCATCACTGCCATCCAGTCTTGCTGAGAAGCCCAGTAAATCTCTCTGGCTGCTTCAAAAGCTTGGTTTGTCGTCTTCAGTTGCTTTCATTTTTAATGCAGATCACTTTGGTTTCTGTCCCCCTGGGGGCTTGCAGATAAATCTTGGCAGGCGTGTTCAGAGTCTACAAATGAGATGCTGGAAAAGGGCCAGCCCACCCAGAATTTAGTTGTAATGGATGAGACACCCCCTTGGTTCCACTTAAAGACTGGGCTGTTCGTAAGCATATTTATTGGGGGATTACCTCATATAGTACCTGGGTGGGAAGTGCCCAGGATGAAGTTCCTGTGTAACAGAAGAGACCAACATGTGAGATTGTGATGCAGATACATGCTGGCTGACTCAGCCTCTCGGTAAATAGGCAGAAGTCAGAGACTTATCCCATTCCTTCAAATGCATTTTGAAGAGAAGTGCTGGATAGTTTAGATGCTCTGAATCAAGAAAAGCTGGCAGGAAATCTCTGCACTGCTTACTTACAAACCAAGTAAAAAATTACCTGTTTTTCTTTTATTAATAAATGAATGTATTTATCATATTATTGAATAGCATCTGACTAAGGGTGATCTGTAAATATTTAATGTTAGTTAATGATCTCCTTTTCCCACAGTCCTTTGCTCATGCTGAGTGTTGGGCTGTATCTCATCACAACCCCGCTGAATCCTGGGTTTCCTAGGGGCAATATTAGAACCCTGGTTTCCATTTACAGCAAAAATGTGGGCTCCCTGGAAAAAAGACAGAGTCCTTTTAACTTTGATTTCTCCTTTCTTTGATCAGTGGACTATACCAATTATTACCAGGGCCTATGGGATTGCCATGGTGACCAGCCAGACGAACTGTCCTTCCAACGGGGTGACCTCATCCGCATTCTGAGCAAGGTAAGGACGTAGAATGTGGAGCTTGAATCAAAAGTCGATTTTTGTGGGGGGCCTGGGTGGCTCAGTCAGTCAAGCATCTGACTCTTGATTTCAGCTCAGGTCATGACCTCACAGTTGTAAGATGGAGCCCCTCCATACTGGGTGTGGAGCCTGCTTAAGATTCTCTCTCTCCCTCTTTCCTGTAAAAATTTATTTTTTCACTTGCAGTGATGTAGTCACCATAACCAAAATTATTCCATGTCATACATTTCTCTTGTGTATATTACATGGCTCCCTCACACATAGAGTAAATTCCCATTGATTTTTAATCGTTAAGGAAAATTTTAACTGAAAATTCAGATTCAGGAACTAATTTTCAAATTTAAAAATGCAACAAAGTAGATATAACACTAAAACTATGCCAATCAAGTTATTTTTTTTAGGGTCTTGTAGTGCTTAAAAGGTCCATCATTATGTACATAATTTATTACTGTGTAATTCTCTTGAAAACATTCTGTCTTGGTAAACCACCTTCTTATGTCATTTACAGATAAACAAGACTATAATATAATTATGATGGGGTGGGGGGGGCAGTCAGAGCTAATTGGTTCAATTGGTTTGAGCAAGTGCTGATAAGACCGAGATAGTGAATCCAACTCCACGAGAGCCAGCTAACTTTATTCTCTTCCTCAGTCATAAAGCTAATCCCTAGCACCTACTAACCATCTCACAAATAGTGTTGTTGATTATAAAAGAATTGAGAAAAAAATAAAAGGATTATTGCCTATCCATCACTAATGTGAAGAAGATTCAGAAATTATAGGCTACCGTTTGAGGGATCAATAGCATCATCCTTTGTAAAGAAAGATTATACATATTCTATATAGGTGGGCTTAGGAAATAGGTTCTGTCCCTGAAGTAATGTATGAAAAAGTTCTTTCTCTATGAGGTCAATCTCTACAAACACATTTTTTAAATAGGCACTATTTGCTCTTTAATTAATGAGTATGTGGATTCCATAAAGGCAAATTGAAAACCCATTGTGTTATTAACTCATCATTTGCTATTTATTTTTATTCTGTCACTGGCCAAGGGTTTGTCTCAATTTGAAAGATACCATAAGATCCTTAGGAAAAAGACCAAGGCCAACGTTAGGTAACTTTCAGTAGTTGCAACAAGTCCCCTTGCAGTGAGGCCCAAATTCAGACCCAACCTTTTACAAAAGAGTAGGAAGCCTGCAAACCCGGCTGAGATCACAGTCTTCTAGTAATTTCTTTCAGAGTCCTAATTTAGCTCTATCCTAGTGCCATTCTGGTGCAGCTCCAATACACCAAGAATAAATTGGAAGCAAAGAAGGGAGTGGACATTGGCCTGATTGGTATTTCAAATGCCCGAAAGCAAGGTTTGCCTTGTAATAGAATTTGTGTACATTACCACGCTGGCATTACAGGGGTAATCGAGTTATCCACTCAGGTGTGACCAGGCCTCTGTTTGCCCAGAGCCCGCAGGTGAACAAATTAACTGTTTACATTGTCTGAGGTGCCTGCAGCAGGAGGGGGGGCAGAACAGAGCCAGACTGTCTGCTGGCCTTCTCTCTCGGTCATGATTATTTTGTTTGTTTTGCATGTCTTTTGCCTTTGTTAATGGCTTCTCACTAGGGGTCCTTTTTCTCCATTTAGAAGGGGCTGTGTGGTGACTTGCCCTGCAGTACAGAGCTATCTGCAGTTACCCTGGCTGTTGTATTTTTAAGAGATACCAAAGAACATGGAGAGCCTCCCCTACCCACCTTTTTTAACCAATCCTCCTTCCCTTACTGAAAGCTAATATATCAAACTTTGATGCAGGGAGAACACCTTGCTGCTTTGGTTTGGTCTGGTTTCTTTCTCCATCTTTCAGAAGGTCTTAAGTCTATTTTCATCCTTTCCCGATGTAGTAGTGCATTTCTCCCCCCAAAAGCTACACCAGCTGCCTCCCTTCTGCACGCTGTTAATCCCTGCATGTCAGAGGAGGAAATGAGAGGCTGGAAGCTCAACTGGAGTTTCCCTCATAAAGCTTCATTCCAGTTAACGTTGGCTTGGGGAGCATTTTGGATTGGATTTACCTTTATTATATCACCTAACTCAATAACAGTCCATGGACAGGAAGGAACCTTAAAAGGCCACCCAATCCATTCCCTTGCCTCTAAGAAACACAAATGAAACAATTCAGACAGATAAGAAAAGGAGATCCCTCTATCATTAGCAGTTTGTCTACTCAGACATTCAGTAACTCCGAATCTCTGGAATTTGTTCTCACATGAATCCTAAATGCATTCCAGTTTAGCCCCAACTGGCTTCCTTTGGGAGAGTCAGTTAACACTCTGCAACCTGCCTCTTGCATGTAGAGGAAAAGAACTGACCCAAGTGGAAGTTAGTCCAAAAAAATGGTATCTAGAAATCTCCATTTTACTTTTCTCTCTGAGCAGTAAAACCTTTGTCAGACAAGAAAGGCCTACTGGTTTAGGAACCTGGAGAAGTCTATTTCTACCAAGAAAGCCAAGACAAGATGCAACTGGGTACATACCTGGATCAGTTTCCTTCCCCGTAAAATGAGGGAGTTGTGTTGGATAGCCTCTAAAGTTCCTTCCACCCTTAGGATTCCTATCCTAAACACAATGAGTTTGACACCACATCATTGGTAAAGAAATTCCACACGAAAATGTGTTTAGTTTTAATTATTTATTCAGATTAAACAAATTTAGGGGCAGCTGGATGGCTCAGTCAGCTAAGCATCTGCCTTCAGCTCAGGTCATGATCCCAGGATCCTGGGATTCAGCCCCACTTTTGGCTCCCTGCTCCGTGTGGAGTCTGCTCCTCCCTCTTCCTCTGCCTTCGCCTGCTTGTGTGTGCTCTCTCTCTCACTCACTCAAATAAATGAATAAAATATTTTTTTAAAAAAAGATTAAACAGGGGATCCCTGGGTGGCGCAGCGGTTTGGCGCCTGCCTTTGGCCCAGGGCGTGATCCTGGAGACCCGGGATCGAATCCCACATCGGGCTCCCGGTGCATGGAGCCTGCTTCTCCCTCTGCCTGTGTCTCTGCCTCTCTCTCTCTCTGTGACTATCATAAATAAATAAAAATTTAAAAAAAAAAAAAGATTAAACGAACTTTAAAATTTCTGCTATAACTTGTTTTGGGCCCTCATAAATGCCTCTGGTTTTCCCCTCTTCTTTGTATGATAAAAGAAATACTGGGGGAGTGGGCAGGTTAAGAACAGGAAATAGCCCCTGGATGCGGAAGTGAGGTGGTGGTGCGGGGGCTTTATTCCTGGGCTCCTGCTGCTCCCTGTTGTTTCTGAATAGTTGCCCAAATATGATCCAACCTTGCATCTTAGAATCCTAGGTAGAGGAGAATCTGTTAGGGCCTAGGGCCTAGGCCCTTTGGGCAAGAATGATCCCAGAAAGAGAGCTATTTGTCCATTTTATGATTTTATTTTATTTTACTTTATTTTTTAGAGAGCTAATGTGAGTGGGGTTGGAAGGAGGGGGGCAGAGGGAGCTAGAATGTTAAGACTGCCATGGCGCTCAATCTCAGGACTCAGAAACCAAGACTCTGAGTCACCCAGGTGTCCCTATTTATCCTTTTTAAAATAAATTTTCCAGAGAGGATGATTGGCTGGGCAAGAAAGATACACCCAAGAGATAACCAAATAACCATCACCTGTCCTGTTCTTAAGGAAGCAGATCAGTAACAGATGAGTTACTTATGTGACCCTGAGCAAAGTCACTTAATCCTGCTAATCTTCTATTTTCTCATCTGTAAAAATTGGGATAACTTCTATTCATAGAGGTTATGATGCTTGCATTAGAGAATTCATGTAAAGAAGTATCTGGCATCAAGGGAATGGTAACTATTATTATATTCCTCTCTTTTCCACTAACAATAAAGTAAACCCTTGGGGTCAATGCTGGATACATACCAAGAGTTCAACAAACTATTGGTAAAGTGAGAGAGGAAAAGCAGGTAGCCTGTCCTGCCAAGAACTCTTCACAGAGACACTCAAAAGCACAAAAGCTTCTTACTTGGCAATAGAAAACCATCCAGTGAAGAGGCTTACATGGAAATCCATCTAGCCTTTCCTGGTCTGAGAGATTTTGTCACTGACAAAACTGATGGATCGTTCAGGCTTCTCGTTTGATGAGAGGCCGGAGCCACGTATCCAAGCTCTGAAACAGTAACCAACGGGCGGGCGCAGTCAGCAGGACCCCTGCTGACCTCCCCTAACACATCCATGCATTCCTAGGCCCCATGCAGTTTCATGCCCACTTAATTCACTGAGTTCCAATTTGGGTCTTAAAATATATTAAAGGGAGATTTTAATAACGAAGCAGATCTGTGCATCTAGCGGATGTTCCTGCGTTCCTTTCGGGGCCCTGATATTTCTGAACAGCTTTTTCTGGTACAGGAACTGAGCTCCGCTTCCCCCCACCCGCACCCCCACCCCCAAGCAGGGACGCAGCTCAGGCCACAGCGGGGTGTTTAACGCTCTTCAGTGGCTCCAGATTGTGGTGGCGCTTGTGCAGGTCTCCTCATACGTAACCGATGGCTCCTGAGAGCCTGCCTCTCGTAAATTACTTCCCACGATGCCTGCGACCACCACAGAATTCAAGTTTGAATAGAGCAGGAAAAAGGTGTTTGAAAGGCCTGTTCACTCAGCTGCATTTTAATTTCCTTTTCAATCTTGTCCCAATTAATTTCACAGAATTAATCTCACAGAAGCAAACTCGGCAGCATTGAGGCTGTGGTTTTAGTGTGGCGGTTGCTCTGCCTGAACATGAAATAGGAGCTAATATAAAAATCCATCTGCTGTGTTTGAAATACACGCCGGCTGCTGCTCAGTCCTGTCTGACATTCCAAACATCAACAGCGGGGGAAAGTGATTTGGGGGTTAGTGGCCATCAGTACTTGGCAGGGGTTCAACAACAGGTGTACTCCAAAAATCCATTCAGCCTGGGCACCAGGCATGACAGGGCAGGTGCTGAAGCACCCTCCGTGCAGTAGCGCTGTTCCCTGGCTTAGTTTCTTTTATCTGTGGAGCGTGAGGCCCCTTCTGTGGACCAGCACTGCTGTGGGCTTTTATTTTTAAGCGAGAGAAAGGGAGGAAAGAAGCCTCTATTTGGGTAAGATGAGTCATAAGTTCCAACTTTCAGAGAAGTGACTCTCTTCCTGGCTCCAAGGTCTCTCACTAGGGAACCTTTAATAAAAGTGCTTGTTCCACTATGTGCGAGAACTTAAATAAATGCCTATTTAAAAATTAAGCCTTGTGTTCCAGAAGCAATTCATTGCGGCAATGTGAGCTGTCCAGCAGATGAGACAAATTAAAGAGAAAGAAAAACTCTCAATTGACTAGAAAGGAGAAGAGGTCCCCAAATGAGGTCTTCTATTTAGGGTAAACTGAGTCAGCAAGCTACAGCTCTTGGGCTTATGTTGTATACCTCATGAGTTGGTCTTAGGCTTCTCCAAGATTTGCCCTGCTACCTAAGCCCATGGAGATTACCCTCGGAGCAATCAGCTGGGCACCACAGAAGGTTTATACTTATATGGTGTTCCCATGGACCAAACATACCAGCCTTTGGTTGTCTTCTCTACTGGTGCAGTTAACATGGAAACAGAGACTTATAGGCAAAGTCCAATTTAACATCAAACATGTGATGTTGTCAGATAACTTTGGGCTTCATGAGGATGAGGATAGACCAACTTTGTCACCTGAGTGACCATGAGTTTCCAGTATGGTTGAAACCACTTAAAATTAGGCTGGACCCTAGCTCCAAACCCAATTCCTTGTTATCTAAAGGTAGCAGGCCTGTTGCCAGCACACCTGGAGTGTGTTAACACAACACCATGTTCTCCACCTACTCCCTCCAAGGCCTACTTAAAGAATGTAGACCTTTCCCCTCCCTTGACCTCATTCCCTCCAAAAGAGATTTGTAAAAATCATCCAAATGCAGCAGTACTTTCTCTTCTAAGTGTGTTTAGTTGAATGTGACAACAAGCCTCATAAAAACAGATAAGTTAATTCCTTCAATTGCTTTAAATGAAAGATTGGGTTGGGTTTGGAATTTTTTGTTTTGTTTTGTTTTTTGTTTTTTGGTTTTTGGTTTTTTAATTTCAGGGCTCTGAGGGAAAGGAGGTGTTTGGTGACATCTAGTGTCCATTTAGGACTTCCTCAGGCACCATTACCCTCAGCTTGGCTGCATGGGGGGATGGGCAGGGTTATTTGGGAGGTAATTCAGGGGAGTAAGTGGGGAGAATATAGGCCTGGGGCGCAGGCTGCCCAAACAGTGTGATGAAACTGATCAATGCCTGTCAAAGAGCAATTATTCACCTCTGACCTAACCAAAGGGGGCGAGTGAGAGGATACCATTGGAAAATATCTTTTCTTATTTATGGTGATATGAAAGAGAAGCAGAACCTGTCCCCACCACCCCATTTCATGTTAACAAGCAGGTCAACACTGTGCTGTGATGACGAAGATGATGATGATGATGGTGTTTTCTCTCATTAATAACCCCAATGGGAGTCTATAGAGTTAGGAGGATGGGAATGGGATTTGGGGTCAGCTGGAAGGCAACGGTCATACACCGGTCAAATTCAGTAGAGGCCATTCCTTTCCCCCAGACAGGAACCAATCGTCTAGAACAAACCCTGGCAGCCTCATTCCTTCCAGGTAATTTTTATAAATGAGGGGACACCCATTCCAAGAGAGGACAAAAGGGAGAGGATGCTTGTGTGTGTGTGTGCGTGTGTGTGTGCATATGCATGCATATAAACCTGCTAACAAGAGCCCCAATTGCCTATCAACCCTATCCTCCAAACTCCTGCCATTTATTATAAAAGCCACTTTTAAAAAGAGAAAAAAACTGGCATTCTCCACTTTACTCCACTTACTCTTAAACTATTGTCCTGGTTAGGAGCCTTCACTTTTTGCACACACACACACACACACACACACACCTTTCAGTCAGGTGGCAAGTCCCAGATCAGATAATTAACTATGAGGCCTGGACAGAATTGTTTACCTAGAACCATGTAAGCCATGGCAGGGTTAGGTTAATGCTCAGAATCGCCCGATGCTTTACAAACTCCAGTGTAAAAAAAATTCCAGCCATTTATTTTGCGGTGAATTTATAACAAATGCTGTTAAAGGCTTCATCTTTTGACAGAGGTAATAATAAATTCACTGTTAAAGACGGTAGTTTAATTCCTTATACCTCCAATACTGCACAGAATAAACCATATTCATCACTGAGTAATTTTTTACCACATAAATCTTTAAAACTAACCGGTGAAGGCTGTTGAGACTGAAATATTGTGAATTTATTAGATATGCCCATGTAGTATTGGATTCAGAGGTTTCCATTCGAATATATTATGGGGAAAATTTGTGTCTTTAACTGTGACATTCCCTCCATTTCCCACTGCCAGTATTATAACAAGCAGCTCCTCCAGAGTCAACTGCACGTTTATTAGACAGAGATTTAGTAATAAACTCCTCACTAATCTGCCAAAGAGGCTGGATGACATTTCGGTGAGATGCTCTATTTAAAAGGAGTCACAAAAGCTTTGTTTCTGTGTAATTATTTTCTCAAAAGGAGCTCAGCCTCCCCAAACCTCTGTCTGCCAGCATTTCTTGATAGTGTATGGGCCCAGCTCTCCAACCAAACTAGCAAAATATTAAAAGCAAATTATAACCTCATTGCAAACATACAGGGGAGTAACTTCCATGCAGTTTATAGGATTAGTTGGCAGGGTGGGGTGGGGGGAGGCTTGGGGTAATTGGTTAGAACACAGAAAAGCTGGAATTAGCAGACATTGCCAGACGTATGGTATTTAAGGGCTAATAAAAAGATTATATTGATTCTCAAACCAGAAATAATAGACAATGGTTTCAGGAAACTTTCTATTTAAAAACTTTCATCTTGACATATGACACATTAAAGATACAATTAGATCCTCAAATCTGAACAAAAATCCTTTTACCCTACCATATTAATTTTGAGCGAAAATCTGTGCCTGTTAGATGAGAATATTCTGAACCTTTCTCATGATTTGCTGGTGAAGTGACATTTAAACTAACCAATTGATTATATCAAACTGTAATACCCTCTCTAGTTTCATTAAGGAAATATTAATATTGCCAGAATGAAAAATATTTTTTCTTTTAGATGCAGAAATATGCATCATTTTTTTAGCAAAGAGCTTCGGCAGTTTCTCTGTTCCCACTAATATTCTGCATTTGGGAAGAGTTCCAGATACTAAAACTTCCAAGGAGCATTGTGAACTTTAAGATTGTTTTTTAATAAAATCAAATCAAATAGGTTTTTAGCTGTTAAACAAAGGAGAAAAATCTCTTGGCGGTGCAAGACTGCAGCCCATCAGAATAATTGTTAAAAGACAGAACCCGGCTAGAAAGATAAGCATAATACCAGCAATTAATATTCAGCATTTCACATTATAGTCAAGAGGATGTGTTTTTCTTTGTGATGTGGCTCATAAGCTAAGAGTGTTGGGAGCCAGACTCTGAGCTCTGTCTTCTTTTTGTGCGTGAGGATTAGGGAGAAAAAAACAGCAACAACAATCCTGCTCCATCTGTAAATGAACAAACATCTTGATTTTATAGCTATTTGCTTTGTAAAACTGAGGAATGAAACAAAAATTACTGGATGCCTAAGTAACACTTTAATTCCGAATTCATTTACGCTGTAGCTATGTAGTTGTCACAAACCATAATGCAGTATTTAATTAAAATAACACAAGTGCATCTAGATATGTCCTGGGGTAGCTATCACCAAATTATAGTCGATGCCATCCGTATTTTATTTATGAAATGGCAGATTCTAAGGTGCAACTAGGCTGATACAACAGCATAAACATTTTAAACCTGCATTTTTATAAAGGTTCTTTTTTTTCCTGCTGTGTCTTTAAATATGTTCCTCCTTTTTTCATTCTGGGGGTTTTTAGTGGGATTGTTTTGATGTCGATAGAGATCTCCATCTCGCTTTCTAACTCTTGCTTTTCAACAATTGACCTCCCGGGTCCTCTGGCTGTGAAATCCCCCCGTCTGTTGTCATGGAAAGGCTTGACTTTTCACAGGAGCTGCAGCAAGCATGGGACGTCTTAGCAGACCTTGGACATGGATTCCAAGAGGGTAGGAGAAAAAGCAGACCCTTTTCAGGCTCGATGTGCTTGTTCCCATACAATCTTCCTTGCACCTTTTTTTTTTTTCACCTATAAATACCCATTATAGTTTACACGCTTGCTTGCTCTACTCTGTGGATGTTCACACGCAGACATACTGCTCCTTTTCATAAACGCATAGCATCTGTCTTACACGTACCCACCATCTATCTCCTCCTTCACACAGGCTGTCCCATCCACCTCCTTGTCTGTAGAATTATGTTCAGCAAGGTCCCGATTTATAGGAAATAAATAATGAAAATGGAACGGACTGGGAAAGATAATCGAAACATTCAAATTGTTATTTTTCACTGTACTTTCCACAAACAGAGCATCTATAAACACCTAGCAAAGGTGTTGGCCGATTCCTAAAAGAGCAGTGCCTTGTGGACATTCTGACTGGGTGGGTCTCTACATCACATCTTTCTTGTTCTATCTCTCTTGCTTGTTGGTGCTCCAAGATCTGGCCATTTTCAAATGGCAAATGATGCCGTGCTGTTATTTTCATTCTTCCTCCCAATAATGACAGATTTTTCCCATCATTTATCCTCTATAAGACCATCCTAAGAATTTTACAACAGAAACAATCATTACAATCACCTTTTTAAAGAAAATAGCCCTTGCGGTTACTGTATAAAGATATTCCAATAATGGTATCAGCGGATCACAGCCTGATCCTGCAGCAAGGGTCTTTTGGAGAGAGGGTTTCTTATACACACTTGTAATTATTTTAGCCCCTTTCACAGGTCACATAGAAAGTTAATTTCAATCGCTGCTAATTTCCGTCCAACAAGAGTGCGGTACTTTAAACCACCCAAAATAATTGGATTCAAAACAAATTTAGGAAATTGAGTGTGTTAGAAAGCAAATAAAAATATCCTTTTGGTAAGGAGGAGGGTGAAAGTAGTAAAAATGGCCTTTTTTTCCCCCTCCCTTCTTTCCCCTTCGCAACTTTGCCATTAAAGTTGCACCTACAGCTAGAAGTTTGTCCGTGAAAAATGGTCATTTTGTTTCTCTGCTCAAAGAATGTTATTAAAATGCTAATTTAAAAGAAAAAGGAGTTAAATATCTAGCGATGGTGCATTCTAATTGCAACCATAATGAGCTCTCTAAATGTGCGTGCCCCTGACACACACAGAGCATAAACAGCAGTAAACAGATCATTAGTACCCGCGTTCATTTATTCTGGCGACCTTACCATGACCCCACCGAGGGTAGGGTGAAAAGCAGGTGGATCTGGCTGTGACACCCCCTAGAGGGATCCAGGAAATGAAGCTATAAGCGGTTGTCATGGAAACGCCTATGTGTGCAGATGATGTAACACACCGACAGGCTGTAGGGCTCCGCAACTGGGACGTTGCCTTTCCCTCGCCGGAACAATCTTGAAGATTAAATTATTCATTTCTTTAATTCACAAAGCAAAAGGAATCCTAATTTTCTTGGTGATGTGCAACTCTCTTTCATTTGTCTAAGGTTTGGAACGTTGGCGACTTGTCATCCCTTCTTTCTCTGAAACCCACCCCAGCTTCCTACATTCTAGCCCCAAATCACTGAATCTGGCAAAATCCAGTGCGGGGAAGAGGCGGAAATCTGACGTTCAACATCTATACCTTAAAGAGAGAAAAACCTAAGATTTGAAGCTGAAATTGATAATATATACGGTGTCCCTTTCTGGTGAGGGCATTTGGTTGACCGGGGACTAAATGTACACCTGTCCTGAACAAGATGGCTTTGTCTGGAGCAGGGCAGGATTAAGCCAATACTCAATGAGGAGAGCATAAAGCAGAAGAGGCACCTGCCCCAAATGAGCACATCACCCTAGCAAAGTGCAAGAAAAAGAGATAAGAGAAAACAAGCATCTGCTCACCCCCTCCCATGTCCAATTGAGGGAATCAAGATTAATAAAAATAATTCTTTGGAGAATGATTCCACTCTATCCTACCCTGTTTTGTACCAAACAACCTCAATAACCTTACGGCAATAGTAGAATAACGTTTTTCTTTCTTTCTTTTTTTTTTTTTTTTTTTTTTTTTAAGGAAGCAGAAAAGACAATCTCTGGAAATTATTTTAAAATAAAAAATACCCTGGCCTGTGCCTCTCCCCCCCGGCCCCCCCCCCATTGCACTTTAGATGAACCTGTGATATTGTAGCAATGGCCCTTGAAGTGCAGTGGGGAGGTGATTTAGGAGAATATTAAAGGCAATGTGGAGATTCAAGGCGCCTCTCTCAGGGAGATCTGGAGAAATACGCAGCACAGATGGGCCGAGCAGATTAAACATTTCCGTCACATTGTTTCCAAATTGTGTTGTGGTGCCTGAGGCTGGTACTGCGGTCAGAGCAAAACAGAGCGGTGCAGAGCTGCGAGCCGCACAGTTTATGGAATACATATTAATACGCCGGTCTCACATGGTATCACAATTCTATCAGCTCCGAAATGGTGCTGTCTCTATTGTTCCTGAATTCTGCGCTTGGCACCTTGTTTTCTCCCATCTGCAGAGTGTTTACCTTCCCTTTCTCCTTTCTCTCTTTTTTTTAGGCAAAGTTCAAGTTGTGTGTTTCTTTCTCAATTATCTTTCCACCCTCCTTCTTACCTTCACAGCGTGTGATTTTTCTCTCGCGCACACTGTTTTGCACACACACTTTCATCACCAACAATGTCCAGTTTGTGCACATTGTGACTCAGTCATTATCTACCCACACCCCAGTTCAAGACATGAGCTTTGGGCTTGAGGCTGAATTTCCCCTTGCCTTCCAGTGCTCAGAACCACCTCCCTTCTAGCCAACTCATTTCTCTTCAAAAGATTCAAGTCTTAGCTATACAGTCGTCTCCATGTGCCCCCCAGCTGCTGTCACTGACCACCCAGACTTTCCGCACCCCCTTTCTTAACCTCACATACCTTTCCCTCCTCCCTAGCCCAGGCCAACCAACCTCCAGGTTAGCAAGTTCCCTGAAATGTGACAGTAAATAAAACTAGTTTAGTTGAGGCAAGTTTAATGATTCATTTTTATTATGATTGATAGACCAAAACTCTGAATAATGGAAAAACGAGAAAATGATTGCCAAGAACCTAAAACATGGTGTCAAACAGCCCGAGGAGGCTGCCAAGCTACCCAAGGTTTCAGCTGAGCGCTGAGCTCTGGTCTTCTGACAGCTTCCAACACCACTAATCCACCATCCACCCGACTGACCACTTCCTTTTCCCTTCTGCAAAATCTCTCCACAAAACCACTTATGCTGAAAAACGGGCACCTGCTTGTCTTTAGTGAACAATCCCTGTTTCCAGCCTTGCTTTTCTCAGCAGTTGGAAGGGTGCTGAGTTAGAGCCCTCAATTTATTTAATAATTTATGATATGCTCAGAAAGCATTAAATTTCCAAAGCTGGATTTTAGAAGTAGAGAAACTGTGGGCGAATCCAGAGTAAAAATACAATATTTTTGGCTGACCCTGGAATATTACAGTCTACTCTGCTTAGGAATTCGAATTTCCCATCTTTGCTAATGATAATGTCGGATGCACAAGCACTGATAAGAGAACTAAGCAATCATAAACCAATAATTCTGTGATTGATTGACCTTTCCCATACATATATCAACCTTCTATTGATCTTTCATGTCAGGGGCTGATTGATTGTTCTCTTGAAGAAGAATTCTCTTATTTACAAGCACTGATATAGTGAACTTTGATGGTTAAAAGAACAAAAGTATGAGACATTTTCCGGGAATCTTGTTCTACGGAGGCTTATCAAAGCCCAATTCAATGTGAAAAGAGAAGATTTCTATTAGGAACATTCTCAGGGCAGACGATGTCAAGTGGCTTGCTCCAAAAGCCATCACATGGATCTGAATGGGAGCTATTAAGAAGATACCTCAACTTTTAAGTCACAGCTAAAGAGAGGGTGCTAGGGTAGTGGTATACCTGAAAGTAATATAACATTGTATACCAACTATACTTCAATAAAAAAAAAAAAGAAGAGAGAGAGAGAGAGCAATGGTGCCTTAGCAGGAATGAGCAAGCTTGGTCAGCTTTCAGCCTTAGAAGAAGGAACAGACTGTGTGGCTGGAGGGCTGACACCTGAGAACCTTAGCATGGCAGAAACAAGGATTCTTGATTTCCTTTCACTGTATTTTTTAAAGCTGGGGGAAGGGCGGCCACACTTTTGGCCACATGGGGCAAAAGTGCAGAGCCAGGCCGTAAAAATCATTATATTTTCCCCCTAGGGTGCTGGTTCATAAACTGTAGAGGGTTCATGAACCCTTTGAGAATCTGATGAAACTTTTGGACTTCATCCCAAGGACAAGACACATGGATAGGTGCACACAAAATTTCACACCAGTTTCAAGGAGTTCAAAGATCCCTTCGTGTCCATCCATGGACCGGCCAAGGGTTCACAGACTCCAGATTACGAATCTGTGCCCTTAGAGGATGATGCTTTCTTTTTGTTGGAACAGCCTAGGATTCACTGAGCCTAGAAATTGAATTCTCATCCCAAGACAGGATGGTCATTCCAGGTCATGTCTGTGCTACTCCAGGGGAGCCATGGAAGAGTTTATACAAATAGGAACCAGCAGGGAAGAGAGAAATTAAAATGTAGCAATCATGGAGTAGGGGTATTTAATCTCTTTTAAGGCTTATGATAGGCGCCTGCTGGTTTTCCCCCTGATATCCCGTGACACCTACTGACAGGGTATTTGCAGCACCACACAGGGACTCAGGGCCCTGTGACAGGAGGAGCACCGAGGAGGTCCGTGATAGTCTTGAAACCATAAACAGCGATAGGAAACCACTGGAGGCAGAGTCAAGCTGTGCGACATGCCCGTGCTTGGTGGCCATACTGCTTTTTGTTTATAGAATTTGCTGTTCTTTTTATGGCAGGTTTGGTAGGGTTGAGTTGTTTTTTTTTTCCTTGTTGATGGAGATTAGCAGCATAAATCCTTTTATGGCAGTGTGCAATCCCCCATAAACACTTTTGATTGTTGCTGATGGTGAGTGCTGTGTCTATTTCAAGTTCACTCAATGTTCTGCTCATCTAGGCCAATAGCTTCTCCAACCAGATAAGGGAGTCCAAGTAGCCAACCTTTACTTATAAGATTCCTTCATTTGGGGAGTTCAAGGAGGTGGAACAAGGTTTGTTGAGGGAAACGGATATCTAATCAAGCCTAGAAATATTTATGATGAGAACAAGCCCCACGTTGCACTACTTTTGAGTGAAGAGCTTCTAAAAAGACTTTGTGACAGTAGGGCAAGTGCTGATGTAAAGGGTTTGTTTGCTTTTTTAAAAACAGCTTTTTAAATTCTTACCTCAAACATCTTCAGTTAACAATGCTGTGTAATTAACCTCTTAGCTCTACCAGACACAGTATGTATGAAGAGTGGGGCACCTGTGCAGTTCTGATCCCTTCCCGTGGTAGGCGTGTATCCCCACCTTGGAGGGAGAACCACTTCCGCATTGAGGATTTCGGGTCTCCCGGAGTGTCTCAGCATTTTTCTGGTCTTTCCAAACATCTGGGCAGGAAAAGTCAAACTTTATTGAAAATGTTGATCCCAGGAATTCAGTTCTCTCTGCCATCCCAAAACTAAAACCCAAGAATCAGCAACTTAATAAAAATGCAGTAAATTAGCACCTCTAGACAAGAGCAGAGTTCATTCAGAGCTGGGGTCTGCCTGGCTGAGCCAGTACTCTCTCCATTTTAATAGTTTAATAAAAATTAGCATAATTAACGAACATCTGTATGATCCAGAGTGGTGCAATTTGGCACTTGGAAACGAGGGCTTAAACATGATTGCTGTGAGTTTAATGTTGTTTTAATTCTTTTTGGCACTGTGCAGTGAAATAAACGTTTGGTGGTGATAGTTCTCGGCCGGATCTCATTTGCATTTTTCTCCCTTTGATTATGAGCAATTGTGGACTCCCCAGCAATTCATCAAAGTAGAAATTATTTTAAAATACCTCGTGGTGTTCAGACTGGGTTGGAGCAATGCATGGGAGGTGGTAGTGGAAGAGGAGGCTAGAAATTTTCCATTCATGCTTTAAACATCTTAGCCCTGCAGCCCTTTTTGGGTTTCCAGCCAAGGGATGAAATCTGGAAAAGCCAGTCAGATCCCAAGACCTGTAGGTGCTTTGATTAAGCTCCTAGGCTCCCACAGCAGGGTACTTACGGGCTCTGAGACTGTGCCATCCTCCTTACACCCTGCCCGCTCTTTTGTTTTGAAGGGCAGAGAGTTGATTTCACTCATTTCGGTTCTCGGCGCTGTGGTGGGGCTTCTACATCTGCGGTAGGCAGGGTCAGTGTTCCCCTCGAGCAAGAGCACGCGGACTGGGAGCCTGGTCTTTGCAGGTGTCCTGCTGAGCCTCATTCTGCTGCGGGTTGGCAGAGAGCACCTTCCCAAGGCTTGGCCCCTGCTCCCGGCCTTACGGCTAAAGGCCGATGCTAAGAAGCATGAGTCCAAGTCAGGAGTCTTGAACAGTCCCTAGGGAGGGAATGCCCGGCCTGAGCTCCTCAGGTGATAAAGATGACGCCATATGGCAGGTGGAAGACCACACTTCAGACCTGTTTCAGCAAGTTGACTTTGGTCAGGAGGCTATCAGACAGCACTGTGCCACTCTCTGCCTGTGAGGTAGCAGAAGAACTAAAGCTAGGGTTTGTGTGAGTAACAGTGCAAGAGGAGGACAGAGTGTCTCCCCCTCACAGCAAGGCTTTGTGGAAATGGCGTGCCAGCAACATGCTAAGCAAAAAGTAACACCACAAGGAAACTAGGGCAGAAACTGCCTTAACTTCAGTGTTGGAAAATGGACAATAACATAACTTGTATGGAGACGAGCTTCAAACATCGTGGCGGACAGAGGCTGAGGAGCTCTGGGTAATTTCCCACAAGATAGTGTGTAGGGAGAGGTTGGCCTGGGGGAGGAAGGGAACGAGAAGGTGTGTGGAGACAGTGGGCTGGGCGATAGACACATTCATTTATTTTAGACGGGCTCTTCGAAGGTAAATTCTTTGTTCTTTTTAGGATCAACCCAGTCTCACTTGTTATGGCATGTGAGCCCCTCTCCATGGTATTTAGGGAACCATTTGGGGAAACTGTCTCCAGAGGCAGTTGCGCTCTTCCTGCCACAGCCAGTTCAATCACCAGGGGACTCTCCTGGAGTTGGTTGTAACTAAATCTGCTCAACTGAAAGAATAAATCCCACTGCTCCCTTCATTTCTTCATAACTTCATTTAACAAGTATTTTTTGGCCCCTCTCTGTGCCGGATACCATGCTGAGTGCTGGGAGTAGAACAGCACACAAAACCAACAAAGTTCCAGCTCTCACAGAACTTTCCACCTAGTGATTGGCAGTGAGACAAAGGCAGGCAGCTAGCTACAAGGCAGCTTGATGAACTCATTTCCAGGGAAGCCCAGGGCATAGTACACAGTACATAGCTGGGGCCCCCACACAGAGAGTGGCAAAGAGAGGCTTCCAGAGAGTCTAGAGAAACACAGGAATTGAGATCTGAAGCTGCTTAGGAGTGAGCCCCATGAAAGGGAGAAAGGAAGTAGAAGCTAAACAAGCAGAGGAACAGCTGTAAGGTAAGAGGGCCCGTGGCCTGTGGGAGTTGCCGAGACAAATTCTGTTTTACTAAGGGTCTACTCAATTTACGGGGTAGATAACAATTTTGAGCAGTGAACAGGACCAGGTTGTGCACAGCCTTGTCCACCTTAGGAAGACATTGACAAGAAGCAATGGGAACCCACTTAAAGGTTTCAAGCAGAGCAGTGATTTTATCAATGTGCATTAGAATTATTCTGGCTGCAGAATGAAGGTAGGCTAGACTGGAAGCGAACAAGAATGGAGATACAGATACCCGTTTGGAGGCTGTTTCTGTAGTCCTCATGAGAAATGGCAGTGCCATGACTAGGATACTGGCAATGGGAATGGAGAGAAGTGGATAGATTCCAGTAATACTCTGAAAACAGAATCAGCAGAACTCAAGGACTGACTGGAAGAAAAGGTGCACCTGGAAATGAGTCTTGAGTTCCTGGCTTGATTAACTGAGTGCATGGTGCTACCATCCACCAAGATGGAGAACACAGGGGGCAAAGCTGGCTGGGAGTAGGAATGGAAATAGAGGCAGGCTGATGGGTTAAATTTAGGATATGTTGAGTTTGAGCAGCTTGATGGACATGACTTGGGTATTATGATCCAGTACTTAAATCTGGGCTGGAGCCATGGTTGTGAGGCCTTGACACAGTGGCTAAAGCAGAGGTATATGAGATTGCTCAAGGAAAGTGCATCAAGTCAGAAGAGGGCCAGGACAGAATGATGGAAACAACCACATCCAAAGGAAGGATAGAGAAAGATAAGCTTGCAAAGGAGAATGAGAAGAAGCAACCAAAGAGGTAAGAAGGAAGTCTGAGAGTATATTTATCATAAAAACTAAGAAAAGAAAATGCCTCATTGAGGGTCCATAGTGCCAGCATGGCTGAGAGGTCAAGCAAGTTAAGGACTGAGAAGTATCATAGAACTTGAGCAATAGGGGATCCCTGGGTGGCTTAGTGGTTTCACACCTGCCTTTGGCCCAGGGCGCGATCCTGGAGTCCCGAGATCGAGTCCCACGTCAGGCTCCCGGCATGGAGCCTGTTTCTCTCTCTGCCTCTCTCTCTCTGTCTCTTTCTCTCTCTCTCTCTCTCTCTCATGAATTAATAAATAAATAATCTTTAAAAAAAGGATTAAAAAAAAAAGAACCTGAGCAATAGGAGGTTACAGGAGACTGTGGAGAAAAAATGTAGGTAGAGTGATAGAAGCAGAAGCCTGAGTAGAATGGCTTGAAGATGGACTAGAAAGCAAGAAGTTGGGGTGGAAAGTGAAGTAAACTCTTTCAGTAAGTTTGACCATGAATTAGCATAGATCAGTAGAAATGGGAAGTAGGCAGGCAGTGGGGACCATTTAATCATTGTTTCCAAAGACAAAAGAAACTTGAACACATTTCATGCTGAAGGAAAGAGCCATTTACATTAGAGGCAGAAGTCAGACTCCATAGAACCTCACCCGTAAGAAATAAAGAAAGTGGAAGGGTTACAAGGGCATGTCACTAGGGATAGTCTTCAACTGTAGCCATGTGACCTTATGCTCTCCCAGCTTTGAGTTCCTCTTCTGGAAGAGTGGAGATAATATCATCTCTTCCCTATGTTGTGGGGATATAAATGTCTGATGCATAGTAGATGCTCTAAACATTAGATTCTTCCCCCAGAAGAAGTGGGAGGTTGACAAGTACATCAGTAATGACAAGCAGGACATAAGAGCGCACATGATGCTCTTATGTACGCTTGATGAGAGTTTTAACCAGAGGAGGGACACCTCCTCCACTTTAATGGGAAGCAAGGGTGGTTGTCCATACAGGTAAGTTCCTATTTTGGTGGCTAAAGGTTGACACATCTGAAGTCTTTTCATTTTGAAGATGGAAAAGGGGTCATCAGCTAGGCTGGGGGGACAGCAGAGCTGGAGGTGGGGAGATACGCTATCCAGAAGAAACCAGGTGACTTGGAATTTTATTATGCCACCAACTTTTTTTCTTTCTCTTTTTTTTTCCTAGTAGAATTCAACAACCAAGTGTGTAAAAAGATAGTTAGCTTCATCGTACCCCAAATCCAGTTGAACTGGATTGTTCAAGATGAACAAGATGATATCCCCTATTTATTCCTAAATTTTACTTCCTTCAAAAGAAAGAAAATATTTTCTGGTGCTTTCAGAAGCAGTCCCATAATGTTTAACAGCTGCTGTGCTTTTGAAAACCATTTCTGTATTCAAGGTGCCCCACTCCCAATCCTGTGACCACCCCTTCTTTACACCTTCTCATTCCCTCTCTTATTTGTTCCTTTCTGAGGCTCTTATGTCCACCTGTCACTACTGTGTACCTATCAACCTCTCACCTTTTCTGGGGGAAGAATCTAATGTTTAGCCTACCTACTACGCATCAGACATTTATATTCCCACTACATAAGGGAGAGATGACATCCATACTCTTCCAGAAGAGGAAGTCAAAGCTAGGAGAGTGTGAGGTCACACAGCTAGTAAATGACCAAGTGGGGATTGGATCCCAGGCTGTCTGACTCCAAAGCCCATTACTCTCTGCTATAAGCTCCTAGGGAGCAAGCAATGCTCTGATTCATCATTATATATCTCATGGGAACTCAAACAGCACTTTGTACATAGAAGATGCTTGGTAAATATTATTGATTTGAACTATGACCTGACTCCCTGAATATCTTTAGTGCTCTAGTATTTAGGATGTGCCCAACTTTCTCAGAGGAAGCCATTCTACTCTGCTTGATAAAAGACATGCTCTTTAGGTTCAGCAATAGCACCAAATGTACTAGATTTAAAATGGAGACAGGAAGACGGCAAAATGAAAGTAGAGTTCGCTTTCCTCCTCTAGAAGATTTTTTTTAATGTAATAATCCCGTCAAGGTGTTAACAAGTCATAATGATAGTGTTGACAAAGAAACCACCCAACAGAATCTCCCATGCAATCACTGTAAGAGATGAATGGAAACATGATTGGATTCCAATTAAACCATCATCTTTTCATATTTCAGGAGTATAACATGTATGGCTGGTGGGTAGGAGAACTGAACAGCCTCATTGGGATTGTTCCAAAGGAGTATCTCACCACTGCCTTTGAAATGGAAGAAATATGAAGCCCAGGTATCAAAACTATTGCCAATAAATCTGTTGGTCATGCCTTCATTTCTCTGTGAAGGATAAGAGTTGCCAGTGAAGTGGCTTTTCTTCACTTCCAAAAGTGATGCTCGTGATTTACATTGAAAGACGATGAGGCTGGAATTGTTTTTCCTAAATTGGGGAACTATGTGAGTAAGGATTAGGTTCAACTGCATGTGAAAGAAAACTCAAAATAGCAATAATTTAATTAACATAGAAATTTCTTTTTCTCTTCTGAAAAAAATCTGGAGGTAAATAACCCAAGGTATTCAGTTTTCGGATATCTTCTCTTTTTGCTCCACTGCGTGTGGCCAACATTCCAAAGCTTACATTATGGCCCAAGATGAATGCTCCAGCTCCAGCTCTCATGTCTGTACCCTACCCAGTAGGAAAGATAAAATGAAAAAGGGCATACCCACTTGTTTTAAGGACATTTCAGAGATGTTGCACTCATCACTGCTTACATTCCATTTGCCAGAACTTGGACAGACAGATAGACTTATTCTAGGTAGAACCTGTGTCCAGATTAAAAGTGGAGCGGGGAAAGGATTCATTAATAAATAAAAACAGAAGGGACACCTGGGTTGCTCAGCAGTTGAGCGTCTGCCTTCAGCTCAGGTCATGATCTCGGGGCCTCAGGATGGAATCCCGCATCAGGCTCCACACAGGGAGCTGCTTCTCCTTCTACCTATGTCTCTAATGAAAATGAATAAATAATCTAAATAAATAAGGGAAGAATGGATATTCAGGAACAACTAGGAATTTCTGCTACAAGGATGGGTCTCGATTTCTTTATCCCCAGCTCTCAAATAAAGAGCACTATTTCTCCCAAGTGCCCATGTATTACCATTTGATTGGCCAAAACTAGGAATCCAGTATGAGGATTCCTATGGAACATAATCAAATTAACTTTTAGGTAATAAAGAGTATGGCAAAAAAAATAAAAATAAAAAATAAAGAGTATGGCTTGTGTTTTATGAGCAAGAACCACATCATATTTAAAACAGTGGAGTGAGTACTTGCTTTGGGTGGGGTTGCAATAGGAGTTGCTTTGGTGCATAGTGGTTTTTGCTTAAAATTAGGATGGTGATGGAGGGCACCTAAGGATAGCATGATGTCTCTAGCTCCTTCTTCTGACCTAAAATGGGAACAGCCTTTATTGCTGGGGGTGAAGAATGACTTGCATGACCATGATACAAACTCACCTTGGAATCTTCCAGACCAGGGCCCACTATAGTGTGCAGCAGCCCTGAGTGGATTCATTTAGGAAGATATGTAAGTAAAGATCTTACTCTGCGATATCCTTGTACAACCATAAAGTGCCAGCTGAGGCCTGTTGCTCAAGGTTTGACTTTATGACTTTCCTGATGAGGACTCCTTTTCCTGGCCATAAAGGCAAAAGGGTTGGAATTTTTCTGTCAAATCTAAACATATTCACTCTACTTCACTTTGTCATTTATTTAATGACACAGTTGTTTATTTCCTCATTCTCTTTGATCCAACCATTCTACATCTAGGAATTAATCCTATAGCTACACTTACACACATGCAAAAGGATATACACACAGGGCACCCGGCTGGTCAGTTGGTGGAGTGTATGACTCTTGATTTCAGAGTTGTGAATTTTGAGCCCCATGTTGGGTGTAGAGACTACCCAAAAATAAAATATTTTTCTTTTAAAGTTTTTATTTATTTATTCATGAGAGACACACAGAGAGAGGCAGAAACATAGGCAGAGAGAGAAGCAGGCTCCCTGAGGGGAGCCCAGTGTGGTACTTGATCCCCAAATCCCCGGGATCATGCCCTGAGCCAAAGGCAAACACTCAATTGCTGAGCCACCCAGGCATCTCCCAAAAATAAAAGTTTAAAAGAAAAGGATATACACACAAGGTTACTTTATAATAGCAAACCACTAGAAATGACCTAAATGTTCAGTAAAGACCTAGCCAAATAACTATAGTATGTTCATAGAATTAAATACTATGTAACAGTAAAAAATTAAAGGAAGCTCTCTGCACTGATGTTGGTAAGAAAAAATAAAAAGGCAGCAAAGAAGGGTAGGCCTAATTTGTTCCATTTGTGTGAAAAGGGAGTCTCCAGGGGCACCTGGCTGGCTCAGTCCATAGAGCATGCAACTCTTCATTTCAGGGTCATGAGTTCAAGCCCCATGTTGGGTGTAGACTTTACAGGAGTGGGTATAGGGGGAGTCTCCAGTTGTTTCTGTGTGTAGATGGTATCTCTGGAAGGGCAGAGACAATAGAAGTGGTTGCATGACTGTGAGGGTGGAAGGGAGACACTCTTTAATTTGCACCCTTTTATACCATCTTTTATTGAATCATAAGAGCAAACCTATATATTTTCCCTCCTTCAGGAGACATAGCCTAGTCTCTGGCCAGGAGTTCCTATTCCCTACGCCAGCCACCCCACCAACACCAGGGACTCTTCTTACTGAAGAGACCCAAGCCTCTGACAGCTTGTAGTAACTGAAACGCGCCAGTAAGACAAGTGGGAAAGGCAGTCAGCAGGTCATAGCTCATCCCACCTTTGTTTTTTCATCCCACCTTTAAACGTGTCTCACATCCACTTCTGCTTTCTCCACAGGCTTTTCACAGAGAAGGTGAGAGACAAGGAAACCTTCGGAGGAGGAAGTTGTGAGCTGTGTCGGCTGATTTGAAAAGCGTAAATAAACTTCATATTCGGTTCCCAGCAGTGTGTGATAGTGTCCAATTTCTTTATGTAGTGTTCTCAAAAATGCTGGTTCCAGGCATTCTTGCCACCTCCAGACAAAGTAGAAAAGGAAAGCCAGAGAGGAACAAAACCCCAGACAGAGGAGGGGACTTAGATGATCTTTCAGGGCAGAATCATCTCTGGAACCCAGGCCTGCCTGCTTCTGGTTGGCTTCTCAGACTCCCTTTGGCTGCCTATTTGGTGGTTTTTCCTTCTGTGCTGAATCTCTGAGATGAGGCAGCCCCTGGCGTCAGCACATTGGAGAGTTCCTTCGGTTCAAACAGCCGGCCGGCGCGGGAGGTGCTTGGGGGAGGGCTTCTGCCAATCAGCCCGGTTCCTCTTCCTGTGGTCTGTACCTCGCACTCGCGTTAACTGTGTCTTAAAGAGACGACAAGACAGAGTGGTTAAGGACATAAATTCTGGAAGCAGACAGCCTGAGAATAAATCCCAGTTCCCCATTTACTATGTATGCTCTCTAGAGCAAGCTACTTGACATTTTATGCCTCAATTTCCTCACCTTAGGAAGGGTGTAGTCCATTTCACTGGGTCGTTAGGAAGATTAAAGAGTCAACACGTGTAACGCACTTGGCACAATGCCTGGTGCATAGTAACTGCTCAGTAAGGGTTAGCTGATATGATGGCCAGATTCGCTAGGCGAGAAATCTTGAAAAATGGGCCACTGAGCAGCTATAGAAATTTTATCTATGAAACTGCCTATTCAGAGCAGCCCTCAGTTGGCAGTAGCCTTTCTCACCTCTGTAACAGCCACATTCTAGCCCTGCAGTAAGACACCCATTTCACATTGCCAAAAGAAACGGGGCGGCAAAGTAGGATGTTGGCTGTGCACTCCAAGTTTCTCAAAAGATTTTATGCCAGCCGTTCATTTCCAGATTTTTCTGACCCAGGAGTTAAAAAAAGAAGCATTTTGTTTATGTGATTAATAAAGAAGTAAGAAAAGAGGACAACTGAGGTCTAGGAGGGGAAAAAATGAGATAAAAGGCAATCTGGAACTGTTCATAATGTGCCCTCCACTTTACACGCGGTGCTAAAGGAGACTGAACCACTAGGTGGCAGCACATGAGCAGATGAACCAAGAACAACCACTTGCCTCCCCTTTTAGGAGGGGCCTTTGCACCAATCCCCAACCTACAGGTAAGGAAAGGGCATTGTTCTAAAGCCTCTAGCAAGGGAAGCAATCAGAAACACCCTCACCCCCAAGCCCCAGAGTGTTCCCTCCCTTAAAGAACCCCCAGGGGCCCAAGGCTGGAAGGCTGGTGGCTAAGAGGAAAGAAGAGCTTTGTGCCACTGCTCTGTGACTGTGAGACACCAGAAAAGGGGCTACCAGGAGAGGAGGGGCAGGTGTCCCAGGCAGGGTCAAAGGGGGATGAGAAAGGAGCAACGTCAGGGTACCCTCTCCACTCGCTGTTGGTTCAGGGATCCCTCAGTAGTGTCATGCTCATTGGCTTCCAGAACTTAAATCCCTCCTCAAGCTGCAGGCCCGTGTGTACCTACAGCATTCACCATTCTGTGAAGGTCTTTGGCACCTCCATCAACTGCAGGGTAGGCACTCAGACCTCCAACCCTCTAGCTGTGAAACCCAGCAGGGAGAGAAACTAGATTGGCCTTGGAAGATATAAACGAATGGACTAATCTGGAATTGGGTCCATAGCCATCTGGCGATCTTTAACATTCTTAGAGGCAAGAAAAAGATAAAAGTCCAATGGGTTGATAAGACTATCTACAGGCTGAAGGCCATTCCCTTTTAGGAGAAAGTTCTAAAGGAAACCTTTTGGAAGCGGCAGTGGGTGCCTGTAGTCTGCCTGAAGCTAAGCCTCACCTAGCAAAACTGTTCCCTACGCAATTGACAGCCCCGATTTTAACCAACAGCCTCAGAAAGCAACTGGACAGATTACCTCTTCTCTGTTTGACTCCACTAACCAAATCCCCACCTTACTGCCTGTGACTAACTGGATAACCAGGGCATTAGATCACTTAACTAACCACACCATATGCGAGATGGCTTCTTAATAGCCGCTAATTGCTCTGGCAGGTGGAATAGGAGAGGGAGGCTTTTATCCTTCCGTGGTTTTATATAAAGGTAGGAAAATAAGAAAGGTAAGTTCCTAAATTTAAGAACCAGATGTAGAGGGGTGCCTTGGTGGCTCAGTTAAGCATCTGACCCTTGGTTTCATCTCAGGATCAGAATCTCAGGGTCGTGAGGTGGAGCCTGGAGTGGGCTGTGTGCTCAGCAGGGAGTCTGCTTGAGATTCTTTCCCCATCCTTCTCCCTCTCCCACTGCCCCTCCCCCTCTGTTCCTCCACCGCTTACCCCCTGCTCATGCCCTCTCTCTCTCTCTCTCTCTTTCTCTCAAATAAATAAAATCTATTAAAAAAAAAAAAAACAGCAGCAAATGTACAGGGGCACCTGGCTGGCTGTTGGTGGAGTAGTGACTCCTGATCTCAGGGTTTTGGGCTTGAGCTCATTAGATGTAGAAATTACTTAAAAAATAAAACCTTTCAAAAAAAAGAAGCAGCAAATGTATATCTGCCTGTTACAGATAAATAATAATTTATGGAGAGCTTACTGACATCCATTGGATAACCAGACCTGGGGCTGGTACAGTTCAGCCTGCGTTGTCCAAGCTGATGACTGAAAATACCAAATACCCTGAAAGCAGTCTTTCAGCTGCATTTCATTAACAATATGGTTTTCCCAGTGTTTTCTCTGTCATCCATATAGCAAAATAGCATAGGCATTGTTTTGCAGTCACCTCAATATTAAGTTTTTCTCATACTGTTCTCTCTCAATTTGTATTTAAGTCACACCTTGTCCTCCGGCGAATAAAAGTGAGAATGAGAAGGGCACTCCTGGTGCATCTCTTTCCCTAAGGCCAGTTAGAGTCCATGTAAAGTGGGAGCAAGGCCCAAAGGTGGAACTGACTCGAAGTCCGCCCTCCCGTTCAAAGCGGATACTCGATGTAAGCATAGCATGTAAGGAGCTGCCTAAATTCCAAGTTATCGTCCACTTCTTTTAGCCCTTCAGTTTGCTCAGTGGCACCACCTCATTTGTCACCTGTCATTGCAAGTGGCAAAGCTGAGCATCTGAAAGGTGTTGGTTTGGACAAAAATCACACAAAATCTGCCAGGGAAGAGCACATGGCGATGGAGGACTCTGGAAACTGCCGCTTTGCTTCTTCCATCACTCGCATTGTGCTGCAGTTAGACCCCTCTGGTGGTACGTTTTCAAATTCTGACACTTCGTGCCAGTCACTTGTGTCACAGTAAAGCAGTGGTGTCGATACAAAGAGCAGGATAATGCAATGCTAGTGGGGGGGGTGGCAAAGAGGATACACTCCTGCCTTTCAAAACCTGTTTGATGGGGCCCCTGGGTGGCTCAGTTGGTTGAATGTCTGCCTTTGGCTCAGGTCGGTCCTGATCTTAAGGTCCTGGGATCGAGCCCTACATCAGGCTCTCTGCTCAGTGGGGAGACTGCTCCTCCCTCTCCCTCTGCCTGCCCCTTGCTCATGCTCTTTTGCTCTCCTTCTCTCTGTCATATAAATAAATAAATTTTTTTAAAAAATGGTTTGAGGAAAATGGAGTTGAAGAGAAGCAAGAAAGAAAAACAAAAGAGAAGCCAAAGTATGTTTTTTGCTGTGTGTTTTTGTTTTTTCATTTGAAGAACAGAACTCTCAGATGCCAGGAACAGAGGTGCCTTCATCTCTGGCCACAGAGAAGCCCTCCCCATAGATCTCCCCGCCAGGAGAGGCTCTGGAAGGATAAATCTTATGTGGCATTGATGGGCTAATACCCAGAGCACCAGCAAAATATGTGGAGCTGACTTTAGAGAAAGCAGCTGTCTACACAGAGGATTATCCCCGCTGCACAGCCCAGTGACTCGGACTCATTTTCTAGCTGTGGATCACCAGAGTCCCTTGCTCCTCCCCCTTCCTCCCTGCCCGGCAAGCTCCTGTCCCTGTAGAATTTACAGTCACTGGGTTGAGAGTTTCAAACTTACCACTAAAAAAAGAGATTTTTCCTTCTTCAAGGGATTCAAATTGTGTTCCCCATTCCCCTCTCAAAAACTGTTCAGAAAACATGGCTGTTTTGTTGGGTGGGGGGCGGGGAGGTTGTTGTCATGAGTACAAATCAATGATCATTCTTTGGCAACTCCTTAGGATCCAATTAATGACACATTTTAAGACATAGGCCATTTGGGTTTTTTTTTTTAAGATTTTATTTATTTATTCATGAGAGACACACAGAGAGAGAGGCAGACAGAAGCAGAGGGAGAAGCAGGCTCCAAGCAAGGAGCCGGACGCAGGACTCATCCCCGGTCTCCAGGATCACGCCCTGGGCCAAAGGCAAGAGCTAAACCGCTGAGCCACCCAGGGATCCCCACATAGGCCATTTTGTACAAAAATCTTTTATAAATGCAATGCCTCCACCCCGAACAAAACTATTTTATTAGAGGAAACAGGTAGAATTAGTAGAGTGACCGTATCATTTCTTTTCCAGAGACACTTCTGAGACTGAAAGGGGGAGTCACTGATAACTGATGCCAAGCCCACAGGTGTAAAGGAGGATCGGAGGTCCCCCTAAAACACAGAATGGGTGGGCCAGTCACGTGGGGGGCGGTCGGTGGAGAGAGATCACCGGGCCCTCCTGGCTTTGACGTGCCTCCTGATGCAGTCCTCCCCCTCTCCCCCCTTCCCTCCCCCGCCCGCCTCCCCCGGGGCCTCTGCGGACCCTGCCAACCAGCTTTCTCTCCCGACACCCAGGCTGCTCTGAGAGGCCCGTGTGGTCGGCACCAAGCTGCTCGCGGGGCGGCCAGCAGCAGCCGTGTGTGCTCAGTGCCCTCGCGGGGCCCCCACTGCCGCCACCCCTGCACCTGGCAGGCTGCCGCGGCGGGAAGCGTGCTTGGAGAACCGCATGCTAAGCCACTTCCTTGCCTCCGGCGGTGGGACTGGGTTCCAAGAGGCTTCTAGTGCTGGTCCTCAAAGAGGGCATCTGCTTCTACGCTAGACGCTCTGAGCCGGATGGTGAGCAGCTGGCCCGCTCATCCCCCTCATCGGATCACGGAACAGCACACAGGCTGCAGACACTTCCCCTTTACCCCCGCCCCGCTCCGGCAGCGCGCGGCCTCCGATCCCTCCTCACCCCTCCCACCCCACCCCATGCCCCACCCCCCGGCCGGCCACCTACACACCCTGGACGCCTCCCGTGGGTCCACACCCGGCTAGACCTGTCGCCGGGCGCATCCCACCTGAGGAGATCGCCCGGCATCTGGAGATCAGCATCTGGAGATGCTGGACTTCCCAGGACACTTGTAAGGCAGTGCAGGGGAAGAGGGGGTGCAGAGATTGTAACTTATTATTTCATCTGCTGGTGCAAGCTTTCTTAACCTGACACTACTGACATTCTGGGCAGGTAATTTTATGTTGTTGGGAACACTGTAGGATGTTCACAGCAGCACCCTGTTCTCTACCTACTAGATGCCAGCAGTCCTCCCCCCACCCACCCCCTAAATGTTCCCTAGGCACAAAATCACCCCTGGTTGAAGACCACTGTCCCGGGTCACTGTGTGCTTAAGGCCAAGCACAGAGAAACTGCCCTACCCTCTAGAACTTTGTGCTTCAGCCAGTGGATTACAGGGATAGAGAGAAGCCCACAGCTAGGTTGGAAAGCCTAGAGCAGAAATGCCATGAATTCCTCAGGGTTTAAGAACCAGCGAGCCAGCACCAACCTCCACGCTCCACAAGCACCTTTGAGGTTTGCCTGCCCTGCTGCAGATTTGCACTACAAAAACGATGTTTTCACGTGAATACACCCGAAATTGGTGGCTTAGGGAGCTGCAGGCCGGGGAGTCTCTCGTGTGTCTGGAGCTCTGGGGCTGTGATCCTTGTTTCCGTTTCCTGTAGCAGAACTCTCAAAGGGGATCCCTGAAACTCTTGATCATGACTAAGTGAAACCCTGTGCTCGGCTTCAGAGCAAGAAGCCAGGGTCGACGATGCCCAGTAGAGAGGGCAGCGGCTGCCGCCGACGGGAAACTCCGGTTCCACCGCAGTTCCCTGTGCTTTGCACAGGGTCGGGCTAATACAATGCTGACTGCAGTTGTCGGACAGAGGCGGGGAGGCTCAGGACAGCTGTCACCTCCTGAAGGTCGCATTTATCCTTCCTGGCCCTTCATGTAGGTTTTTAAGGGGAACTTTTCTCATGCAAAGTGAACTCCTTGGAGCTGGGTCAAGAACCATAAAAGGAAACCCCAGCCCAAACGCACAGCCTTCTCAGAGGCCAAGACAGGAGGAGGGGTCCATTGGCTTTGCTGGTTTTGCTTACACGGGCCAGACAGCAAGGCCCTCGCTGGCCCCAGAGCCAGCCAGAGCCCTGCCGATGCTGCCTCCCCTGGGCCCCGAATCTGAGGCACCTGGAAGGGTTATTAGCAGGATTGGAACTCATCCCTCTGCTGGGACTAGATCATAATTACAGTAATTTTCTAACAGAGCTGGGCAGTAGGACTGTTTAATCAGCATCCGACTCCCTCGTGCTCCCAGCCCTCATCACTCAAGGAGAGGAGTGGGATGGCTCTTAAAGAGACAGTGCCCGCCTTTCCGTGCTGCGAACAGATGTGCCCTAATTGGTAGAATATATCTAAGTCTCGTAGCTTCTAGCAGGCAGGTTGCACTGCCTCCGACAAACCGCCTCGGGCTCTCGCTATTCTGGGCCGTCTGTTCATGGGACTGGGGTCAAGGGCCTGGCGGGCCTGGCTTCCCAGCCCCTCGCCCCCCCACCCCAGCAGAGCCACAGGTGAAAGGGTGGACACAGGGAAGGAATTTGGACTGGGAGACCCCCATAATCCAAAGATTACAGAAGCGTCTCAAGTTCCTGCCCTCCCAGGGGGGGTAAGCTTCAAGACTTCCGGACCCTCTCTGAATTCTCACTCTAGCTTTCCCATCTGCCCCTATTATTCCTGCCCCCTTCACTTCCTCCTCTCGGGCTGGTGGAAGTGGACCAGGCCTCCCCTGAATGGAAAGGAGGTAAAATTATTCACTTTGCTAATTGACTCAGGAGCATGGTCTCCTAGAAAACGTGGCTTTGTTACCCCTTTGAGCATAAACTGTCCATATTTATTATATCTTGAGATTTGAGGTTCCAGCTTTCAAGTCCCAATCAGCCATTACTAAGGTGGAACTGGTCTTTTTCCCAAGAAGTTAGTTCTCTAATAACATGCTGGGACTGGCTCCTGCGGCCCTGTTGGTGAGGCCAAGTGCATTTGGCCTTAGCAGCAGTTCCTAAGAGAGTTCTGTAGAGAAAAGAGGCAGGGCAGAGAGTGAGTGAGAAGGGGGGGGAGGGTGTCCCAAAATGGGCTGAGGAAAGAGGGGACGTACTAAGAAGTATGGGAAGGGGTATGCTTTATCCACAATGCAAAGGTTACTGTGAGCCAGGTGACATGCCCTCTACAGAGCCAAGTCCCTGCTGGCAGAGGGCTGCCCAGGAGGCTTGACTTAGGATGTGTGCCCAGGCATGACTGAGAAGTCACCATCCCACACTGCTTATCTGCTTGGATTTAGCTGTGCCTCAGCAGGCTGCTCACGTATAAATCTGCAGTTGCCACTCCAGTCCCTGACTGAATGCTCCCTCGGCCTCTGTGAGGCAGGCCAGGCGCTCGTCTTTTTCCATCTCTACCTTCAACCCCACATTACCTCCTCCCGTCCTCCCCACCGCCAAGGTGGTAAGAATATCCAGGAAGAGCTGAGGCATAGAAACAAATCCACAAACACAGAGCTCACTTGAAGTCCAATCAGATTAAGAGTTATGATCGCCTCCCAAACTCCGCTGAGTCTTTTTTTTTTTTTTTTTTTTTAAGATGAGTCTTAGGATGTCTTAAGACTTGGTGTGGATCTAAGGCCTCCGCAGCTGGAAAACTGAGGACTGCGGAGGAGCTGATTTCTGAGAACTACTCTGAAGAGCTACGCAAGTGGGCTTTTTTTTTTTTTCTTCTTGAGTAGTAGTTTTAGTTTTTGGGTTTTTTTTTTTTTTTTTTTTTAAAGACTGGGGGAGGGCAGCCCAGGGGCTCAGCAGTTTAGGGCTGCCTTCAGTCCAGGGCCTGATCCTGGAGACCCGGGATCAAGTCCCATACCTGCAGGGAGCCTGCTTCTCCCTCTGCCTGTGTCTCTGCCGCGCTCTCTCTCTGCGTCTCATGAGTAAATAAATAAAATCTTAAAAAAAAAAAAAAAAAAAAAAAAAGGACTGGGGGAGGAAACAAACAAAAACCTCATCTTACAGAGCTGGGGAAGTCACTCTCACATGAACATATTCTCCCACCATCTAAAAATATGCATTTTAGGCCAGCTCAGTGGGTAGAGCTTATGACTCTTGACCTTGGGGTTGTAAGTTCGAGTTCTGTGTCAGGGTAGAGTGTTTTTAAAACAAACAAATAAATTTTTATGAATAAAAACATGCTCTTTGAAAACCATGCTCAGCTCAGTCTCCTCAGCTAGAAAATGAGTGTCATTCTGGACTTCCCCTCCTTGCTGGCCACTGAGGTCAAGTGGAGTGATGCAAATAAAGGAGACTTCGCTTCATACCAGACCTACCTCCCCCTACACACATACCCTTCCTCCTAACAAAAGGAAACCCCTGAGCATGGCATCACCTATTCTGGGCAACAGGAGAGGACCAGACTTGGGCCACAGTCGGAAGGGGACTGAATCAGGCACAGAACCTACCTCAAACCTAAATCCTCACACACCTTAGTTCTGCGAAAGCTGAGCACAGCTCGGCCAGCCACTGTCCCAGGGATTTCCCATCTTCCCTACAGAGGTCACGGGCCACAGTGAACAGCCTTTAGCACACACAGGGACAGGGCAAAATGTGAGAGGCCAAGGTCATGGCATGGATGGGGAGAATTCAGCTTTGCGGTTTTCCTGGCAACTCCAGGCCCTTACTAGAAAAACTCCTCCCTTCTTAGGACAATTCCTCCGGCTGCCTACACTCAACTGTGTTGGAGCAGGTGAGGGGATGGCGCCTGGCCTTAGATTAACTGAGCTGCTGTTGTATGCACTGCTGGTAATGGATCATTAAAAAAGCCGGGAGTCAGAAAAATCACATCCGTGTCTTCGAATAGCTCCTGCTGTCCCAGCAGCCCACCCTGCTGGCACAACTAGCTGCTGAGCACCAGCTCCAGGAAGATGAGGAGGGAACAGAAGAAGGCCGACCCGGCTTGCTGTTTTTTGGCTGAGTAGGGAATTGACACAGACCACCTCCGGCTCCTGTCTGGAAGTTTCGAGATCAGAGAGCTTCAGGCACAGCTGGGTTCACAGCTGCACCATTTGGAGCATTGGACTCATTAATATTCATGAGCCGTCCCCACCAATCGGCAGAGCGGATGCCATTAGCTTAGCATCTGTCGGGTTTTTGTGACGGTTGTGGATGGAATTTTTTTCCCTCTTTTAAATGAACTTCTTTTGACATTTTGGATTCGCCTCTGTAGGTTTTCTATCCTCGCCTGGCTCGGCGGCCTCGTATAAAGGAGAGGCTCAGGGGAGGCGGGCGGGAAAGAGGGAGGAGCCCCCGCCGGGGCTCTGCATCTGCCTGTTGACAAACTTTATTTCTCTCCCAGCACCTGGCACCTCAGACAGGCTGAGGAGGGGAAGCGGCACCAGGTAAATTATACCTAACGAGGTTCACGCCCAGGACGGCGGGAGAGCTGGATCGGGGCTCCCTGGCAGCGGGCCCCCCCTCCCGACCCGGACCAAGCAGCACACGCCGGGCGGGAGAGCCGAGGCGCACAGCCTCGAACCATTATTTCCACGCTAATAAATTCATGATTTATGAAAGTAACTACTGCCAGGCCGCACTCCCTCCTCCTCGGCTACAGCTTGTTAGACACGAATGGCAACAACCGTCTTAAATACTTGAATTTTATTTCAGGCCAAAGCCCCTCAACTCTGAACTAAATGCCACGACAGTCCCACAGCAGCGCTGGGCGTGCATGGGCCCAGAGACGGGGCGGGCGGGGCGGGGGATGGGGACGGGGGCGAGCGGGCACCGCACGCCCAAGCCCGGGGCCGAGGCAGCGGGCGCAGCCAGGCGGGGTGGCGCCGCTCCCCGCTCCCGCCCTGCCCTGCCCGGCGGCTGGCTCCCGGCGGAGAGGCTTTCGGGAGGCCAGATGCCTCATTGTCTGAAGGCCTGCCGTTCCTCATCCCCATCCCCAGAGCCCTCTCCCCAGGCACAAACAAAGTCCTTGTGCCCCTACTGGACTGAACAGACGGCCTCCCCGCACACAGCGACACGGCGACACAGTGGAGGGGCCGCGCGGTGGCGGGAGCCCTGGGGGCGGGGCCGTTACTAGGGGAGAAGGGAAGGATTCGGAAAAGAAAGGCGCCGTCGCCAACCCCGGAGCAGCCAGTCCCGGCCCTGCTTCATAGCCAGGGGAGACCAGGCGGCCCGGGGCCAGCCTCTCCTAAACCCCAGCCCCCCCGCTGCCGCCTTCCCTCCCTCCAGCTTCCAGGCGTCCCTGCGTCTCTCCCGTGGTGGCCATTAGCTATATCGTGGGTCTCGGGGTCCCCGTGGCCAGCTCAGGGCTTGGGATCGGAGGGTGCCCTGGCCTTGGGAGTCGGTGAAGGAAAAGCAAGGAGGCGAGGGGGACCGAGGATAGACATTCACCACCCTGGCCCCCGCGAAAGGAGGTAGGCGAGAGGCCGGCCTCCCAGAAACAAAGTGCTCCGAGGGCTGCAGCGAAAACACAGCCAGTGGAAGACAAGTATACTAGCATTGCTGGGTCAGTATTCAACAGGACAGCTGAGAAGCTGCCACTCTGCAGGTCCCCAAACCCGTCAACCTGAGGCAATGTGCCTGGGCCCATTAACAAGCATCTAAAGAAACTCAGCTCCCAGGAGAGTAAATATACCCCATGTTTCCGTGCAAAACCAACAGCCTATGGGCCTTATGCCTAAATTACAACCTCCAGTGTTTAATCCCATGGAGGGGGCTTGAGTTGTGGTGACTGTGCTCTGTGTGCGCAACCTGAGCAGAGGCAACCGTGAGACTCCAAGTGGCCCCACCTCCCCAGCACCTGCCCTGTGCTCCAACCCACCCCAGTCTCCCTGCCTCCATCTTCTCCACCTTGGAGCAGAACCCAGGGCTCAGACCAGAGCTCCTTTTTCTAAAACTGTTTCTAACTGCCCAGGGTCCAAAGGCACAGCAGGGTCCCCACCCACAGCCCTCCTCACAGGCTGGGGAGCAGAGGCTCCCTCCTCAGGCCTTGCAAAATCACAACCTGAGGGGGAGGGGGCAGATGGGAGGGGGGTGCTCTCTAAGGAAGGAGCTGCAGAGTCAACAACCGGAGCCCACACCTCAAAATGGTCCTTCTCTTCCCTGGGAGGTGGTGAGGGGGAGCTCCTCCTGCCCGATCTTGGAAGGAAGCAGCAACTGAGAACGGGAAAGGAAAAAGAAGGCCATGAACAGATGAACAAAAATCAGTGGATAAGCACAAAAGCTGGCAGAGAAATATTATTCAGGTGGACTATTATACAGACGGAATACTATATGGCCCTAAAAAGGAAGGAGGTGCTCATCTGCACTATAATATGCAGAGTGAAAGCAGCTCGGCACAAAAGATCGCACATCACATGGCTCCCCTTGGGTGAAACATCCAGAACAGGCAAATCCATAGATGCAGAAAGTAGATGAGTGGCCACTGGGGGTGAGGAGTTGGGGAAAACAGTGTCACTGCTAAGAGGCACAAGGTTTCTTTAAGAGTGATAAAAATTGGGGTTCTAAGTAAAAACTACTGAATTGTACATTTAAAAGGGTGAATTTTATGGTATGTAAATTATATCTCAATGAAGTTGTTACTTTATAAAAGGGTGGGGAGAGAAATAAAGAACCAGCCAGCCTTCTCTTCTTTTCCCCCAGGCTTCAATGGGAGAGCCCACCACCCAGGGACAGGGGTGCCTGAGGTGAGAGGATCAGGTGCAGGGAGACCAAGACCCCTTCTGAGAGGCTACAGGGCTGAGACAGTACTTCCCCTGCAAGCGACGCCTCACTGGCCTAGGTGACAGAAATCCTAGCACTCTAGTTACCTCTTGGGCTGGTCCCCCTTAGCCAGATGAGAAGAGCCCTGCCTCTCTTCCTGGACCCAGCCACAGTTTGACATAGCGTAGTGAAGGATGGCATCGGAGACGGTCATGGGACTTCGGCCCTGGACGCAGGCTTCGATCTCAGGCACGGAGAGCTGGCTTTGCAGGAAGAGGTGTAACTGGCTGTCCGATAGGAGGACCACACTCTGCAGTACCCTGTGGGGCAAACACAAGAGGTACAACACAGACTCCCCCAGAGCCGCTGCTCTCCCCAGGCCCGTCCTCTGAAGGGCTTCCAGCCTGAAGGCTTGGGGGTGCAAGAAACGCATCCACTACAAATGCACCCATCCAATCGATCGAAGGGGCCATCCTGCTCCTGCCACCCCCTACTCGCCCATACCAGGGGGATAGGTGCTAGCCTACCATGTCTACTCACTTTTCCAGGAAATGCTGCAGACCTTGTCTCCGCTTCTCAATGAACTCATCCGAGCTGCCAAAGAAGGTAGACTTCCCAGGAAGTTCAGGTACAGGCCTGTCGGGTCACATAATGTAACTCCCAACATAAGTATAACATTAAAGACAGGCATCCCCCCCCTTCTCTCCCGGATCAAGGAAATCATCTTAAAGAGGCACAAATCACTACAAATAGCTTTTAATAAGGTGTGTTGGGAGGGGGAGCAGGGCAAATAGTCACTGTATGCCATGTGTCAGGCACTGTGCTAAATATTTTACAAAACTTATTTCACTTACTCCTCCCAAAAACCCATGAAAAATCTATTGATGTTCCCATTTCAGGAGTAAGGAAATAGAATCAGAGAAGTTAAGTAAATTTCCCAATGTCACACAGCTAGTAACCAGCAGAGCTGGTATCTGAACCATGTCTATGGCTTCAAAACTCCATTGTTGCTATACTACATAGTTTACAAAACCCATTCCCACCATCAGCTCTTATTTTAAAAAGGGAAAAACTAAAAATTGTTTTAAATTTTAAAAATAAAAAGGGAGAAATTTAGACATGGAGGCATGGAGCATGCTGGGTCCTTGTGTGTAAATCAAGACTACCTCCTTTAATCCAGGAAGGCCACATGCTTAGTTAGGATTTTTTTTTTTTTAAGATTTATTTATTTATTTATGATAGAGAGAGAGAGAGAGAAAGACACAGATGGAGAAGCAGGCTCCTCAAAGGGAGCCCAATGTGGGACTTGATCCCAGATCCTGGAATCATGTCCTGAGCCGAAGGAGACGCTCACCCAGGCGTCCCTTAGGATTTTTTTTTTAAAGACAGATAGATATTGGGGATCCCTGGGTGGCTCGGCGGTTTCTCGCCTGCCTTTGGCCTGGGGCGCGATCCTGGGGTCCCGGGATGAGTCCCGCGTCGGGCTCCTGGCATGGAGCCTGCTTCTCCCTCTGCCTGTGTCTCTGCCTCTCTCTCTCTCTTTATGTCTATCATAAATAAATAAATCTTAAAAAAAAAAGACTGATAGTTATTTATTTATCTATGTATCTATTTATTTAGAGAGAACATAAGCAGGGGGAGGGATAGAGGGAGAGTGAGAGAGGATCCCAAGTAGGCTCCATGCCCAGTGTGGAGCTTAACTTGGGGCTCAATCTCACAACCCCAAGATCATGGCCTGAGTGGAAATCAAGAGTCGGATGCTTAACCCACTGAGCCATCCAGGTGCCCCTCACATGCTTTGAATTTTCTAAAAGTAGTAGAGTTGCAGCAAGGCATCCACAAACTCTTTCGACCTCCCTAGTTTCTATTATGAACATATTAAAAAAAAAAAAAAAAACAGGCCAGGGGCACCTGGGTAGCTGTCCCTCCCCTACTATTCATTCTCATTCTCTCTCTCTCTTTCTCTCTCTCCCCGCCCTTAAACAAACAAACAGGCCAGGGGCTTCTGGGTGGCTCAGTCCTTTAAGCATCTGACTCTTGATTTCAGCCCAGGTCATGGTCTCAGGGTTGTGAGATCAACCCTATAGCTGGCTCTGTGCTGAGCATGGAGCCTACTTGGGATTCTCTCTCTCCCCTCCACCCCCACAAAACAAAACAAACAAACAAAAATAACAGGCCAGGCAAGACAATGCAGGATCTGTCAGAAGTTCCAACTGGCTGTTAAGGGCCTGACCCATGACAGCAGCCTCATCAGTCCCACATGTTAACTAACCGGCTAGATCACCTGCAGGCCCCCTGTCCCCAGAGCGTTCAGGGACTGTCCTGCAATGGAATCACTGTTCTTTTTTTTTTTTTTTTTTAAATTTATTTATTCATAGAGACAGAGAGAGAGAGAGAGAGAGGCAGAGACACAGGCAGAGGGAGAAGCAGGCTCCATGCAGGGAGCCCAATGTGGGACTCGATCCCAGGTCTCCAGGATCACACCCCAGGCTGCAGGCGGAGCTAAACCGCTGCGCCACGGGGGCTGCCCTGGAATCACTGTTCTAAATTGTCTCTAGTTTTAAGACTTATTTGGGGTAGTGTAAGTGAGGAGTGAACAATACTGCTTTTCCTAAGGCTTTCAGTGTATTATCTCTGAAAAAAGGTCTCTCGACAAAAAAAGAAAAAAACTTTTTTTTTTTTTTTTTTTTTTTACATGTCAAATGGACAGGAACACCACTGGTCACCTAAGTCCAAGTGCTAACAAGTTTCTGATAATGAGTGATACGCACATATAAAATGCTAACAGTACATTTGTTTAGCTCTAGATTAATATGCATATTAAAAAATATTTTTGATATTTATAAGTCTTTGTTAGGTCAAAATGCTAGAACTTTTGTCTTTACTTTTTCCACTGACTTGAAAACATAATTTAAGAACACATGTCTTGATTTCCTGAGTGCCTGACATATTGCCAAGTTTTCGTTATTGTAAACTCTGGTTCTCACGTACATGCCTGAAAAACCAGTCTCAGACCCAAGAAAGAAGCAGAAGCAAACTCACACTAAACCAGCATTTCTCTGCAGCTGCTTTCTCAGCCACACGAACTCACGATATCGGCGACGCACACAAGATGTCTTGGCAGTAAAGGCTTTGCTGTTGGTCTACAGGAGGAAGCATGTGAGAAAGAAAAAAGCCAAGGAGAAAAAGACCAAATTCACACATATCCCCATCATCACTCTGACGGAGGATCCAAGCCACCAGGCCACAGTCCAGATCAGGTGCTCCAACTTGAGCAAGGTGCCACCAGGCAGACTGAAAGCAACTCTACAGCATACCCCAAGCTCATTCCTCACCTCTCTCTCTTTCCTCTGTCTCAGGACTGTCAAAATATCCAAAAACAGGCTCCACCTCTGCTCTAGCCCTCAGCCCTGGAGAGTGCTGACCCCGTACAGAAGGCTGATGCACTTACGTGGAGAAAGATCTTATAATCCACATAAGAATTCCAGGAGCCCTCATTCTGCACTCGGGGGTCCTGAACACGCACGGTGATCACCTCCTGGAGGTAAGAAAGGCTCCTTCAGATTCAGCTTGGCCACATAATAAGGCAGCTTTGACAATACAGGTTGCCAGATTTTTCCAATCAGCACCAACCATTCATTTATTTATTCATTCAATTCAACAAATATTTATTGACCGCCCACTATGTGTCAGACAGTTCTAAAGCATTGGGAGTAATACATAAACAAGAGACAAAAATCTTTGCCCTTGTGAATCTGACATTCAACAACATTCCAATGAATGGGGAAAGTTAGTGAAAATGGAACCTCATTTCCCAGGAATGGCTTTACTATGGATATCCTTCTTCTGCCGTTGAGCTCATCAGAACCCCCAAGGTATTCCTGTCATTAGAACACCATGCAGCAATGATAGGCATCTTTACCCAAGTCCCATCAAACTTCTACCCACCTGTTTCCTGGAGACCACACGCTTACCTCCTGCTCTTGGTTTTCCAACATCCTAAACCAAAAGCCCATTGGAAGAAAACATCTGATGGGGGACAGAGGACAGGAGAACAATCATTGTTAGCATGCCTCTATTTTTATCATTCTTTACCAAGAAAAATTTTCATTGATTCCCCCCTGGGAAAACCCAGGCACCTTTTTTTGTTTTTGTGTTAAACTTAAGAGGAAGCAAAAAAATTCCCATACCTTAGCTCAGTGCCAAGCTAAAAGCCCCAGGGGATTTGCCCCTCTTTGCAGACCACAGCCAGGACCTTTACCTAGGCCACGTCTAGCCCAACAAGGCATGTTTAGGTCTGTGAAGCGTTCAGGTCAGGTAGCCAGAATAGGCAAGTTCAAGGTCAGACCTTTTCTGCTAAGGACTGCAGGTGAAAGTCTCTTTGGGGCACACAAGAGCCTCTGCAAGTGAGCCTGACACCGCCCCCTCCTGGCAGTTTAGAGACAATTAAGCCCCACCAACACCAAGGCTCTGAAGTCTGTCTTGCTAAGTCATCACCTACCCAGAAGTCAATCAGGGAGCTGGGGAGCTCAGGGAGCACCTGAATGGGCTGCCCAGTTTCGACCTTCCCTTCTCTAATCTGTTCTCCAGAACCCAAGCCAATGGTTCCAGTCATTTCCTCTCTCGATATGCTATCCGGTTTGTACCAATGCCCAAGTACCCCACAGCTGCACAGGTCGGCTCGGGATGTTTTCCGATCCTTTGTAAAGATTCATTAAAGCCTAAGCCCCTGATTTCCCCCAGTGTGGCAGTTTACATGTGCAGCGACATCGCCCACTCCAACAAGGGGCCCATGAAGCCTCCAGCGCTGGGTTACTCCAGTCCAAAGGGGCCCATGATGTCACCTTCTGTTAAAATACAGCACTAATCTTGTTACTCCTAGAACCACTCCAACAGCATCCACCCTGGCTGCCGCCTCCACCCCCTTCTCCTCTCTTAAGAGCGGAACAATAAGGTTTAATTTCCCTTTCCAATTTACCTTGAAATGAAAACTGACTTCAGCCAATATGTACTGCCAACAAATGATCCAGGCCGGCTCCTGGGAAAACAAGACTATCTCTAAGCTCTCTCTCTCCTCCCCCCATACCCATTCACACACCCACTCATTTTTACAGGCCTACAATTAATTTTAAACACATTCTCTTATTAGTTTTGCCTTACCATTAGAACCGCGTGTAATGAGTTTCCTTCTATTTTATGTTTTGCTAACACAAGGCTAACGTTTCAAGAGAAGGGGAACTCATTTACACCGCAAAATTAGCAGAGCAAACAGCTTTCCCAAATCTTTCCAGTACACCAGAAGGTCTCTCCACACACAGCCACTGCACAGGGATAAAACTGCATGGTGTATGATAGGACTGGACTACACCGTTGAGCAAGCCAGAGGTTTTGTGACTGCGATACCATCGTTGCACTTTTGCCAACAATCTGATTTTTCATCTGATGCAGTCACCATCACAAAGGCATCCTGAACTGAAAGGAAATTCCAATTCCTTACCAACCCATGTGTAACGTCCCCAATGTAAGCAGTCAAAGGGTTGTGACCAGGGCAGCCCAAGTGGCTCAGCGGTTTAGCGCCGCCTTCAGCCCAGGGCGTGATCCTGGAGTCCTGGGATGGAGTCCTTCGTCGGGCTCCTTGCATGGAGCCTGCTTCTCCCTCTGCCTGTGTCTCTGACTCTGCCTCTCTGTCTCTCATGAATAAATAAATTTTTAAAATCTTTAAAGAAAAAAAAAAAAAGGTTGTTACCAAAAAGAACAGACCGGCTGGTGAACAACTAACCTTTTAATTTTTTTCTCTTTTCAGGTATTTGGTAAATTGCCAGCACAAGAGCAGAGAGTTAAATATTCTGAAATCTCTTTTCACAAAAGTAACGATGGGCAAAATGACAAGGCAATTATCATCCACACACTCAGTGGACCTCACACATCTCCTGTGCCTTGAAAGGTTTGTCAAATTCAGGACCATGATTTAGTAACCAAGTGATCATCATTCTCAGGCTCAAAAAGAGTTTGTCTAGGGGAAGAAAAAAAAAAAAAGAGTTTGTCTAGGACCCTGAACCATCTGCAAATATAAGTTTCTCTCCTTTCCTTTGGAGCTAACACCACTCGGAAACGAATGGCTTAAACTGGCTTTCAAAAAAAAAAAAAAAAAAAAATCCTAGCACCCCTGCCCCAAGATGCTGTATACTTAAATCTAAGTTTAAAGGGCACTAACAAAGTTTCCATTTTAACTTTTCCTTAAAAACACTGGACATTGGAACAAACACAAAAACCTAGATTCGGAGTCATAATTTCTAGCAATTACCCTTCCCACCAGCTTCCTCCACACAGATGCCACTCCTCAGCAGGAAATGAAATGAAGCTCAGTTCTGTCCAGGGAGGGGAAGAAGGAAGTTCCTAACTCTAGCTCGTGATCTGGGAAATAGAGTGGTCATGCCAATAAGGATAAGTCAGCGATCCTCTCAGCTATGTCTGCATCTCACGTGGCACTACATTTCCTGGGTCCTTTCAACCACATGTGAAGCTCCCTTTACTTTCTCCACCCCTACCAACACCAATCTCTCTGAGAACGCAGTCGTTTGCTTTTTACAAAGATTCCTTGTAAAGGTTTCCTATGTCCTAACAATTCAACGTAGCAATTCAGGGCTTTCTCAGCACCATCCTCACTCCCATTTAAACTACTTCAAAAAGGCAGGTTAAAAAACAAATCAGGTAGGGAGCCTGGGTGGCTCAGTCAGTTCAGCCTCTGCCTTCGGCTCAGGTTATGATCCCAGGGTCCTGGGATCGAGCCCCACATCAGGCTCTCTGTTTACCGTCTGCTTCTCCCTCTCCCTCTGCCTGCTCTTGCTCTCTCTGTCAAATAAATAAATAAAATCTTAAAAAAAAAAAAACCTCAGGTGATAAGTGTTTTGAGCTACCAAGACTCCTAATCCCTTCTCAGTCATTCTTGAGCCCCTGATGCCAGAGGACCCAGAAAGCTCTCCTTCCTAAACACCCACAGGTGGTAGAGGATGCTCCCTCTCCTGACCAAGTTCCCAACCCAGCAGCTCTGCTCCATGTCGTCCCTCCGTAACTTGTCGCTCGCTACACTTGGAAGATAAATCACAACCGTGACCACAGTCTAGCGCAAGAGCCGGCCTCTGTCCTGTGAAATACTTGTCATCACTCCTAGCCCTACACGTTTCGGTAAATGTCGCCAAACTCTGGGTCACTCCCCCTCCATTCTTAACGAAGTAAGAGCAAAGGAGCCCCACGACCCTTCTTCCCCTTTGACTATTAAGCTTGGGGAGTGGAAAGGAAAGATGCTTCACACTTTAAAAACAAATGAAAAAGCCGAGTTTCTTTCCTGGGATCCCGAGCAAGCACCCGCCTTCATCCCGGGAGGCGAGCCAGCCTCTTCCAAGAGGTGTCGAGCGAGATTCCCACCCCCGAACGCCACTCCTGACGCTCAAGCCTGGCTTGAGAGCAGCATCCACTCCCCGCCGCCCCGCCCGCGGCCCCTCACCTGAGAGCAGCAGTACCCACTCCCCACAGCGACACCGCCAGCGCCGCACCATAGAGCCAGGCTAAGCTTCTCCTTCCGGGTGAGTGGCCGGTGCCCCGGTGCACCACGGGAGGAGGCTCCGGCAACGCCAATCCCCGTCGCCCAAGACGCCCCGCCCCTCCCGGCCCAAGCTCTCAGCGGCTATCCCCGCTCCCGAGGCGCCGCGCTCGGCCCCGCCCAGGCCCTGGCGGGAGTCCGGATCCCTTCAGACTCACTTGGGACCCGGGAGGGTGGACGCGAGTGAGCAGCGCCGAATGGGCTCTGACAGCCAATCCGGAGCCGTGTCCCGCCCACTGTTGTCAGCCCCAGCCAATCAGGCCGAGGGGGCGTTCTTAAAGGGCCAACGGAGGGTCCCCGGGCTCGGGAGGTGTGAAGACGTCGTCTCCGGTGTTTCAGTCTAGCGGAGGGTCGTCTAGCGTGTGGGAAGATCGAGGAAGAAGACGCCCACATTCCTGGAGCATCGCAAAGTCCCAAGAGCTTCCCCATTTGAACCCCCGTGGGTTGCAGTTCCCCTGCGGAGTTACCGAAGGCGTCCCAACTCAACGTTCTCGTAGAAACCACAAATTTGTCAAAGCGAAAACCGAACTGGGATGGCCCAGCAAACACCCGGTTCACTCGCGGAAACAAGCCCGGAGAAGGATCGTGCAGCTGGCTGGGGAAAAGAAAATGCGTTGAATGGGATGATTTTTATGTTGTTGTAGTGTTTTTTTTACAACCTGCTTAAGGATAATTTTAGTATAGATATTATCAAGGAAGAAGTCGGGTCACAAAAGACAAGCTCTGGAGTTAGATGGCACAATACCCAGCACTACCCTGGACCGTGGGGCTCTAAACTGACCCTAAAGCTTTTAAGCCTCAGGATCCTTTTACATTTTTTTTCCTTTTACATTTTTTTTAAGGAAATTATAGCCCAACCTAGGGCTCGAACTCACCTCCCCAAGATCAAGAGTCACGTGCCCTAAGGACTCAACCAGCCAGGCGCCCAAACATTATTAAAAGTTGATTAAGAGTGTTTGTTTAGGGGATCCCTGCGTGGCTTGGTGGTTTGGTGCCGCCTTCGGCCCAGGGCGTGATCTTGGAGACCCGGGATCGAGTGCCGTGTCGGGCTCCCTGCATGGAGCCTGCTTCTCCCTCTGCCTGTGTCTCTCCCTCTCTCCCTCTCTGTGTCTCAAATAAATAAATAAATAAATAAATAAATAAATAAATAAATCTTTAAAAAAAGAGAGAGAGAGAGAGTGTTTGTTTAGGGGCGTAGGGGCGCCTGGGTGGCTCAGACCCTGAAGTGTCTCACTTGGGCTCAGGTCATGATCCTGGGGTCCTGGGACTGAGCCCGCTATCTGGCTCCCTGCTCAGCAAGGAGTCTACTGCTCCCTCTCCCTCTGGCCCTCCCCCCAGTTCCTGCCTCTCTCTCTCTCTCAAATTAAAAAAAAAATAAAAATAAAGTGTGTGGGATATTTACCGAATTAGAAATTAAAATTGAGAAATTAAGAAGCATGTATAATTCACCTAAAATAGTAACAAGCCAATACATCTTAATATATTTTATAAAATATAACTATGACTCCCCCTCTCCAAGAAAATTAGCAGAATGGCATTGCATTACAATTTTGCAAATCTCTTTAATGTCTGGCTTAATAGAAGACAGCTGGATTTTCATATTTCCCTCCCCATTCTCTCTGGTTTGCTCTTATTTTGGTCTAGGAAATGAAGAAAATCCAGTCTCACACAACTGTATAGTTAGAAAAGGAAGAGGTATTTTTAGCCAATAGTTGTGGATACATTTCTATGATACTAGCAAAACTCAACAAATGGTAATTTTTATTTTTTTAAGATTTTATTTATTTATTTATTTATGAGAGACACACACACAGAAGAGGCAGAGACACAGGCAGAGGGAGAAGCAGGCTCCATGCAGAGAGCCCCACGCAGGACTCGATCCCAGTCTCCAGGATCATGCCCTGGGATGAAGGCAGTGCCAAACCGCTGAGCCACCGGAGCTGCTCCTATTTCGTTTTATTTTTTACTATTAGAGAGAGAGGCAGAGAGAATACCAAGCAGTCTCCACACCCAGCAGAAGTATGAAGAGGGGCTTGATCTCACAACCCTAAAATTATGACCTGAGTGGAAATCAAGAGTCAGACTCTTAATGACATGGCTATCCAGGCACCCCAAATTATTTTTTTCTTAAGATTTTATTTATTTATTCATGAAGACACACACACACACACACACACACACACAGAGGCAGAGACACAGGCAGAGGGAGAAGCAGGCTCCCTGCAGGAAGCCCGACATGGGGCTCAATTCTGGGTCTCCAGGACCACGTCCTGGGCCCAAGGTGGCGCTAAACCACTGAGCCACCCAGGCTGCCCGCCATAGGGAATCTGAAACAACTTGGAAAATATTGGTTTACTGAATTATGTGGATCTTCCAAATATTGATGAAATTCACTACTTAACATTAAAAAATTACATTTATTATAATCATCATTGATCTCATCAGGAAAATCCTGGGAAGCTATCAAGCTGACTTTGGTAGATGCATTTCCAAAATTGCAATTTTTTTCTTGAAAGCTCAAATTTTGGGGCACCTGAGTGACTCAGTTAGGCATCTGACTTCAGCTTGGGTCATGATCCAGGGTCCTGGGATGGAGCTCCACATTGGGCTCCCTGCTCAGTTTGTGGAGAGTCTGCTTTTCACTCTCCCTCTGCCCCTACCCCCACCCCACTCATTCTCTCTTGCTCTCTCACCTCCAAATAAATAAATTTTTTAAAATATTTTTTAAAAGAAAGATCAAATTTTATCATTAACAGAAATACTATAAGTCAATTTTCCTTGAAGTGTCAGGCTTGTTCCATTCAAATATTCAAATCTGAATAGCCATAGTTTCCCTGTCATTCTTTCAAGCAAAAATTGGTGTTCTTTTTTTAAAAATTTTTAAAAATATTTATTTATTTATTCATGAGAAACACACACACACACACACACACACACACACAGATAGGCAGAGACACAGGCAGAGGGAGAAGCAGGCTCCATGTAAGGAGCCCGACCTGGGACTCGATCCCAGGCCTCCAGTATCACACCCTGGGCTGCAGGCAGCCCTAAACTGCTGCGCCACCAGGGCTGCCCCAAAAATGGTGTTCTAAAGTCCATAGCCATACCATCTTGAACACCCCAGATCTCATAACTAAGCAGAGTCAACTCTAGCTAGTACTTAGATGAGAAAAGTGGTGTTCTAGGATGCCTGGGGGCTCATCTGCCTTTGGCTCAGGGCATGATCCCAATCTGGGGATGAAATCCCACATCGGGCTCCCTGCAAAGAGCCTGCTTCTCCCTCTATGTCTCTGCCTGTCTCTGTGTGTCTCTCGTGAATAAATAAATAATAAAATAATAAATTAAGTAATAAAATAAAATATATAAACTCCAGAAGAGAGATTTCACACAATCAATAATTTGTACTGCTTCATAAAGGATAGTGTTAAGTGGAAGTGGCTTTATTTTTAAGATTTATTTTTAAGTAACCTTTACATCCAACATGGGGCTCGAATTCACAATCCTGAGATCAAGAGTCACATGCTCTACTGACTGAGCCAGCCAGACACCCCAAAAGTGACTTCTTAATTATTTTATTGCATAGGTGTGGTAGGGAAGAAGACAATGACTCTAGCACCAGTTGATGCTGCGCTGCCTTGATTCATACTAAGGTGCCAGCAATTTTACCCACCATTACCTTTGCATCATCAGTGAAATGTAAACACAGTGAAAAAGAGCAAATCGTGTCTTAATATTATCATAAAAATAGTTTTGATCTTACAGACTCCCTGAAACTCTCTCTCAGGTACTCCCAGAGTCTGTAGGCTACATGTGGAGAACCAAAGAATATATCTGCAAATGCTCACTAGAGCAATATTCCTTGAGCCCTTTCTATGGGTCTGGGTACTGCTTTAGGTATTATGAATAAATTTGTGAGCCAAACAGGAAAACACCACGACCTCCTGGAGTTTATATTATAAATAATATAAGGGCTTAGCATCATTGCCTCACACATTATTCAGTACGTTTTTTGGTTTTGGTTTTCTGGCGGGGGGGGGGGTTGTGTGTTTTGTTTTGTTTTGTTTTGTTTTGAGAGAGAGAGAGAGAAAGAGAGAGCACAGGTACAGACTGGAGGGAGGAAGGCAGAGGGAGATACGGAATCTCAAGCAGGCTCCACGCTCAGCGCAGAGCCACACAATGGGGCTTGATCTCAGGACTCAGATCATGACCTGAGCCAAAGTCAAGAGTCAGATGCTTAACCGTTGGAGCCACACAGGCACCCTCTCAACAAATGTTTTTAAATAAATGTATTAAACAATTTGAATGTAATCTAAATTTCTCACTCAGTGCCCTATCTTGACCTTATTTTTTCAACAATGATTTCTAAATTTGATAATGGCTTCAATCTTTATCATACCTAAAATGCTAGTACCTCTCTAGGCAGTTATCATTTTGCATGAGAAAATCAATCAACGCCAGGGCTATAGGTGCATGATTTGAGAAGTGTAGTTTTTACAGTCCCATAACTACCAGGAAGTCATGTGAGAATCAAACTGATGGGGGAGGTAAGAAAGATAGCTCTTAAGTATATTTGCCTTTTAAAAGAGAGGGCTTGTCAATCCCAAATGAATAAATCTTTATCAATAGAATGTCAAGTAGTAGTCAAAATGAGACAAAGAATCTCACACCCATTAGGAAAGAACTACTGTCAAAGAAACAAAAAACAAGTATTGTGGGGATGTAGAGCAATTGGAACTCTGCTCACGGTTGGAGGGAATGTAAAATAGTACAGCCGCTGTGTAATATAGTTTGGCAGTTCCTCAAAAATTAAAAATGGAACTAACATATGATCCAGCAATTCTACTTCTGGAATTGAAGAACTGTTAAACAGGGACGCCTGGGTGGCTTTGAGCGCTGAGCATCTGCCTTTGCCTCAGGGTGTGATCCCAGAGTCCCAGGATCAAGTCCCACATCAGGCTCCCTACATGGAGCCTGCTTCTACCTCTGCCTAGGTCTCTGCCTCTCTCTCTCTCTCTCTCTCTCTCTGTGTGTGTGTCTCTCATGAATAAATAAATAAAATCATTTTAAAAAATGAAGAACTGCTAAATGAAAAATGGAACCAACATGGAGTCACTAGTGCTAAACCCATGTCAGCAAACCAAGACTTAAAAATCTAAACTAATTGCTGTTTCAGCCCCTCCCAGGAATGTAATTTTAACTGGTCAGTCTAGTGAGGTAACCTTATCAGCACTAGTGGGATAATCTACCTGAAAGACCCCTTCCAACTCCCAAAGAAAGATAATCCAATTTTTCTTGTCCCTGTCCCCTTCTGTCTCTAAAAACCTTCCATTTTTAGGCAGTAGAGCATGCAACTCTTGAATTCAAGCCCCATGTTGGGTGTAGAGGTTAAAAAAAAAAATCCTTCCATTTTGGTTTTGTTTGTTTGTTTGTTTTTGTTTTTGTTTTTGTTTTTTAAATCCTTCCATTTTGTATGCTCTTTAGAGCTCCTTTCTATTTGCTAGATGGGATGCTGCCCAATTCATGAATGATTGAATGAAGCCAATTTAATCTTTAAATTTACTTAGTTGGATTTTGTCTTTTAACACCCAGAAGAATTGAAAGCAGGGTCTCAAAAAGATATTTGTACACCCATGTTCAGAGCAGCATTATTTATAATAGCTAAAATGTAGAAGCAACCCAAAGGTCCAACAGTGGATGAATGGATAAGCAAAACGCTGTGTATATGTACAATGGGATATTCTTCAGCCTCAAAAAAAAAAAAAAAAAAGGAAATTCTGATACATGCCGCAATGCATGAATCTTGCAAACATTATACTACATGAAATGAGCTAGTCACAAAAAGACAAATACTATGTGACCCCACTTATATAAGATTCTTAGATAGTCCAAATCTTAGAAAGTGCAAAGACAACTGACAGAGGCTAGGGGGAGGAGGAATGGAGAATTTTTGTTTAATGGGTATAGAGTTTCAGTTTTACAAGATAAAAAGAATTCTAGAGATGGATGTGATGGTTGCACAACATTAGAATGCATTTAATTCCACTAAACCGTACACTTAAAATGGTTCAGATGGTAAATTTTGTTATGCAGATTTTACCATCATTTTAAAAATTGGGGGGGAATGGGAAATGAAACAAAGAATTTCAGACAGCAGGGAAGAAAATATTTCAAAAGTGCTGTATTTCCCCCACCCCTTAAATCACATGAGAAGCAGCTATCTGCTGTACCTAAAATAGCTACTGTTTATAAGTGCTAGTATATGTTATTGCCTTCATACATTACAATCCATCTCACAGAAATGCTGCAAGTCAGGTCTTAAGTAATCTTTCCATGTTTCAGATTTTTATGTTGGTTGAAGCTCAGAGAGGTTAAGGAGCTTGTTTGAAGTTACACAGAAGGCAAAAAGTAGAGACAAATGAATCCAGTTCAGCCTGATTCCAAGTCCTTGTTCCTTTTTGCAGTGTCCAACTTCCTCTCTTTCCCACATTCCTTATGATTTTAGAAACTTCATGTGAGAGACACATTTCCTGTGGACATGAGTAATGTAGACTTCAAATTTTGTCTTGAGCAAGATTCTGACTGAGCTGCCATTACCCTAAGTAGTAAAGATACTCTGAGGGCCTAAATAACTTAAAATGGCACCATCTAGGCAAAATGATAACTGCCTAGAGAGGCACAAGCATTTTAGGTATGATAAAGATTGACGCCATTATCAAGTGTTAGAAATCATCGTTGAAAAAATAAGGTCAAGATAGGCCACTGAGCGAGAAATCTAGATTACATTCAAATTGTTTAATAAATTTGTTTTAAAACATGGGAAGAGAAAAGAACTGAACCCATTTGATCCTAAAAGATTTTTTTCTTTTAAATATTTTATTTTATTTTTTTTCTTTTAAATATTTTATTTATTTATTCATGAGAGACAGAGAGAGAGAGAGGCAGAGAGAGAAGCAGGCTCCATGCAGGGAGCTCGACGTGGGACTCGATGTGGGACTCGATCCTGGGTCTCCAGGATCACACCCTGAGCTGAAGGCGGCGCTAAACCGCTGAACCTCCTGGACTACCCCTAAAAGATTTTCAAAAAAGATGTTGGTATGCAGGAACTTTAGGCTTGAGAGTTTGACATTCATCCCTGACAGAATTCCAGAATAAATTATTAACAGAGAGAGCTCTGAGTTGATTACAGATTAGCATAAACCAGTGGTGCTCTGCTACCTGAAAAGAAAAGGTGAACTTTGACTTCTGTAATTCAAGAATGGTGTAAAGCATCTGTGCAATGATTCCCTCTACTTGAAATACCCATATAAGGAGCCCAGAATTGGGACTCCTGGGTGGCTCAGTGGTTGGACATCTATCTGCCTTTGGCTCAGGGTGTGGTCCCAGGGTCCAGGGATCAGGATCGGTCAGCATCGGGCTCCCTGCCTGGAGCCTCCTTCTCCTTCTGCCTGTGTCTCTGCTTCTATGTCTCTCATGAATAAATAAATAAAATCTTTTTAAAAAGAGCCCAGAATTTACTAACAAACTATATGTGCTAGACCTGAAACTGTGTTCCTATGACGTAGGTTTAAGATAATTGTGACATTTAGCTGAGAGAAGACCTTGGGGGAACATAAGGGCTGAATTTCAATACTAGAAGGATAATATGAAAGGGGAATTAGGTTTATAGAACACAACTGTGTGCAACCACACACCCAGAATTAGGAGGAAATGGTATTCAACATGGGAAAGCAGAATTCAGCTCACTATGAGGAATTAGGTATGGTAGCATTTCATGTGGGCAGAATTATGGTTTGGAAGTTAGAGATAACATCAGACTTCAGTTCTACCACCTTCTTGCTGAAGGTCATTGGTCACATTACACAACCTGAGTCTTTTCTGTAAAATGGAAATAGTAATTCCCACTTCCAGCATTGTTTAGGATTAAAAAACACTAATCAGGGCCTTAACAGGGGCGCCTGGGTGGCTCAGTCGGTTAGGCGTCTGCCTTCTGCTCAAGTCATGATCCTAGAGTCCTGAGACAGAGATGGCTCGGGGCTTCCTCCTCAGTAAGTTGTCTGCTTCTCCTTCTTCCTCTGCCACTCCCCCTGCTTGTGCATGTGATCTTTCTCTCTTTCTGAAATAAATATATATTTTTAAAGATTTTATTTTTATTTATTCATGAGGGACACACACACACAAAGAGAGAGGCAGAGACATAGGCGGAGGGAGAAGCAGGCTCCAGGCCGGGAGCTTGATATGGAACTTGATCCCGGGACTCCGGGATAACGCCCTGAGCCAAAGGCAGGCGCTAAACTGCTGAGCCACCCAGGGGTCCCAATAAATATATACATTTTTAAATCAAGGCCTTAACAGGATTCCTAGTGCTGAGGTAAGCATTAATAGGAATAGTTAATATTGGGATCCCTGGGTGGCGCAGCGGTTTGGCGCCTGCCTTTGGCCCAGGGCGCGATCCTGGAGACCCGGGATCGAATCCCACGTCGGGCTCCCGGTGCATGGAGCCTGCTTCTCTCTCTGCCTCTCTCTCTCTCTCTCTCTCTCTCTCTCTGTGACTATCGTAAATAAAAAAAAAAAAAAAAAAGGAATAGTTAATATTATTAGAACTAATTTTCTCATCGTTACAGTTATAAAAACAAAATAGGAGACTTTAGGAAGGAGTGAGTAGATGGACTTTTACTCTCCATGGACATTAAACCCAAATGTCTCAGGAAGAATTGTCCTCTTCTCTGTGCTCTCACGGCTCTTTTATTTGGTTGGGTTTCTTATACCACAATTCTCCAGAGCCCTGCACAGTGCCTGACTCAGCAAAACTGTTAACGTAAATACTCTGACGTGGAATACAGTAGACTGGGTTGGCTTTCTTCTTTACCTCTGATTAGGAGGCTATTTGAATATTCAAATAAGAAAGAAAAAAAGTCATGTTCTGGTAGTTCTATTTAGTTCCTGGTCAGATAGAAAAAAAAAGAAGAGTAAAGGAGAGAGAAAGAGAAACACTCACAAATCTGATGTGAAGAAAATGCTAATAACCTCCACTTTCCGTTAGGTAAGGAGATGAACATTTCATTAATGCATTTAATCATTTATTCAACAATTATTGCTTGACAACTGTATGCCAGGGACTATACTGGGCACTGGGTATAGAGTGGTAAACAACACGAGGCAAGATTTCTGCCTTTATGGAGTTTAGGGAACAGCACACACCAACTAAAGACAATAAAGTGGAGGAATGACATGAGACGGAATTTCCAGTATGAATAGGTTTGAGGACAGCGATATAGTTGAAATCAGAACTAAACCATTTGTCTCGAAGAATAACAAGAGGTGGTTTTCACCTCTTTCCATGTTTTGGGAGGTGGCTGGGTGAGGAGTGCTGGTGGGGATGAGCGGGCTCTGCACTAAAGCTCTCCACTTGGCACAGCCAACGAAAAAGGTAAGTTCGAAAAAGGTAAGATGCCACGATGACAACGACCAGGGGAACCTAACCTAGTCTAAGCGTCAGGCAAGCAAGACTCCCAAGGGGAAGTAGGAGCCTTACACAAATTTGAGGCAGAAATTGAGGATTACAGAGATTATTGGAAAGTCAACAAAACTCTGGTGAGACACCTATTCAGATTAAAAACTTTCGAGGATGTGAATTACTGCCCAGAAACGGTTGATTTTTCGGACCAAGCATCATGGGGGTCACTTGCGAAACCAGACGCTCTAATGCTCTAGGCTGCAGCATTCTAAACTACACTCGTTCCAGCGCTTGCAGTTTAAAAACTAAAACTCCCCGAACCCCTCGCCAACTCCGCGTGGTGGCGTAGGACGCGCGCAGCACTTCGGGTCTTGTAGTCTGGGAGGGACTCCGAATCCCATACGGCTGTGCGGAGGGTCGCCGCGCCTGCGCGGTGCGGGCGGCGGGCAGCGCCGAGTGCGAGGCTCTTTTGTTCGGCTGAGGGGAGGGCCGTTGGCTGGGGCCTGCGGTACGCCGCTTCAGTGAGGGGCTCGACTGCGGCCACCGGCTTGTTGCTTTTCTGGGCGCCACTCCCCCGGCCGGCCCGACGCGACGCGCCATTAGCGCGGCACCGATTCCTCTCGGGCTCTTGGGCGCTGCTCTGAGGTGAAGAGCCCGCTAGAGGCGGGGACGCGGGGGGGAGGCGCGCGGCGGCGGCGGCGGCGGCGGCGGCAGCGGCGGGAGCCCTGGGTGAGGGGCCGCGCGGGCTTGCAGCGGAGGGTGGGAACGGGGAGCGCACCCGGTCCCGCGCCCTTCCCGCACGGGGCCCTCCGCCGGCTGCAGGGGGTCGGGCGCCGGGCGCGAAAAGGATGGAGAGGGCGGGGCGGGCGGCGTACTCTGAGCAGGAGATCGAGACGATTCGGGGTGGGCCGAGCCCTGGCGGGTCGCTCCTCGGGGCCTGGGTGGACCGAGACAATGCTACGTAGGTTGGGTGGGCTGCCGGATTGGGGGAAGACACTTGAGTACAGCGGGGAGGGGACAGGCTGGGCAGCCTTGATGTTTGGACACGGCGAGGGGAGGGCTGACGGCTGCGAGACCCTTGGCTTCGAATGCCACCTGAGAATTTGGGGTCCGGCCGGGGCTGCCAGCGGAATTGCCGCTCGCCGGGCTAAGGACAAGTAACTTCGAGGACATCTTCGAGGGGGCTGGGCAGTCCAAGGTGTGCTACTCGGGGAGGAGACCTGTTGGATAAACTGAAGAGGGGGCTAGGAGAGGAAGGGGCAGTTACGTGCCGAGTTGGATCTGGAGAGGGAGGAGCTGAGAGAGTAAGTAGGGCGGAGGCCCCGAGAGTGTTTCTGTGAGGAGTTGAAAGGGGAAAACCGGCCGCCTTTGATTCCTGATGGGTCCTCACACAGTGGGGAGGCTGTAAGAATAATGTGTGAAGAAAGGACAAAAAACCCAGATTTCTTCCCCCTTTCCAGGTTTTCTACTGCCTCAGCTCTTTTGATTCCTTCGGGGAGTTAAAAAAAAAAAAAAAATCCCAAGTGCAGCGCTTGCTTGGATTCACAGTTACATACGTTTTTATCTGGGATCGTCACTGGTCGCAAAAGACAGTGGTATTGTAGAAACGTGTAGATGGGTTCATACTTAAGGAATTAAGTTAGTGAGAGATATGTAAGATGATGTGGGAAATGGGGAGACAAAGAAGAAGAGTTAGTGAGATCGTGAGATTTGTTTCCTAGGCTCTTATGATTTTCTTGCTTTGCTTTGCTTTGTCTTTCTTTCTTTCTTTCTTTCTTTCTTTCTTTCTTTCTTTCTTTCTTTTTTAAGCTAGCCTTTCTTTGTTGTTACAAAATTTGAATACGGGAATGAGCAGTACTTCTTCAAAGCTTCAGATGAAGGTTTTTCATGGATGGCCTTATATGCAGACTTGAATTGGTTTAACTCCATTGAGGTGGAGTTTACAAAAAGATCAGTGATACTGGAAAACTCTGGCCAGGGTTAAGATCGCCTCCTCAGTTGTATTAAGAATCGTGTTGGCAGTTTGGAATAGCTCTGAAAAGGTCCAAAGTTTGGAATGGAAACATGAATACAATTGGGAAATTAGTGCCTGTGTTCCTCCCTAGGTGCTTACAGGCATTTATATTGTAAGTGGTATGATTGAGTGGGAAACCCGTTGGAACTTGGAACTGGTCACACCTTAATAAAGCTTTAGCGGGGGTTCAGGATCTTCATTCATTTCCAGTTTTCCCTTTGGTGCTGTTATTCTTCTTTGGCTGCTGTAGCCTAAGTTTTTTCATTAAAGATGTAAATAGTGCGTGTAGCCTGTTGCTTCTAGCTTCGTGATTGAAAGGGACCAAGTAAGGATACCCTAGCCTTCTGCGTTTTTGACTGCGGGATACTGATAATTTTCTAACCAAATATCTGAAAAGAAGCAACCATTGTACTGAAGTGCCTAGGTGGCTCAGTCAGAAGAGCATGTTATTCTTAATCTCTGGGTCCTGAGTTCAAGCCCTATGTTGAGTGTAGAGATTACTTAAAAATAAACTTAAAAAAATAAAGTTAAAAAGCAACCATTATATTCTGTGCCCATTTTAAGGACTAGAAGAATGTTTCTTTTTGAGTTCATGCCATTTAAAAAAGAGAACTGATGCATTTTTGACATTTTCTAGTAGTTTCTCCCTCAGAATCTCATCTTCTTTATGTACTATCTCTGGTGGTATAACAGATACCACCAGATTGTACGTTAGGCTTGATTTTCATTTCATGGGTTATTTCCCCAAAGAGTTTTTGGAACAAAATGCTAATGGCTAGCATATGAACTCACATAAGATGGGGCTATACCTCTTGTTCTTCTAAATGTCTGGCACATGGTAGGTCATTCATATTGTTGAATGAATGGATATGGCTTTTAGATCCTTTCTTAGAATTCCATGTGCTAGCGGAAGGAGTTAATATGCACTTAAATAACTAGTTTTCCTGTCTTTGATCAATGACATTGGGTAGAGTATAACTGTTGTCCTTGTCATGCTTGTCCTAGCCTCAGTTTTTAATATACTCATCTTGGTCTGTAGATTGTGCAAGTAACAATTTTAAATACCTTAGGCAAAGACGAGAGGCTCCAGGTTCTGGGTTTCAATAGCAAGCTATAGTTTGAATATCTTGTTTTAAAAGTATCTTGAGGGACACCTGGGTGGCTCAGGGGTTGAGCGTTTGCCTTTGGCTCGGGGCATGATCCTGGAGTCCCGGGATCGAGTCCCACATCGGGCTCCCTGCATGGAGCCTGCTTCTCCCCCTGCCTGTGTCTCTGCCTCTCTCTCTGTGTCTCTCATGAATAAATAAATAAAATCTTAAAAAAAAATAAATAAAAGTATCTTGAAAAATCTTTTGGGTTCTATGTATAGGGTTAAATAAATGGTATTTCCAGATAGTGGTGTCTACTGAAAAATTGAATAGACTGTCCAAAGTTAATTGGAGAAGTTACCCAAATATGAACAAAATTCAGATCATGTCGTTATATGAATTGACTAACTTGTATTAATTCATTCCTGCCTTTAGCTTTTATGGTTTACTGACCAAGAAGGGGCTACCTAATTTGTCTGTGAAATTGTGCCTTTCTCTTTAATAATAGCTAACACGTTGAGGGCCTACCCGAACTGTGGTATGAAGGTTAGTGTCAATAATCTGGTTTTGTCTTGTTATCTGTGAATGCTTTGATCTCTGCTTTTAATTCCAACTTAGCCATACTTCTGGCCTAGCTTTCTAATCATTTTTATTTCGTCTTAAACTAAAAGACTTGCTTCAGGTTATCACTGTGTCCTACTAATATTTGTCCATCCCTGTGGCCTCTCAACTGAAAGCTGTGTGTATAGTTTCATCCACATGAGCATACTGAAAGGAGTTAGCCAAGTTTCTGGACACATCTCAGATAAAATTCTCATTTTATTAACACATCAGTATTCTAGTCCTAGGTCCTGAAATTCAGGAGCAGGTATTCCTTTAAAAATGAAACTCCTGCTTACTGGGTATGTGGCATGAGTTCTTGTTTTCTACTCAGTAAAGTTTTCCATCTGGAAAGCATTTGCCTCCCAAACAGCCATGGTTAACAAACAGACTAACAGCAGTTTAGAAGCATGAGTCAGGAAGACTACACATTGAGTATATATCACACATGTCTTCACCTGCCTTTTGATGACTGGTACATAGTTGCTAATGCTTCAGCAAAGGTGTACTGCATATTTACGATTTTGGGCTTGCTGATCAGATTCCTCACTGATCATTCCCTAAAACGCTGACAGCTTTGGACATCTTTTCCCTGATTTTTGGAGTCAGACATCCATCCAACTGCCCATACAAGGTTCTACACATTACACAGGGCTCAGGCCTGCCTTTAATTAAGAGTAAAAATAGAAACAAAATGCTTGAAGAACCGCAAGGAAAAGAGAAATAATACTTGGCTAGGTTGGGTAGACTTCATGGAAGAAGTAGCATTTAAGTTCGGTCTTGAAGGATGGGTAGGATCTTGGCTGCTGGTGTTGGACAGGTGCCCTTCTTAATAATGAACAAAGCCTTGCATGGAGGAAATGTGCAAGATATGTTCAGGTTATAGTTTTAACAGGACTGTAGGTTTTGTGAGGGAGTAGAAGTATGAAATGGTTGGAACCAAAGGGTGTTAGATGTCACGCTGAGGAGTTTGATCTTTGTTTTAAGGAGGAGAGGGATCTTGTAGAAAATTTTTTAGCAGTTACCTACCATTTTCCTATTCAGTCTACTCCGCCCAAACTAGTTTACACACCATCTACCTCAGACGTGCCTCATTGCTTTTGTTCACAACAGTTCCTTGGGCCAAATTGCCCTACTCAATCCACCTTTTCAAATGCTGTTGGAGCCTGGCTTCAATCCCAACTTTTCAAAACCTTTCCTAATCACCCTAGCCATTTATTCTTCTGAGCCTCTGTAGTGCTTTTGTGGTTGCTTATTCTTGCTAATGTTTCTTTTGCTAATTATTATATACTCTTACCATTTATCTTAGTGAAATAAAGTTCAACTTGCATTGTTTTGTATATTTTATATTTCAGTCCTGGCTCTGGGGGCTTTGGGAAATTTTCTTTGCTTCATAAGCCTTAGTTTTCTCATTTATGAAATGGGTCTAATAGAGTTGCCATGAGGATTGAATGCCTTTATATGCATTAAGTTTTAAGTATTCAGTAAATTTTAGTTGTTATCATTATGTTGTTATTACTTACCATTAAGGGATTCTCAAAAGCCTGTGCTGCTTGTGTGGCTGCATATCCCACTGGCCTAAACAAACAGCTCCATTTGCCTGGGTCTGAGAGGGTCCCTCCCTGCAATGTGGAATTGACTCTCTGCTTTTTTCGCCAGAGTGAGTTGGTCACCCTGTATTTTTTTTTTTTTTTTTTTTTTACATTTTTTTATTTATTTATGATAGTCACACAGAGAGAGAGAGAGTCAGAGACACAGGCAGAGGGAGAAGCAGGCTCCATGCACCGGGACCCGATGTGGGATTCGATCCTGGGTCTCCAGGATCCCGCCCTGGGCCAAAGGCAGGCGCCAAACCGCTGCGCCACCCAGGGATCCCTACCCTGTATTTTTTAATAGATAATATTAAACGCTGGAGGAGCTGTAGTTATAAACTTTTATAGTTATGAATGCCTAGGTCTTAAACCTAAGCTGGAGGCAAAAGAGGCAGAAGGAAAATAAGGAATGGAAAAAGGAGCTAGATGAAAGGAGGAGTAACATGGGAAGTGGTATGCATAATAATTATCATCTGGTCCTTACCGGCTCCTCTTTCAGTCTTCGTGATTTCTACCTGGCCACATTTCTGTTCTTCAGATAAGAGCAAGCTCTCCTCGCTTCAGTAGGACTTTGGACCAGCTATTCCCTAAACTTGGTGTGTTGTTCTGATTTTTGCTGAGTTGTCTCCTTGTCATTTGGATTCTGTATAAACTTACTTAAATCTAACGATACTTACTTTATATTTATAGCATTTATAACTAATACTTTCTTGCTTATTGTCTGTGTTCGCTCTGCCTGCACATGTATGCATGCACATACTCCCACTCATGCTCACTCATCCACATTAGAATATAAATTCTAGGAGACCAGGGATTTTTGTCTAGCACCTTACACAGAATAGGTACCCAAGAGATAATTGTTAAATGATGAATACTGTACGACAGAGTTCATTGGAAGAATTAACCTAACCTAAACCCTGGGGCCTCAGGGAGGCTTCTGGCCATGACATTTTAGGTAAGGGAAGTGTTCAAGTGAAAGAATGGGTCAAAGGACAAGGTAATTGTGAATGAAACGTTAGGTGTGGTGGTCTTCAGCTCAGATGCCCACAGATAATGCTGTGAAGAGATCTGCATTTTAAATGAGTGCCTGGTATTGAGAATGCATTGAATTAGGAGTGATCCAGACAAGAGATGATGTTAGCTTGCAATAGGATGGAAGTAGTAGGCCTAGAAAAATGTATGAATTGAAAGATATTTACCAAAACAAACAAGAAAGATATTTATAATACAAACTTAGTAGGACTTAGGAAGAGGCTAGATATGCAGGATGAGTGGAGAGAAATCAAGGATGGTTGTCCTTTTTGTCTTGAACTCAGTAAACACATTATGAATTCTTAGACCATTGTTCATTTCATTGGTTTTTTAAAAAAGTTAATATGTAAAAGCTGAGCTTGAAATCACAACTTCTGAAGCTTGTTATAGAGCTTTACTGTTTAGATCATTAAAACTGATTTTTGGTATTTATGCTGATCTTCAGAAATCTTTTTTTTTTCTTTTAGATTTAATTTTTTTATTCATGAGAGACACGGAGAGAGGCAGAGACATAGGCAGAGGGAGAAGCAGGCTCCATGCAGGGAGCCCTGTGTAGGACTGGATCCTGGGACTCCAGGATCACGCCCTCAGCCAAAGGCAGACACACTCAACCACTGAGCCAGCCACCCAGGCGTCCCTGATCTTTAGAAATCTTAAACTTCTTTTCACAAATAAACCATTTTGTTGAAATTTTCCAATGTATTCAGAATTTACCTCCTTTCTCGCCTATTTTATCTTTCTTCATAGGAAGTTATATTCCTTTTGCCAGTAACTACAAGAGCATTTTTACTTTATTTTCCTGTGCGGGTTAGATAAAAAGAAAAGCACAAGAAATTCCTACACTTAAGATATATGAAGTGTGATTTTTTTTCAGTTTCTGGCAGCTCTTCTGTCTTGGTCATCTAGAAGTGAGATCTTGTTTTCTCTGTTTCATAATTATTGGTTCCTTCATAATAGCCAGACCTGGATCCCTCTTGAATGTGTTCTGGACCTGCTCTCTGATTTTAAAAACAGCCATACACACAGTGTGGAAGTGCTGTTTTCTTAATGAGTTTTTAATGCATTGGGCTTCAGAAAGCTATATTTAAGCTTAAAGCAGTAAATAATATAATGAAATAAGACATATTACAAATATGTAAATAGGTAGTTAATATCAGAAGGTCATAAAAGTTCACCTCCGGAATCCCATGAGGGTTATTACACCTGTTTTACTTATTAGGAAATAGGTATTTAGTATTTAAATGTATAGAACTGCTTATAGGCATAAATTTGTTTTGAGAGGCAGGGACAGGAAAGATACCATCTTGTCCTCATACTAACTTTCTTCTGGTGAAAGGAACTATGAAGATCAAGCAGTGCTCTTCCAATTGCATTGCTAGTGCAGAAAAGGTCTAGATTGAATAATACTAAATGTGATATAAGAAGATTTTTGTGGGCAGCCCCGGTGGCGCAGCGGTTTAGCGCCCCCTGCAGCCCAGGGTGTGATCCTGGGGACGCAGGATCAAGTCCCACATCGGGCTCCTTGCGGGGAGCCTGCTTCTCCCTCTGCCAGTGTCTCTGCCTTTCTCTCTCTCTCTGTGTGTCTTTCATGGATAAATAAAATCTTAAAATTTTTTTTTGTTTTGTTTTCAAGAGCATTAGTTTATGCTCCAACCTTATTCTCAATTCTATGAAGAAAGTAAAATGTTTACCTGTCTTTTTTTTTTAAGATTTTATTTATTTATTCATAGACACAGAGAGAGAGGCAGAGACACAGGCAGAGGGAGAAGCAGGCTCCATGCAGGGAGCCTGATGTGGGACTCAATCCCCGGCCTCCAGGATCATACCCCAGGCTGCAGGCGGCGCCAAACCGCTCCGCCACCGGGGCTGCCCTGTTTACCTGTCTTTTAGCTAACTCTGAGAATTGATTTATGTCTGTAATAATGTATGTAATTTCACTTAAGGAATGTCGTTTCTGCCGGTCCCCTTTTAACAATGAGTTTTTTTTCCAAGGATATCCATCAAATCACCTAAGCAGTTTTAAAATTTATATAATTATTTATTTATTTTTAAGTAAACTGTATGTCCAGTGTGGGGCTCAAACTCATGACCCTAAGATCAAGAATCACACAAATCACCTAAAGAGCTTTAAAGGTGAGATGCCATGGTCGAAGCAACATTGTTTGTAATAATAGAAAATTGGAAACAACCCAAATTTTCATCACTAGGTGTATGGTTAGAGTATATGTCCTAGCAATACGGAATACTATGCAGCCTGTTATGAATGGAAATCTCTATGGAACGGCATCAGAGATATATACTATATTCCATAAAAAGGCAAGTTGTAGGGCAGCCCCGGTGGCTCAGTGGTTTAGCGCCACCTTCAGTCCACGGCGTGATTCTGGGGACCTAGGATCGAGTACCACTTCGGGCTCCCTGCGTGGAGCCTGCTTCTCCCTCTGCCTGTGTTTCTGCCTCTCTCTCTCTATCATGAATAAATAAATAAAATCTTAAAAAAAAAAAAAAGGCAAGTTGTAGAACTGTAATAATCTATTTTCACTTAATGTTTATCTGTGTTAGTTTATGTATAGAAGAACGAAAACAAACAGGCTTTGACAGGTTTTGGGCCAAGGAACTTTGATTTCCTAAATTAAATATTTTTTAATTGAATATGAATACATGTATTATATTACATATAGAAAAACAGTATTTCTTTAATACAATGCACACCGTACTTTGTATGTCATTGGATCTGGGTGTCCATATTTATAAACTCCATCCATAGGCGATTCTGATTCTCCTATAGGTAAAAGCTCTGTACTCAAGGTCTGCTTCTCTGTGAATTCTTTCTTAGTAAAGATGGTCACCTCACCAGGTCAACATTCTAAATGCTTCTTCATGACATTTAGCTAAAAGGCCTACTGCTTTGGTTTCAGAGGTCTGTGGTTGTTACCTTGTCCTGACATCTGGAATTTGATCTTCCAAACTGGCAAGAAATCTATCAGTACCAGCTCCTCAAAAACAAAACAAAAATGCCTTTATCTTGTATCTGATACTGTACCGCCTTCTACTTTCAAGTAGCATTGTTCCTCTCTATTTTCTAGTATCTTACCTCCTGGTAGAGGTAGTGTGGGGGAGAATTGAGACAGTGCTTTTTTATCTCTTGAAAGAACTATGAGTTCATGACTCTTCAGATTTACACCGTCTCTGGATTCATTGGGACATTATAGATGAACTTTGGTTTCTTAAAATTGGCATTTTCTCAGTACTCTCTCCAGCCTACTTGGTGTGGGTATTTAACTTAAAAAATTCTGCACTGTCTAGGTTGTGTCGATTTAAAAGACTCCAAAGAGTTGCTGGGACACTAACAACCAAGGCTTTGCTACTGCCTGCTGATTTAATTAACAGTGAATACCTTTGTATTCCAGTAACCAATTAAGAATTTTTTTTTAACAGCCATACCTTACAAGGTCTTTTCTGAAAGAAAATCATTATCAGTCACTTACTTATTTACTGATGACAAATTGTAGGGAGGATCCATTTAAAGAGACCTCTATCCTTTCCTTATACAGGCTGAAGGGAAGTCTCCTCTCCCTACAGGTGTGTGGCTACCTCCTAGTACTTTCTGGCATCAGGGCCATTAGCTCAGCCTCGCTAGGTGTCCTTACTGAGGTGCTATGCTCTTTGTTAATTGTGTGACCTTAGGTGATTTATAGAGTGTAAATCTGTTTTGTTATCTAAGAGGTGTTGATAACATCTGAGTGGCTTATTTCATGGGATGGTTTCAAGGATAAAATGAGACAACAGTGCAGTAGCACTTTGAAATTTGTAAAATTAATACAAGTGTATTTTTCTAGGCAGCTTAAAATGTGGCAGACCCAGTATATGTATTTAAGTCCTCTCTGCACCCAACGTGGGGCTCAAACTTCCAACCCTGAGATCAAGTCACACGCTTTACTGACTGAGCCAGTTAGGTGCTCCCTATCTTAGTAAATATTTAGATAAAAGTTAAAGCAGCTCGAGTAACTAGGTTTTTTGTCTGCAACATCAGGATAAACCTTAAGGAGATTTGTCCAAGGACTAAGAATTCTGAGTTAATCCAGAACTGTTCCCACTTGTGTACACCTTTGGGATGTGTTCTGACAGTGATTGACCAGTGATTATGGCACTTTTGATGCCATAATTTGGTTGCCAGGATGTTTAGGAGGGAGTGGCAGATTTTGTTGATGAAAGGCATTTTTCCATTTTGCTACTATGCTGATTTGAGTTACTTTGAGGCTTGCCAAGCAATTCCAATTGAGAAGCCTTCTAGAGGATCCCTGGGTGGCTCAGTGGTTTGGCGCCTGCCTTGGGCCCAGGGCATGATCCTGGAGTCCCAGGGTCAGGTCCCACATCCGGCTCCCTGCATGGAGCCTGCTTCTCCCTCTGCCTGTGTCTCTGCCTCTCTCTGTATCTCTCATGAATAAATAAATAAATCTTAAAAAAAAAAATGAAAAAGAGTCCTTCTAGATGTCCCTGCTAGTATTTGGAGACTGCCATATTTGGAGAAAGGGGGGTTTTCTTGAAATAATCCATTTGGAAACTGAGAATTGTCTCCTTGTAATATTTAAGGGGGCTCCTGGCTCCTCAGAAGGTTCTAGATTCTATAGAAAGACTAGATTGCATTTTTAATCTACTGATTTTGACAAACAGCTTATTCAGGACCCTAAGAACTACCTATAAAGGGAAAACTCAAGTTGAGAAGCCTGGCTGAGAATCTCCAGTATAAAGAATCCAGTACCTTAGATAGATGCTGGCATAAGCCAGATATGAAAGCTCAGAGAGAAGAAGGAGTCTGTTTTCTAATTCTTCAGGGTTTTTTTTTTTAAGATTTTATTTATTCATGAGAGGCGGAGGTCGGGGCAGAGATAGGGAGAGGGAGAAGCAGGCTCCCTATGGGTAGGTAGCCTGATGCGGACTCCATCCCAGGGCCTTGGGATCACGACCTGAGCCTGAAGGCAGACACTCAACCACTGAGCCACCCAAGTGCCCCCATTCTTCACTTTTCTGAGTTGATCTTAAGATAGTGAGTTCAGTGGGCAGCCCAGGTGGCTCAGCAGTTTAGCGCTGCCTTCAGCCCAGGGTGTGATCCTGGAGAGCCGGGATCGAGTCCCGAGTCCCATGTCCCACGTCGGGCTTCCTGCATGGAGCCTGCTTCTCCCTCTGCCTGTGTCTGTGCCCCCCCCCTCGAATGAATGAATGAATGAATGAATGAATGAATGAATGAATGAATGAATAAAATCTTTTAAAAAGAAAAGATAAGTGAGTAAAGAAAATCAAGAGGTCTCACTTTAGATTTTCCCATGGGGGGCAGGGTGTTTTTTCTTAACCTAAAGGATACATTCTTACTCTGTTCTATGATTCTTCCTCCTTGGGACCAGGCTAATGCTACAGGAGCAGAGGCCTGCAGTAGCTAGAGACAAAACAAGCTGTCCTGACCCTTTTCCTTCATAGTAGCAGGATCCAGTGGGTAGTATTCACAGTTTCTTTTTGTAAGACAAATAACAGCTATTAATGTAGATAACACAGGGCTTTAAATAGCTCTGAATTCTGAAGCCATAATGATAGAATGCCTTTACTTTCTTAAATTTAATTACTTGGTAGAGGAATTATTAGGGAACAGTTAACTATTTTTGGATTGTTATAACCCATTGTTTACCTTCCATCTACTGAGAAAGGGAGTATCTTCTAATTTCCAAGTCCAAATTAACATAGAGAGTTGTGGTACCCTTTGTTATCAAAGGTAATCTGTTTTTCTCCACACATTAACCAAAGACTGAAGATGAATCCTGCTTACTCCTTCAACTCATAGTGGAAAGAAGCAAGGGATAGCACTTCTTCTGGGGAGGAAACACAACTGCATTTATCCAAACAGAAAACTAAATTTTTCTTTCCTCATAAAATAACACTTGTCCTATGGCAGTCAGAATTCTGAAAACCTGAAAGCATCTCCTTCCAGAAAGAAGTACACACAGCCTCTGAAGCAGAGGTACGATGAAGCTAGCTAGCCAAGTATTAGCCAGGTTACATTCAATCTACTGATTAGTCTGTACAATAAAAGAAGAAAGGGGGGATCCCTGGGTGGCGCAGCGGTTTAGCGCCTGCCTTTGGCCCGGGGCGCGATCCTGGAGACCCGGGATCGAATCCCACATCGGGCTCCCGGTGCATGGAGCCTGCTTCTCCCTCTGCCTGTGTCTCTGCCTCTCTCTCTCTCTGTGTGTGACTATCATAAATAAATAAAAATTAAAAAAAAAAAAAGAAAGGGAATTTTCTCTAAAAGAGGTTGAGAGGAAGGAAAGCAAAGCAGATTCTTAAGTATGTAAGTGGAGAGGAAGAGTGTTGAAAAAGATGCCTCTTATCTGAGAACAGATGAGTGTTCTGAACCCCTCTGTATACAGGGCCTTGGGTGTTGCCTTAGACCACACTAGGAGCACTCCAGAAAACATTGTTTTATGCCACTCTGTAAAAATTCAGAACAGCTTTAAGTGGAAGTGGTGTCTGCTTTTTTTCTTTTCAGACATTAAGCATCAGAAAGCCAGGAACCATTTCTTATTCTCTTGAATCTCCAGTATCCAGCAGTGTCTAGATTTTCTAGTAGTTAAGTAAATGTTTCAGTAAGTAAGCATTTCTCATATATGCAGACATGGGAATATCTCAGAGTGAAAAACCAAAGCTTCTGCGGATAATTTAACTGCTTCATAATGATGAATTCGACTTTTATGAAAATTTGTTATATTTTATATAGTCTATATATGGACTTAAATATTCTATCTGTACATGCCAGTTTTAAAGTATATTTAGAAGAGTTTCTATTTTAGGCTGAGTGAGACTCCCTTTCCCGAGGATGCTAGTATCCAGTTTAACCCCAAATCAGCATTGCCTTGAATTTCAGACGTAGTAACTACTTTCTTGGCTTAGATTATCTGCCATACCCTTAATTCTTTGTATGTCATTGTGGGCAATTGTGACCTACCAGTTTGTAGATTTTTGGCCAGTTTTAAAGCTCAATTTTGTTGTATTGATATCTTATGGCGCCACCTACTGACACAAATTGGTAAACAAATGGCTTCAAGTCTACCAGCAGTCAAGAGTTGTATTTGAAGGACTAAAAATAGATTAATAGGGGACTAGAATTTTAGCACTAGAAGTCACCCAGCCTGAAGATGTATTTTACAAAAGAATAAGCTCAGGTTCTATTATCTGTGATAACTATTTTTTTTGCCTGCCATTTTCCAAATTATTGCAGTGTCTTGAGTTTAGAGGATTTCATGGTCATTCTGGCATTTTTACATTTTTTTTTAAGATTTTATTTTATTTATTCATGACAGACACACACAGAGAGAGAGGCAGAGACACAGGGGGAGAAGCAGGCTTATGCAGGGAGCCTGACGTGGGACTCGATCCCTGGTCTCCAGGATCATACCCCAGGCTGAAGGCGGCACCAAACCGCTGAGCCATCGGGGCTGCCCATTCTGGCATTTTTGAGTATTTTCCTGCCTCAGAAATAAGCTAAGTAGAATAAGAAACTAATAAGAAACTTTGACATTTTAAACCATTGGTTCAGAAAAGACTGCAAAAAGAGCTTTGAGACTCAGGAAGAAGTGTTTAAGAATGCAAAGAAATGGGTTGTATTATATATGCAAATACAAAAGAAAAACCAGATGTTTGATAAATAGACAAGCTACCTCACACTAACATTTGAAGTCTAGTGATATGAAAGTATAGATCAGAGGATTATATGTATATAAATAAGTCTGATGTATGTACATTATTTTTAGGAGCCTTGCTTTCAATTTTATTTATTTAGTTAGTTATTTTTAAAGATTTTATTTATTCATGAGAGACACACGCACAGAGAGAGAGAGAGAGAGAGGGAGGCAGAGGGAGAAGCAGGCTCCTTGCAGGGAGCCCAACGCGGGACTCAACCCTGGGTCTCCAGGATCAGGCCCTGGGCTGAAGGAGGCACTAAACTGCTGAGCCACCCGGGCTGCCCCTATTTATTTATTTTAGGAGAGCATGAGCAGGAGATAAGGGCAGAGGGAGAGGGGGAGAGAAGGAAGGAAAGAAGGAGACTCCCCACTGAAGGGAGAGCCTTGCACAGTGCTCGACCTCCTGACCCCAAGATTATAACCTGAGCAGAAACCAGGAGTCGGATGCTTAACTAACTGATCCACCCATGCCTCCCAATTTAATATTTTAGATACATGCTTTACAGTAAGAGGGGTATTGGGAACTTTTTAAACTTAGAATAGGTATAAAACTCTTAAGTGGAGATACAACAATAAAGAAGCTGAATAAAGTTTTGCGTTGAGATTGGCTGGGACTGTTTATGAACTTTCTAGCTTAATATATCAGAAAGCCTTATTTAAAAAAAAAAAAAAAAGAAAGCCTTATTTTATACTGCAGTTGTATAGGCAGAACAGCTAATACAAGCAGCATACACCATTAAAGTCAGAGCTGTCCCTGGATTTCTAACCATCCAAATATTCACCTAACCAAGAAAAATGTGCCCTAACGCCCTTTTTATTTTATTTTATCACTTTAGCAGCGTCACCCTTTAGACCAGAAAGCTGGCGGGCACTATGGGGAAGAAACAAAACAAGAAGAAAGTGGAGGAGGTGCTAGAAGAGGAGGAAGAGGAATATGTGGTGGAAAAAGTTCTTGACCGTCGAGTGGTAAAGGGCAAAGTGGAGTACCTCCTAAAGTGGAAGGGGTTCTCAGAGTAAGTTTCATTAACTTGGGTAAATCTATCTATTTAGTCACTGACTATTTCTCAGGAGTCTAGTAATGCGCAAGGCCTAGGGTGCTCTGATGGGTAGTATGACCCAGGCCTGGCCTTCATGGCTTAGAGTCTAATGAGGAAAACTGTCCACATGTACAAAGTGCTACAATGCAAGACAGTGATTTATGAGAAGCAGTTTTATGTGCAGCTTTAGACTGATTCAAGTTTGCAAAGAAAGTAATTTTCCTTTGAAGAAGGCAAGTTTCTAAGCTTTTAATTTACATTAAAAAGTCTGATGCCCACCCCCCTGCCCCAAGAAATCTCAGTGTTACCAAGTTCTTGGTCTTGGACAAAATCTGGATACTCATTATCATTAACTCCTCTTTTCCAAGGACACCAGCTCTCGTCATCCTGTGCATCTCCTTAGTATGAGTGTGCTAACTTTTGAGTGGAAAGTGTGACTCACTGTGCCCTCTGGTTTCAGTGAGGATAACACGTGGGAGCCAGAAGAGAACCTGGATTGCCCTGATCTCATTGCCGAGTTTCTACAGTCACAGAAAACAGCACATGAGACAGATAAATCAGAGGGAGGCAAACGCAAAGCTGACTCTGATTCTGAAGATAAGGGAGAAGAGAGCAAACCAAAGAAGAAGAAAGAAGAGGTAAGGGGAGAACAAGTTTTACTAGCCCAGAATTCCTACTGCTGTCAAAGCTGAAAAGCCTTTTAATTTTTAAATTTAAGGAGTTTTATTCTGCTGCTTCTTGGGCCTCAGCACCCATCTCTCCTTCCTCTGGAATCTTAGGCTAATGCTTATAAAGTGTTTGGGGGTTCACTTTGCTGAAGCCATGTAATCTATACTTTATCCAAGTTTCTTTCCTTTTTTTTTTTTTTTTTTTTTTTTTTAAGATTTTATTTATTTATTCATGAGGGACACACAGAGAGAGAGAGGCAGAGACACAGGCAGAGGGAGAAGCAGGATCCATGCAGGGAGCCTGATGTGGGACTCGATCCCGGGCCTCCAGGATCACACCCCGGGCCGAAGGCAGGCGCTAAACTGCCGAGCCACTCGGGCTGCCCTACTTTATCCAAGTTTCAAGAATAATAATGAGTGCAAATAAATTCATTCCTATAGATAGTTTTCAGTGTTGTAATCATTACAGGTGTTAGCTCTATATTTATTCAGTACCTTAAAGTAAGTTATCTTCTGAGGGTGAAGAAACTGTTGTGAAAATTTATTTTGCTTGAGATGTATGTCCCTTTTTACATATGGGGAAACCTCAAGACCTTGATGGAAGAATCACTCAGAAGGATGCATAAAGGCCTGTGACTTGGAGCCAAGGTATTGATGAAATACTGACAAGAATGTGATTATATTAATCAGAGGAGCAGGAGTGACTCTAGTCTGGATAACAGTCCCACATAATTAAATTTGTTGCATCCATCTGATTTTTACAGTCAGAAAAGCCACGAGGCTTTGCCCGGGGTTTGGAACCAGAGCGGATTATTGGAGCTACAGACTCCAGTGGAGAACTCATGTTCCTGATGAAATGGTGAGTCTGCTGGTGGCCCTGTGTGGTGGTTTTTTTCTTCTCCCCATCTGTTCCATGCCAGAGGAAAAGAGCTGGATCTTCGAAATTCCAGTCGCCCAAGTGTGAAATCTTTAAGATGGCATAGTCCTTCGATAGTGACCCTCGGCCTGACTGCCAGCCTGGACTCATGAGTTACAGGTAGGGGCCCTTAGGATTCTCAGATCTTTGCCCCATTTATTAGGAGGTGGGAGAAAATCCAGGATGGAGAAGGTACAGGGAAGGATCACATTTCACTTCTGTGAATGAAGGGGTTGGGAATGAAATGTGATTGAACCACCTTCCCCTTGTACAACCTCCTTAATAAAAATTGGGCTGGCCCCAGGATCAGAAGTTCTGTTAACTTCTCAGGGTTATTTAAGAATTTCTGTAGCTCTTCCTTTGTCTTTGATTGTTAGATCCTTTCCAATTTGTGCAGATTCTGTAATTCCAGGATCAGCCAGTAGGGGTCAGCAAGTCCCCTTTACTGTACTGAGAGCATAGAGTAATAGGCTATTTTTTTCCATTAGAAGTATGAATACCAATGGTAGTAATACTCCACAAAACAGCTTAAGGAAAACAGTTGTCTTGAGAATGATAAGAACTTTAATTAACCCCAGATTCCCTAAAATATCCCTATTCTCCGCCAAAAGGAAGGCTTTCTTTTCTTTTTCTTGCTGGTTGAAAAATGTTTGTGCTTTTTCCCCCCCCAGGTAGGTCTCAAACATTGTCCTTAAAATATAAATTAGGAGGGAATGATTCTAAGCCTTTACCAGTTAAGGCAGAATTTTAAGGATTTTGTCCTTTTGTCAGTCTAGAATCTTCTCTTAAATTCCTGTCTATACTAATTCCTCTTGCTTAGAAGGTGGTCAGAGAGGCCTGACTTTGACACTGCTGAAAGCTTATGTCACAATTAGGTGAAACTCTTGTTTTCTTATTTTGTGTTTCCTATGTTCACTGAATCTGACATTTTAGCTGCTTTACTGCTAGCCTATAGGAGAAAAGTTCATTTTTCATTTTTAAGGTGTGCATCTGGGGTGGTGGGGGGAGATTGATACCAGGAGCTACAATCCAACTAGAATATATTTTCACTGTCTGCATGTGATCAGTCTGAGTTACTATACTATCTCCATATTGTTTAAGATTGCACTTCTTTGGTTGAATTACTGCTATTTTTAAAGATTATACCTGAATGTAATTCTACAAGTTAAGATAAAAAGATTGGATGTTGATTAGAAAAACCTAGTTCATTTTAAGATGATTTTCTGGAAGAGTTGAAATAGTTGTCCATTACCAAAATAGAAAATATTCCTTTGTTATGAAATAACTGAACTTCCCTCAAAGTATTGTTTGAATTGTCAACAAGGGCAGCCTCCTTCAGGCTCCCATATTGTTAGACTCCTTTTCCCTCCCATTCTCTTCAGTCTGTTGTTCAGAAACATACCTTACCAGTTTAGTCAATCCTGGTTCCTTGTGCTCTCTGGCTTTGGTTTATCTGTTTCTGAGTTCTAGAAGTTTTGGGTGGTGCCTCATTGGATCCCATCATATAACTGCTACCTGCCTTAATGCTGCTACTCTCATCTAGGAGATTCCTAGTGACCTTACTCCTAAGTCCTTTGTAATATGTATGTGATTTTCAAATTTTGAGACCATTTTTTAAAATTCAGGAAAATATAGAGAATTATGTAACAGTCCCTTATTTTCTACTTCCCAGTGTTGAAGCACCATTTCAAAGCACCTGGGAGTTGTGGAATATCTGTGTGAGCATGGCATTTGGTAATGTTAAACAGTGTAATTATGAGTCAATGAGAATGTGTCCACCTGCATTGGCTAGAGCCAATGGTATTAAATCTTATTATTGGTATTAAATCTTACTATTGGTATAAAATCAATTACTATCCAAAATTCTACTACAAAGCCAAGATCTCTCCATGGGCTCTTGGGAGCTTGGCTTTTGGATGAGTATGGTAGCCTTTCTTCTGCCCTCCAAGAATCTGAGAGTCATGTTTGTTTTTGTTTTTGTTTTTTCCTGGCCTTGCCAGAGGTTCACATGTGATAGATTGAGTTAAGTGACTGAGCTTAACAAAGATACCAGAGAGGATTTTCAACAGAAGACCTCTGAGGATGTCACTTGACTAAATGCTGTGTAGGCCATGTTATCGCCCTATCCCTTGTGTAATCCAGGTTAGGAGACCACTAGCACCTGGTCTCAGGGTCTCTCTGCTTTGTTCTGCAGGAAAAATTCTGATGAGGCTGACCTAGTCCCTGCCAAGGAAGCCAATGTCAAGTGCCCACAGGTGGTCATATCCTTCTATGAGGAAAGGCTGACGTGGCATTCTTACCCCTCGGAGGATGATGACAAAAAAGATGACAAGAATTAACTGTCCTGAGTACCTGCCCCTGTCACATCTGACTGTGGGTTTCAAGTGGGGAGGGAAGGAGTTCTACTCGTCTTGACACCGTAGAGGTGGCTTGAGAAGATGTCCTTTGAAGAGCCAGTATCGTTTCTGTGCCCTACAGCAGCCCAAGTGCTTTAAAGCCTTTCCATGCTGTGTAGTTTGCACACCCATCCCAGTGGAGGGGAAGGAAGAGAAGTATTGCAAGGCCACCCATTCTGTACTTTGCTGAGAAAGGCAAAGGGCCTTCCATGAAGGACAGAACTTGCAGAATGGGTGTGTGGGAGAGCAAAAGATACTGTAGATCTTCAAAGTGCATCTCCACAACCCACAGCCTTCTTCCCAATAGTGTTAACTCTGCATTTTTACAGCGTAGCATGTGTGTAGTTTTTGGCTATTTCTGGTGTATCATTTGGGGGTGGGAGGGTTGGGGGTGGGAAGGAACGGAGATGGGTAGGATCATTTTTGTTAAAATTTGGGGCCTGATTGGGAAAATGGTGAAACAATGGAAAGAACAAACTTGTGGTGATTTGGTTCTGTGTCCAGAATATTTTATCTTTTCAAAAAATGTCATTGGCAACCTAAATGAGGACTGTGAGAGACTGTTTAAAAGCTGTGAATGCCTGAAACTTAAAGCCAAGGTGTTCCCTGCCTGAGCTTAATGCTATTCCCAACAAAGGACTAAGCCAGTTAATAAGTTACCAAAGCTGCCATTTTGGGGATGGAAACTGGTTGAAGAGGGAAAGTCTTATTGGAGCGTATACATAGGCAGATTGTTCTGTCATAGAGGTGCTAATTCTTGAAATTGGTAAGAAGACCCTTTCTTTTCCAACTATGAAGTTTTAAACATCAGCTTATCCATCCAAGCCACTGGCTGAGGTATTTGGGGAGGAGAAGAGGGTGGTATAGAAGGTGGGAGAGTAGAGAAAGACAAGGGCCCATGCTCTTAGGGTGGAAAACTCTTGGAGCCTATTATTTGAACTTTGAACCCTGAAATCATTGGTGGCAGGGTTCAATCACTGACAGCACAAGTTCATTGAATCACTTCAAGAGTTGAATGACTTCAAAAGCCCTGGTCTCAGGAGAAGATTAAACTTTCATACTGGGGCAGTGGTTCACTTTAAAACACAAAACAAAACAAAAAAATTTTTTAATCCTAAGAACTAATACCCAAAATGCTGTCTTGAATCATGAGATCCATCAGTTCTTGACATCGTCTAGACCTGCATTCTAGAACTCCATTGTAAAATCTTTTTAGGCATGTGTTAGGTTTCTGTGAAAACTTTGTTTAAATGTAAACTTCATACCACATTTGTCAGTTTTGTCTTAATAAAACTATAGATTTATAATCCTTGATTTCTGTCTTGATTAAGTATTACCAAAAACCCTCCCTGCCTTTGATTACCTTTTGGTTCAGCTTATAAGGAAACAACTTCTACAGTTGGACGGTTTGATTTTTTTTTTTAATTTTTTTTTTTAAGATTTTATTTATATTTGTTCATGAGACAGAGAGAGACAGAGGCAGAGGGAGAAGCAGGCTCCATGCAGGGAGCCCGATGTGGGACTCGATCCCAGGACTCCAGGATCACGATCCTAGCTGAAGGCAGACGCTCAACCGCTGAGCCACTCAGGCATCCCAAGGAAGGTTTAATTTCTTGAACACTGTAGGTTTGAAAATCTAATGCCTGGCCTGAATCTTTGAGTGGTCTCATTATGTAGTAAATATTTATTGAACGTCTATAATTGCTATAGAGATTATAAAACTTGTCACATCATTCTGCCTTCATATTGCTCAAAGTTTGCTTATTTATTTATTTATTCATTCATTCATTTTTTGCTCAAATTTAATTTAGCACTCTGACCTGCTAGCACTTCCAAACCATGATATGTTTGGAAACGTGTTTGTTTGTTGTTGCTGTCAGTTTGTTTTTTTAATAATAGGTTTTTTGAGTTATGTTTGTTTTTATTCATGAGAGACTCAGAGAGGCAGAGACGTAGGCTGAGGGAGAAGGAGGCTCCCTATGGGGAGCCTAATGTGGGACTCGATCCCAGGACCCCAGGATCACGACCTGAGCCAAAGGCAGATGCTCAACCACTGAGCCACCCAGGTGCCCCAGAAACATGGGTTTTTTTTTTTTTGTTTGTTTTGTTTTTTTTGAAACATGGGTTTTGAGTTAGGTTTAGTTCTTGGCTTATGTATTTTGTAGACTTGTGTCACTTCAGCTAATAGTCAACTCCAAAATTTTCAGGAACTGATCTAATATTTGATCACTGACTTAAAATGTTATCTACTTTCTTAATGTCCAGAGCCAAAATGGGACTAGGCTCTTGTTATTTATTAAAAGGGAATATGGGATTTCCACCAAGATCAAATCCGCTCTGCTCACTAGTACACAGCATTTGTTCCAAATAAACTGATGCATAAGTATTTTTTTTCAAAAAGCCTTCTGGGCTGACAGGCTGGCTCAGTCAGCAGAGCGTGCGATTCTTGATCTTGAGGTTGTGAGTTTGAGCTCTGTATTAAGTATAGAGATTACCTAAAAACAAGATCTTTTTAAAAAAAAAAGCCTCCTAAGAGTTTGGGAAGATGAGGTAAAATGGAGCTGAGGAGGCCTTTCTAGCTGTGTCCTTGTGGTTGACAGCAGCTGAGGTCTCAGTAGCTATTTGAGAGAGTTAGGGTGTGGCAGGCAGAGATGTGCTGGTTCTGTTCTGCATCATTAGAGGCACTGAAATTAACCTTCAGCCTTGCTGTGTGTCAAGAATGGACTGCCATTCAGCTTCAGTCTTAACCTTTGGGACCTACTTCATTGTCCTTTCTGGCATCCTGAACCCTCATAAAACGCTATCAGTCTTCCCCCGGGGAAGATCCTGAAATTGATAATGCATGCGATGAAAACTGAAGCGAGGATAGATTTTCACAATTTTGTTATCTTTGAAAGCCAACTGTCACATGTCTAGATTAAGGGTTTCAGTATAAAATTTTTTCAAGTGCTTGTTGAAGCCACAAATGCATGCAGAAATGTTGGAAATAAAAGATACAGAGGCACAACAAAGCTTCCGTCTGTTTCAGAAGGTATTCGGAGAGCATTTCTTCAGGCAGCACAAGAGCAAGAGTTGGATGGCTTCAGTGGAGCTGCGTCATCGTAGACTCCTCACCCCGGAGTTGAAGAGGAGACAGGTGATTCTTAGTTGCTGTTTCAAAAGAAGAGCTTGCTAATCTGGTGACCGCATCACCACCTGAGGTGTCCTCCACTGTCTTCAGTTGAGTTTCAAGCTAGTACAGTAAATGACCACAGAGACATTCTGTCAACCAGCAGTGCTCAGGAATAATTATTTCTGCTTTTCAGTGTCATCTGGAAGATTGGCCTACTGATTATAAATAATTTTTAATAGTTGAGCTTTTTTAAAACTTATTTTCAGATATCATTTTATATTCCAGAACTCATTCCAACTCAGCTCAATTTGATTTTAACATGGCCATTTGGTGTTTGGCCATGTTTTCTCAGGACATCTTTGTGGCCTGTGGCAGTGGGAATGTGTGTTATCGTCACTATTTCCATCACCGAGAAAGTGAGAGGAAATTGCTACTCCAAAAACTGGAACTCTGAAATCCAAATTTTCTACAGTGGCTCCAGATCCTAAACTATGTATGGACCCAGGTTCTGTTTGAGATCAAATTAACCTGATCAGTTTCTCTGGTACTAGTATTAATCTGACGTGCAAATTGGGTCTTTTTGTGAAGATCTCCTTGTTTAAAACTGAGCAGATAGGACTAAGTTAAGTCCAGGCTCGGTGTTTCCTCTCCTCTTGCATATGATTGAAATACAGATATCACTACCAGACCAGCATTCAGCTTTAGGAACGGAGGGCATCTTGGCTTCATCTTGCCTTTCTGCAGTAGGAAGCAGTCAGGCAGAGGCATCTGGGTATCCCCGTGTGTGGCTATGGAAGCTTGGTGGTGGAGCTCAAAATTCCTTAGACAATCCTCAGTCTGATCTGCATGTCACCTTGGTTTGACTGTCCAGCATTGATAGCAGAAATTACTGCTATTCTAACCAATGTGTTCACTATTGCTCATCCCTCTTCTATGGATAACTTTAATTGACCTTCACCTTGGGAGCTTCCTACTGAATAAATTGCTGAATATTGAAAGCAAATTGAAATTTGAAAATAAAATCATCTTGAAATTCAAAATAAAACCATCTTGCACTGGGATGGAAAACCTAATTGGCCATGCTCCGTGGGGGCAGGTAGAGCAAGTATTCTGTTTCTGAGGCTTTGGGGTATTTTGGTTTTTTCACCTTAGGCCAGCGAGGCAGCAGGACATTGAGGCCAGGCTGAAACACTAAGTTTACAATATATATGTATTGATGATTTGGTTCTGTAATTGTTGCTTATATTAAATAGCTTGTGTTAAAATAGTCACACATCTGGATCTGCATTGTAACCTTGGTGGTTTGCGATAGTACCAGAGCCACTGTTTACTCCACAAGGATTTGAAATCCTAGTTTGACTTTGACCAAAGTTTGACTTTGACCAAACCTACCATTTATTGTTTGCATAGCCTCAGGTCAGACTGGGCAACTTTGGGGCCCAGCTGTGGGGCACTGGCCCATTGTTTAAAGTAGTGCTTCAGCCCCTAGCTGAGAACTGGAAGGTTTTAAGACAACCTAATTAGCCTCATTAAATATGTTTACAACAAAAGGCAGAGCATCAACTCCTTGGCCTTTTTTCTGCCTCCCCCCAAGTGTAAACTAGGTTGTTTCCTTGGTTGGAATAGCATCTGGACTTAAGTCACAAATACTGTACACTCAGTCTCCATTCTGCAGTTAGACTGGAAGAGAACCAGCTTTTAAGACTTTTATAATCTGTGTACTCAGAAGACAAGTGTTTATATCCAACTGATTTGGAAAACTCACCTCTTTTGTGGGGTCTCAGACTCACTCCTTCAGACAATTTGTGCACCAGATTCTGTGTCTCAACTAATTGAGGCTGACCTGAACTTTCAAAGTCCTGGACAGAACAGGGACTAGAACTCACATTAGGTGCTAAGTTCCACATATATTGAGTCCCTCACCTGCTCCTTTTGTACTATAGAGTTCAGAACTAGAGGCAAGGAGGATGGCTGGCCTCTGGGAAAGGTGAAAGGTTCTTATTAGACTGACAAAATGACAAACTGAAGGTCTATGAGTCCTTTTCATGTCCCAGATGGATCAGTGATAAGAAAACAAGGCTTAACCACTTATGATAATGAAGCACATGGGTTTTGCTAGAGAATTTCCACACCTGGTTGGGAAACGGACTTCCAGAGCCTGCCACTGATCTGGTTCCTGTGCTCCTAATGTGGTAGTGCCAGTAAGGAAGTGGACTTCTTGCCTGGAGTGCCATAAAACTAGTTAGTTGGAGCTGAGGCTGTGGCTCTAGGTCGGTACCTACTGGATGAGGTAGGAGACGTGAAGGTGGTGGGGATGTTATTTTTTCTCTGAGGCATTTGTTTTTCCACCTATTTGCCAAACTTGAAAAGCAGCAAGGTCTGGTCAGTAGCTGGGGTTGGAAAAGGGCTGAGGGCTGCCTGAGGAAGCCAGGGCTCTGTGAAAAGGACTTCCCACTCACTGGCCAACTGGGTGCTGTTCGGCTTTCCCTAGTCAGGGCATGGAGGCCAGGTCTTGGTGACACTGAGCATTTTTTAGATCACTCTTTCCCCTCAGTTCTAGATTTCTTTTTTTTTTTTTTTTTTTCTTCTATTTTTATTGACACTGAAATATTGCCCCCAGCCTCACTGGTGAGATCTGTGCAGGGCAGAGGTTGAAACAACAGGTCTACTTCCAAATGCTTATGTGAATTAGGATGTGGGGAGAAATCGGTTTGAATGGAGACTAGTACTGCCAAAGTGGAAACAGAGCCAGGTTTCCGCCCCCACCCAAGCAGGTCACCTTGAGGTCTGGTCCTCCGTTAAGCCCTGAGGCTAGCTAATCTCCCTCCTGAGCTTAGATACCTCTTCTCACTCGTCTAAGGTGTAGCTGCTCTTTGACAGGCCTTACTTGAGTCCTCCTGTCTTCTTCCTGCCAGAAAAAGCCTTGAAGCTGGAGCACCCACTCCACCTGCCAGCGGCAAAAAGAGGTCAACCCCGCAGCAAGTGCTGACCAACTTGGCGCAAAGCCCCAGCTGATCAGCGGGATCCTAGACACAACTGTACATCTCTACATAAGGGGACGTGGGGGAGGGATGACAAACATGGACTTTCTCAGACCAGGGGCAGCGCTAACAGGGTGAGAGAAGATTTTTTTTCTCTCTTAAGAAATTTTGAAAAAAAAAAAAAAAAATTTGAATGTGTTCGGTTAAAATTGCAAAATAAGATAAAAGCTACAGTCTAATTGTATACCTAGGCAAAAATACACACTTTTCTAGAAGGGATACAAAACAACTCTGAATTTTACTTATCTCAATTTACTCCTCTATAATTTGTATTTTTTATCAGCTTGAATTAAAGTTTTTCAAATTTAATTTTTTAGTCTCTTATTTTCAAGAATCTTGGTTTTATCTGGCTTATAGACATTAGCTAATTCCTAATTAGGAAAGAACTTGTTTGAGGACGCTTTCCAACCAGCTGGGGGTTTAAAAGAGCCAGTGTAAATTCAAACAAATAAATTGATGTTATTCCCAGAATTCTATTCCATACCTTGGGATACTCTGGTAGCACCACTAAAGGACTACTGGGCTAAGGTCACCCTGTGGCACACAGGAGTTCCAGATCATGGGTTCCATTATGGGGATCACAGCTTCTGGTCCTAAACCTCATCCAGGAAATTGTACAGGCTGCCAGGTGAGTGAGTATTCATTCCTCTGGCATTTGCTAGCCACCTACCCCAGGATGTGGTGGCAGTTCCATCAAGCACCCAGCACCTGGAAGCATCCAGCTCTTCTTAAGGCTTTGATGTTAAAGCAGGTTTTCTGAAGAACAGATTCTGTTGACCTCACTTGGGGAGGTTTTGTGATGCCTTAAACCCTGGAGTCTAACTTCCTGCTTCTCTAATTTTGTGGTCCTGCTGTTACACTCAAGTGCTTGGCATGGGTCAGGCTCATAGATTTCTCAGGTTTTCAGTCCGTCATTGGTATTACTCTCTGATGCTCTGTACCCTTTGGTAAGTGGGGTCACCAGAAGTGACAGCATGCTGAAGCTTAAAAATGCACTTTCTCACAGGTGGACCTACAAGGAGCTGGCCCAGGTGACAGCCCCTCCACCTAGCCTAGTCCTAGGAGAAAGGCCAAAATTCTCCAGAGGGAGGATTCAGCTAGGGAACCCTGTGAAGAGGTACCAACAACCTGCCTGGAAGGTACCAACAACCTGCCTGGAAGGTACTTAAGTCTTTCTAAATTCCTCACTGTCAACCTCCCCAGTTCTCCACCCACCTTCCCCTGCAAGCTCTGCCTTAGCCACACAATGGCCAGTCCTCCCCTCCTGGGATCTTTCTTTACTCAATTTAAGTTCAAAGTAGGGAAAAACTACACTTGAGAATGAATCATCCATTTTATTTTATTTTATTTTGTCATGTGCTCACAGCATCTCTTTCTCTCTCTCTCTCTCTCTCCCCTCTCCCTGGCAGGTCAGAGATAAATTAAAAATAAAATCTACAAGGAAAATAATTTATAAAAGCACTTCCCAGGCTCATGCCTTCCATTCCTACTGCTCAGTTAGCCGCCCCCCCGCCCCCCAGTATGGAGGAGAATCAGTACTTCTCCCCCCACAACTCACTCCTGCTAGTCTGGGGGTGACTGTACTCCAGAGCCAGGCAAGGGTGGGGGCAGCAGTGGCAAACAGTTAAAAATAAAGACACTGTGGTCCTGGAACCATCTGGCCACCTTGGCGCTCCCCTCTCTGCCTCCCCCAGGAAGTCCTGCCCAGGGCCTTTGCTGAACTGGGGGTGTGGAGAAGCAGCCTGTGGCCGAGAGCCTGGGGGGTAGGTGCCCTCAGCCCCCATTACATGCACTTCTCATTCTTCTAGAAAGAAACAAAAAACAAACAAAAAAAAGCAGACAGAGACCTCGGGACAGAGGAGAAAAATCCCAAGTGTTCACACAGTTACACGGAGTCTTTATGGCAAAGAGAACATTTAGCAGCTTTGAATATTGGGGTATCTCCTTTTTACTCAACACAAGCATTCTAGACCCTATAAGTGAAACAGGGCTCAAGCCCTAAAAAAATCAAAGCGCAAGAAATTCTAAAAGGACTAGTTTGTTTTTGTTGCTGGGTGTTGTGGTTTTTTTGTCTTCCAGTGACATGCCCGGTTGTTGGCAGGGGAGGCCTGAGGGATGGGTCACTCCCCAGTGTTGTGCTAAATACTGCCTGGCTTCTCCACATCATCCCCCTGCCTCAGAGCAGCCCCCAGGAGGCTACAGGCTCAGCTCTAGGGAGGCAATACCAGCACCCCAGCAGCAGAAGAGCTCCAGGCAGCAGGGAGGGGTGAGGGGCACTCGGGCGGGAAGAGAACAGCATTGGCATGCAGGCTCTGATGGAAACGTGGGTGCCTCAGCTCAGGGGGATACTGGGCACAGAGGGAGATGGAGTGGCAGGGCAGTGAGGGACATGCTTGGTGTTGGGGCTGCTGCCACACGGCACGGGGGCCTCGGGGCCTCGTGACCTGTTCCCTCTAACTCTTTGGCCCTAGCCCTCCCAAGCCAGTGTTGGGTCCCAGCGGCTCCCCTCCAAATGAGAACGTTACAGGACATATCCAAGAGCTCCCCTTCGAACCACTACAGGGCAGAAACTGAAAGCTCCTCCCAGATCCCACCTTGTGTTCCACCCTCCCCTGGGATGAAGTGGGGTTTACTCGAGCAGAGGGCGTAGTCCCACCACAAACCTTCTGTCTGGTATCCTGGCCAGACCCAACCTTAACCTGCCCTTTGATTTTCTTCCCGCTTTGATTTTTTTGGGTTTTTTTTTTAATCCCCCTTCCTTTGTTCCTTCCTTGTTTCCTTCCAGGAATGAGACTTTCTATGACTTTCCTCTCACAAGCCCCCCCCTTCCCCTTGGTCGGCCTCCAGCAATGCCAGCACCACCCCTTCCCGCAAAGGAAACAGTAGGGGTGAGGACCCTGTCCACCCAAGTGGTCTGGCCACTTCCGCCCTGCCCCACCCCCACTAGGGGAAGCTGAGCCAGACAGCGCCTGCGCCCTCCTCTTCCTGTCCACTGACCCGCAGTTTATCCCATCTGAGAAGATCTATTGGATAAGAAGGCATTCGAGTCCCCTCTGTAGGTCCAGGTCCAGGCCCAGCCCTTCTCCAGTTTCCATCCCGGTGAGCGTCAACCCCCCTTTCCTCCCCAGGCTCACTTTCTTCGGTCCTTTGGCTTCCTCTCCTGCCTCCGGGCCTGCTGGTCGGCCAAGGTGCGGGGAATGAGGAGGACACTGCCGTCCCCAGCATACTGGAGTGCATACTGACTGGGCGAGTAGGGCCGCCCATTCTCATCCCGCAGCCGCCCAAACACCTCCTGGTACAGGCTCTGGACCTTCTGCTTCATCTGCCGCAAGGACCGGAGGAACTCCACCTTTTCCCGCAGCAGCCGGGCTTTATCACGCTGCAGGTCCTCCACATCCCGCTCCAGGTTCAGGATGGTGTCCAGCTTGCGCTTGCGGCAGTTCTGTGCAGCCATCTTGTTTTTGCCCCGGCGCCGGATGTCACGGATGAGGCTGAGCTGGGCCTCGCTCAGCTGGTATTTGGACAGCAGCTCATTGAACTCCTCCACTGGCAGGTTGATGATTTTGTCATTGGTGAAGGGGATCTTCATGGCTCGGGCTCGATGCTCGTCCCGGCTCATCTGCTTGTCTAGGAAGTCAGCCTGCTTCTCCTTGCTGCCTTTCTTGAGGCCGCTGGGTGGTGGCAGGTCAGCAGAGTCGAGGGCACTGGGCGCCATGTTGTACGTGTGGTTGTGGCCCACGTGCTCCAAATAGGGCAGGCAGGAGAGCTGAGACGGATCCTGGTAGCTCATGCGGCAGAACTTGGAATACTCCGGCTGGTAACCCACAGCGCCCTCAGCCTCTTCTAGATCCAGGGTCTCAGAGTCAGAGCTGTAGCCAACAGCACCTTCCTCAGAAAAGGAGGAAGAAGCTGAGGAAGAAGCAGAGGAAGAGGAGGACGAGGAAGACGAGGAGGAGGAAGAGGACGAGGAGGAAGAGGAAGAAGAGCTGCCTTCAGAGCTGCTCAGGGAGGAAGGGCTATGGCTAGAGTCCAAGGAGAGGCCTGAGTCAGAGTCAAACTCTTCTTCGAGCTGGGAGGCCTGCACAGGGTTAAAGCCCTCTTCGATGGCCAGGTCCATCAGGCTTATCTCGTCCAGCATGGCTTCGTCTAACAGGCCCCCCAGAGGGTCAGGCAACTCGGGGCCTGCCGTGTCATTGGCTGTGCCGTTGAGCTGGGGTGGAAAGAAGAGCCCCGCCAGGTTGGTGGAGCCAAAGCTGGAGTTGAGGCTGGTGGAATTGCTGGGGAGCAGCGGGAGCAGCGTGGAGCCGCTGGCCACAGGCAGGCTCTCCGCCTCGGGACTGAAGAGTGAGAAGTCCTGGCTGCAGCCCCCCAGGGACGCCTGATGCAGGCTGACATTCTGATTGATGGGAGTGTTGGGGGCAAGGCTATAGTTGGTGCTCAAGGGGTCTCCAGGAGGGGCATTGTACAGGATCTCATTTGTTGAAGTGTTCACTTCCATGGCCTGGGAGGGGAGAAGAGCGTCACAGTTCACTCTGAGCAGACTCCCTCCCTCAGCGTGGCTGGGGGCTCACACCAGCAGGCACCTGACACTGGCACAGCTGTGCGGGCGGACAGGCAAGAGACTGGAATCCAGAGCCCAGGGTTAACTCCTGGCCCTTCTTGGTCCATTAGCCCAACTAGGCCTGGTAGAGATGAGTACTCCCTGTGGACCCCACCTCAATGCACAGCTGACTGGCTCCTGATCCTCCCTTCCTTGGAGGAAGAAGGAAACACCCAGCCCTGGAGTGAGAAAACCTAGCTGCACCACTTGCTGTGTGACCACAGACACATCACTTAACCTCTCTGAGTTTCAATTTCCTCCCCTCTAAAATAACAAAGGGCTGACTAGATAACTGTGAGGGTCAGGAAAGCTGGCACCGGCTATAAAAGCACCACATGAATGTCCAGTTTGTTTTTTTTTTTAATGCTAATAAAACCTGGAAGCCTTCAGTCAAGTGATTATCTACCTAAAAGGAAGGATGAAGGCATCCCTATGGGCCAGTCCTGCTTTCAAAGCCTCAACCCTGGGGTTTTAACCCAAACCCCACTCCTGACTGCACCCCCTACCCTAAGGAGACACCCAAACAATTACCTCTCAGTGTCCCCACTTTCCTATGGATTAGACAGAGAAGTGTTACTTTCTTTTCCCAGAGGTGAAACAGCAACTGAATGTGAACACCCAAACCCACCCCCCACCCCGCACCCCTCATCTGAGAACCCTGTGCCCTGTTCTTGTAATCCTACCTGCATTTCCATAATGGACATGAGATCTTGCCACTGCTGCTCCAAATCAAATGGCGACTCTGTCCCCGTCAGGAGAGGAGACAAGAGGTTGTTTTGAAGACCGGGGGGCTCACTCTCACTAGGCACTGCTTCTGTTATGCTGGAAATGTCTGCTGGAAACTAGGGCAAAACACAGAGGCTTCAGCAAGGAGAAGGCAAGACCACCGAATGCACTCCTCCCAGAGACTACCACCTCCGGTTCTGTCTCTTCCTTCCTCTGAATTTACCCCCGCAGCCAGGACCAGGCCAGCAGCAGGAGCTGTCCCCTCAGGCAGCCGCAAACGGACACACGGCGTGCAGGCTGCCCTGCTGGCTCAGTGGGCTCTCCCTGGAGCCCTGCTCACCTCAGCATTCTCCCCAAAGGGGCAGGTGGCCTCCAGCAGCCTAAGGCACTCTTCCAGGGACAGGGCCGTCTGGTCCTCCCCACCAGGCACCTGTGGCAACAGCAACTGTAAGTCTGACTGCCCCGGGCCCTGGCCGCCTGCGGGCCAAAGCCTTATCCCCAGCCTTTCCAGGGCGGGGAGCTGAAGGAGGGCCGCAGTGGCTACAAGCCTCCACTCTCCCTCTGTTCCCGGGCTGATGGCTGGCCCTGAGTCTCCGACTCCAGGAAAGAACAGAGGGAGAGGGGAAGAGTCCTGATAGAAACAGGAAGCTGCTGGGTGCTTTGCCTCCTCTGTGCTGTTGGTGACCAAGGCCTGGTTCCTCTGCTTCTCTGCTGCTCATCCACTCCCCCTTCCTCAGCGCAAGTGACTTGGAGACCCCAACCCAAAAGATACATTCGGGTTCATTCCACAGACAGAACCTGCCATCTTTAAGAAGTCTCTAGAAGTGGGCAGAGATGGGCGTACCTGTGCAGGGAAGCTCTCCCCAGTTTCTCCATCCACTAGCAGGTTTCGCGCCAGAGCTTCTGCACCCTCGCCTGACCAGGTGTCCTCCTGCTCCGCTCCATCTCGCAGGTCCTTATCCACATCCTGCTCCTTCTGGCGATGACTATAGTCAAAAATCTCACGCCCAGCCCCCAGGTCAATATCCTGTCGCCAAAGGATGTCAATCAGATCTATGTCCTGAAAGACAAATCATGGTGACTTTAGCTCTCGGATCCAGGGGTCTTTCCTAGCATCACTCTGATTAGTCCTGGGAGTTGGGGGGCAGCTCTCCCAGCCCCATCCCCTTCGTACCAACAAGGCTTCATTCATCCATTTCCAGATACCAGCCTCCAAAAACAAAACAAAAAAACAACCAAAAAACCCCAAGAGCTAGCAAAAATTACCAGCATGACCAACCCCACACAAGCCTGTGGGCTTAGCACCAGAGGTACAGCCAGGCCAAAAGGCAGGGCCACCCTCACCGCTCCACAAGAAAGAAGGGGGAAGCAGGAGATACTTCTCATTCTGGAAATGGGAATCCCTTCACACTTGGGCTTGTACGATGCTGGCCAGGCCACGCAAGGGCGAACTGTCATGCAGAATTGCTCTGAGGTGGCCAGGCTTGCATCAGACTATGGTGCCATTTCATTTGCATAAAGAGGTGGGGTGGGCCAGAGAGGAAAATCCCTGCATTTGCAACCACCTGCTGCAACCAATGACAACGATGGGCTGCCTCCAGCCCTTCCTACAGCCATTCCCCCTTCCCTGGCTGAGGCAGGAGTAAGGCCGGACACCCACAACTCTTAAAGCCCAGGCTCACCTCAAGATCCATCCCTTCCAGAACTCCCACTCTCAGCTGATCCCAGCAAGCTGCCTCTGTCCCAGGAGAGCCTCGGGCAGTCAGATGATCCTCACTGGGCACCCCACCCCTGCCAAGGCCGGCCCCTGGTGTCCCTTCACACCAGCACTCTCACTCCCTTCCTCACCACACCCCAGGACTCACGGATGCTCCGTCAGTCAACCCACTCAAGGACATGGGCCCCATCACCACTCAGCCACAACTGCCACCATAGGCACCAAAATGCCTCCTTCCCACTGTAACCTGGTGGCTCCTGATCAGTTCCTGCACCAACTGCCATCCCCAGTGCCACCAGCATCGAGCCCCAATAAATAAGAGCCATTTGGGCTTCCTACACATGCCATCTCCTGTGGCTAAAGAAACCCTGAACTCTTGCCTTCCACTCAGAGGTTAAAAAAGCACTTTCCAGAAAGCAATATCCTTACACAAGACCCACCTCCCCAGCCCTACCCAGGTATCCCTTTCCCACCGGAACCCTCCCAGATCGTAAGACCTCCCAGGTGTACCTCTCCCTTTACTCTCCCCACATACACCAACCTGAACAGAAGCCCTGGACCCAGGAGCAGAGGGGGGCTGGGCCACCCGGTGACCAGCCAGCAAAGAGTTAAGGGGCCGGCTCCCTTTGGCATGGCCCCCACCACTGTGAGAGCTGCGGTCCAGGCGGGTCATGGTCTGCGAGATGAGCCCCAGGGCAGCTGGTGCCGGGAAGCCGGACAGGGGGCTGCAAGGAGCTCTTGGCTTGCAGGGAGCACACCAGGCTGGAAGGGTGGCCCCTTGCTAGCTCCAAGGGGCCCGAGGAGGGTGCCCCGCCCGTGCTGCTGCCTGGGCGGCCCAGCCCAGCCCCCTTTCTCCATCCTCGAGCAGCCCCCTCCCACCTCACAACCCCAGTTCCACTCAGGCACCCGGCAGCCCCCACCCTGAGCTCACCGCAGAGGCTGCAGTGAGATGGGACTCCCACCCCATGCTCCGTGCTCAAGCTGCAGAGGAGAGCAAGCTCCCTCCAGGGCCTAGCCGCCCGCTCCTCCCTCTCTCCCCCTCCCCACGCCCCCCAAACTTGTTACCTAGGCTGCAGCAAGGAGCCAATCCCCTCCCCCTCCCACCCCGCAGGTCACTGCTGAGGCTGCGGAGAGCCAATCCCCTCCCCCAGGTCAGCAGCTGGGCTGCGGAAAGAGCCAATCCCCTCCCACTGTCGTTACCTAGGCTGCGACGAGAGCCAATCTCCTCCCCCAAGTCTCCGCTGGAGATGCGGAAGGAGCCAATCCCCTCCCACCGCCTGTTACCTAGCTGCAGCCGGGAGCCAATCTCTGCACCAGGGCAGCTGGAGAAGCTGCCGCAAGGAACCAGCCCATCCCTGGGCCGCCTCCGTCTCCTCAAGGAGACGCACCCAGGGGCGGGCAGCCCCACCCAGCCCAGTCAGCCAGCCGGGGTGGCGCAGTGAGAGAGCCCTGGGGGGGAAGGGGTGCCACTCTCCCTCCTGTCGCATCCTGCTTCCCCAGCCCACTCAGGACTGGGCAGAAACCACTCCCGCAGCTTCTCGGGGAATCTAGTTCTTCCCTAGAAGTGAAAGGAGTTTTCCTGTTCCTCAGAAGGGCTGTGGCCAGTCGTCCTGAAGCCCAAGGACCACAAGCTAGGCTGGGCTAGGACCCGGTGCACCCAGGCCTGCTGGGAGCGGGGGGGGGGGGGGGGGGGGGGAGGGTATCTGTCTGTCCCCCTACCAAAGGCCAGAGGAGAGGAGGAAGGAAAGCCCTCTCCACGCTGCTGAGATGTCACAGCGCTGACCAGGCCTCGCCCCAGGCAAGACAAGGGAGACACGAGCCTGAGGCTCACATCGAAAGAGCCGGGTGCTCCGCACCATCCTGGCCACACACGTGTGCCACGCTCCCCCTCTGCCACAGCTCTGTTCAAGAGCTTCTCTGCCAGAGCCCTGGCCCACATCTCCAAAGCAAGAAAAATGCCACCAACAGAATCAGGATCACAGTTCCAGCTTCCATCCTCACTGCTGCACCCCTTGAGCCTAAGGTCAGGTCAGGGACAGTATGTTCTCCTTGGTCACAGACTGCTCCTCGCTGGGAAAGAGTTGTACACAAGCCATCCCCTGCTCTGGGCGGAGTGCCAACCTCGAGGGGAATCCTATCCCTGACAAGGGCCTGGGCCACGGCTGTCCATGGAACCGGCCTGGCAGCAGGGGTGGGGGGAGGCTGCCACCCCGGGGGAGAATACCAGCTCCAGCAGTGCCTGTCACATGCTCGGGACCTGGGTATTTTTATCCTGGAGTTGCTGAGGAAATGTTGTTCTGGACACGTAATAATCCTCCCTTCCCCCACACCCAGCCTAGGGCCCTAATGCTGACCCACCCCCAACCCCAAAGGGAGCAGAGAAGGCCTGGGGTCAGGGACAGCACAACCTTCCTGAAGCCAAGGAATGGAAGTAAGCAGGGCCAAAGTCTCATCCCATTCTGCCCCAAACCATCCACTTACAGCCAGACAGCCCAGCCCAGCCCACCCCATTCCAGCCCAGGAGAGCTCCCAAGGGGAACAGGAAGCTTCCCCTGCAGAGTTCCCAGGAGCAAGCCCAGTTACACGCCCACCCCTTGGGGAGCTCCATCAGGGCAGAAGGATGGAAGAGGCGGCTGGGAAGCATACTTCTTCAGACCACTGTGCCAACTCTGAAGCCCATTTGACAGAAAAGAACAGAGGAAGCAGAAAAAAGGTACAGTTCCCAGTGGCACTGGAAGAATCTGAGAAATGAGGCACTGCAAGGTAAGGAATGCTCACAGCTCCCATGCTCAAATAATTCTAGTCTCTCTCAAAGCAGATCAAGTATGAGCCAGCTGAGCATAGAGCAACGCTGGCACTACTGATGTCTGGGGCCAGATCAATCTGACCTTTGGGGGCTATCCTATGCTTTTTAGTAAGTTTAGCAGCATCCCTGGCTTCTCCCCATAGATGCCAATTGTACCTCTTCCAGCTGTGACACCCAAAACTGTCTCTGACAATATGACATTGCCATTATTATCCCCTGGACGGGCAAAATCGCCCCAAGTTGAAGACTACTGGCCCAGGGGAAGCCACAAGCTTTGACAGCCACTGACATCCAAAGGGGGTCAGGAACAGGCTCACATGCAGGACAGGAGACAAAACCTGGTCTGACTGGCGGGCAGAAAAAGAACCAAGATCTGTAGCACCTGTAAAACTTTTACATATCCACCCCCATCCCCAGGCCTCAGCTCTTGAAAACCCAGTGCAGTGCAAGCCAGCCTTCCCTTCCTTTCATGGCCAGGAGAATGTAGCAGGCGTTTTCTCAAGCTCCCAAGGCTAAGTGGCAAGTCTGGGCTAAACACGGAGCTCAAGGTCGTTTTATCATGTTGGTGAGGTGGGAGCAGCAGGAGCCATTCGCATCGTTAAAGACAAGTCCCTCACTTTCTGCCCAGAACAGTGTGTCAGCCACGTGTCAGGAGCTAAACATCTCTGACAGCTCAAAGCCAGCCGACTTAGGCAGCAGAATGCAGTTTCTCTTCTAGCTCCCAGCCCTCTCCTCCCTACTCCCTGCAGGCCTTAGCAAGGAATGGGAGCCTTGGCCCTCTCCTGGCCAATAATCACTCTGTAAATCTACCCCTTGGCTCAGGCCCAGGAGAGCCGACTTATCAAGGACCTTACAACAACAGGCCTGACCACAAAGGAGGAGAACTTCAGGATATGCATGTGTGTTTTGATGTGGGGGAGGTACAAGGCAAGAGTCCACCAAGTATTTGTGTCTTAGCAACAAATACACACCGCATCAAAGCCCATCACAACACGATGCCCTCCCCCACCCCGTGCCTCCAACAATCCTGTTGAAATCCAAGCAGTAAACACGCTGGCATGTTCTAGGAACCTCCCACTGTCCTGACAGTACATTTAGAGGTGGGTCAATGGTTCACCACAAGGAAATGCTCCCAGCCCCCAGTCCTGGTCCGACAATTTAGCTCATTCCTGTCAAAGAACAATGCCTGAGATCCCTTCCCCTCCCAAAACACTGTAGTTCTTCACAGGGTTAGTACTATGACCTTACTCCTTTAGGATCGGCCCACCCCCCACCCCCGAAACCCCAAACCCCTCTCATCCACCCCGACGTGTGGTCACTAACCTCTTTGGTTAGGTCTCCACTGACTGGAGGGGCTACAGCTCCCAAATCCTCCAAATCTTCACTGAATCCCTGCTCCGTTTCGCTTTCTCGCACCCCGTTGTCTGGGCCTGTCACATCTTGAAGGCCACTGGAACTCTCGAGGGTGAGGCCTGAGCTGGGCTGGCTGCCAGAGACAGACCCCTCTGGATCCCGGTGGACCAGCCAGGCGTTTACCTCAGTGGTCGGCACCTGGAACCTGTCCAGCGCCCTCACCTGACTGAGGAGCCGCCGGGCCGTGAAGTAATTGTCCAGGTCTATGCTCTTGGGGTGGATACCATAGCCATCCAAGGTATTCCTCAGGTTGTGGAACTGGGTCTGAGTATAGGCAGAACTGGGCCCCAGGATGATCTCCCGGAGCGGGGGAAGCTGTGAGGTCAGGTAAGTATCCACGTCCACCCGCACCCCAATCAAACTCAGCAGAATGGTGAACTGGAGGAGTCCTTCCGTTAAGTATTTCTTCAGAGAAAGCATTGCTGAAGGACCAGAATGTTTATGCTTTTTGGTTTTTAAATCTTCAAACACAAATCAAGGCCACTGCTCTGGTGCTCCAGCCAGCAAGTTACCCTCCTCAGTGCCAAACCCTGTAGCCCACCCTGGCAGAACACAGGGGCTGAGCTCCCAGACAGCCTCAGAGGAAAGCACACCCCGTGAAGCCAAGGCCACACTCCAGACCACATTCACTTTTCCCTTCTCGGCACCTCACCTCTGCATGTACAACTGTTGCTAACCCAGTCCAGGCCCTCGGGGCCCACGTGACTTACTGTCTCCACAGTCCACATACAGTCACTTCCTCACTCACATCAGTTGTCCTCTCTGTAGATTCCACTGCAGGCTGTTCTCAGGAACAGCTGATGGATTTTTTTTTTTTTCCTTCTCTCTAAGGTTTATTTTCTTTGGCTGGAGCTACAGGCCTTTTGTCTTGGGTCAGAGTGTCCCGCCTCCTCCACACTTACCAGGGGGGTTTCCAGAGAAACCTGAAATGGGAATCACAAGAGCAACAAGATAAGATTCCAAAACTTTCACACCAAGATTAAGGCAGTAGGCAGGAAACACATTCAAGTGCCACTTTTATATTTTATTGAAAAATAATTCCATTACTCTACTCCCAGGGAAAGAAAAACTAAAAATATGTTACAGGTAGAACAACTAGGAAAGGAAAATATTGCTCAGGAAGGATCCCTGTCTCTGGATACCAAATTTGTAATACCCTAAAAGGTAGCTTGTTTTGGATAAGCAGATAATGCCTGGGGCATCCAAAATATTTTGCACTTGTCTGATTTACTGACCCTCCCCCACCCCATCCCCACACTACCCAGCTTCTATTTTTAGCATGAGAAGTCCATTTCCTATCTTAAAGAAAAGTTGTATCCTCCATCTCCCAAGAGAAAACTGCCTACAATCCCTGTGCCTTCCAGTTCTAAAGGGAAGGGAGGGACTATAATGGGAGAAGAGTGTAAAAGGACATGAGAACAACATCCAGGGCACCTAACTCCGCAAAATAATGCCTTTTGTTTTCCCAACTTTAAAATCTGATTTCTCTTTCCTAGCTCTCACATTAAAAGGGGGAAGGGAGGCTGATAGGGCCTTGGGGGGGGGGGCGGGGTTGAGGCAGGAGGATTATTCCACCCAGAATTTGCAATAGGCAGGTTTTATTTTCATTCATATGACCTTCTGTGCCACAGCAGGAGGATAAGGCCAAGTTCTCAGCGCGGATAGCCAAGTGGGGAGGGAGTAAATCTGCCTTTCAGTTTCTGATCTCTACTTTTGAGCTTCCATTAACCTCATAAAACGGAGACATAATTCTCCTCTTCACTGTTGTGACCCACCTACCAACTTCGTCTAAAGGGGAAGAGGGACACACGGACGGACGGACGGACACACAGACACCTTATTTGGTTAAAGTAAACGCAACTGCGACCCAGAATCCCTGCTTACACGACCCTCCCGTTCTCACGCAATTTATTACTAAAACCTCCCAAGAGACAATTAAGTTCGAGAAACCGGACAAGGCCCCTTAAAGACGGAGTAAAGCCAGAGGCCTCAGGTCTGAGCCCGGTCCCACCCCGCCCCGGATACCCGAGTCCGGCTGGGACCAAGTCGCCATGCCCGCTGTCGGCGCCTCGGCTTCTAGCCTTCTGGGGCAACAGCGAACAAGTGCTACTCGGCCGGCCTTGACCCACCCTCACAGCCAAACCCCACCCCGCCCTCCGTCCCGATGGCCCCACCCCGCTCCCGGCCTGGGCCTCACACCACGCCTTCTCGCGCCCTCAGCCCTCCCCGGCCCAACCCACCCCGGAGCTGCCTTTCTCCACGGCCCGGCGGCCCCTCCCTGCCAGGCCCAGGGCCCGGGCCGACGCGAACCTAGCTCGCCCGCCCGTTCCCGCCTCCCGCCTCCTGCCTCCTGCCCCTGGGCTCCACCCCGCCGCCCTTCACCCCATAGGCCTCGGCCCCGCGGAGCGGCGCCGCCCCCCGTCGGGGAAAGGAAGGTGCCTGGTACCCGCTGCAGAGCTCGGCGTCCGCCGCTGCCGCCACAGCAGGCCCTCAGCTCGAGTCCCGGCCTTGCCGCCGCCACCGCCGGCCGGCCTAGAGCTCCCCAGCCTCCGCTTCCCTCCCCGCCCCCTCCTCCCACCTCCCTCGGAAGCCCGCCTTCGCGTCCTTCCTAGGACCAGGTTGCTCCAATCAGCGAGCCGGGACTGAGGCCGACGCCGGATGTCATTTTGATTGACAGCCAGAGGGGCCCAATGGCTGAGTGTGCCTCCTCCTTCCTTTCCCGATTTCCCAAGACTGACATGGCCCACAGCCCAGTGGGCGCACAGGCCCGCCCCGCGGCGTGGGCTCACCAATAAGTGGGGCGAAGGCCCTGTCGCCCGGCATTCTGGCCCCTCCGCGGTGCGTCGGCCGCCCGAAGTATTACAGGCTGGTGGCGGAGCAAAGTGTGCAGGCTGAGCGCTTCCAGCGCATTCCTCAGCCGGGGGATAAGGGCCTGGGGCAGGGGGCCAGAGACGGTATCGCTGCGGGAGCGCGGAGTCTACTCCCCCGCCCTGAAGTTTCCCACGGTGACTTGCAAAAGTCCAGGGAGACCTGAGGGGCCGAGGCGGGACACAGAGCATGTGTTTCCCGCGGTGGCGACGCTGGGGCCGCCATATTGGGTGCTGGCAGCGGAAACCACGCTCGCCGCTTCCGCTCTGTGCCCACAGGCACCGCGACGCGTGCCAGCCAGGGTCGATTGCGTCGCAAGCCCCGGGCCAGGGGTCTCGTGGCGGGGATGGCCCAGCGGGCAGGTTGCCACCCCGTTGGCGGCGTGAGGGATGTGGCACAACTGGCGATGTTTGTCGTGAAAGGGACGTCCCGTAGAGCTCCCCTTTCGCGTCTTGTCCCACCCCCGCCCCTACCACCATGGACCTGAGTCTTGCCTTTCAGGAACTTTCCTGGGTCTCGGGTGCGGGCCAGTCTCGCCTCGCCAACATCTTTGTGACTTTGGAACGTTGCTTTATACCCAGCCTCACTTGGGGGAGCTTGTTAAACCTGCAAATTCTGAGGCCTCTCTCCAGAGATCGTGATTCACTTACCCTGGGGGTGGCGGTCTGAGAACCTTCCAGCTTAGTAACGACTCGGATAATTTGGGTTGCGGTTCACAGTACTTTGTTCCCAGCTGTGGGGCAAAGAGGCACCGACTCCCAGGAATCCTCAGGAATCCTCGTAATCTAGTGGGCGAAATCACTGGTCCTTGTAGAGCTAAGGACAAGGCCAACTGCTAACTCTTCAGATAACAACATGCAGTCCTCACGTGTTTGGAGAGTTGGAAGGCTTAATTTGGATGGTTCACAGTTTTTTTGGTTTTTTTTGTTTTTTTTTTCCAAGGTTTTATTTATTCATGAGAGACACAGGAAGAGACATAGGCAGAGGGAGAAGCAGCGGCCCCCCTCCTGGCTGTGGGGAGCCTGATGCAGGGCTCCCATCGCAGGACCCAGGACCCCTACCTGACCCAAAGGCGGATGCACAACCACTGAGCCACCCAAGTGCCCAGTTCACAGATTATAAAACACTTTAAAAATTCATACAGAAAGGTACACCAGGGTCCATTCATTGACTCCTTAAACTGCTGAGGTAGTTATGCATTTCAAAGACTGATTCACAGAGCACTTGTTTATTTACTCCTTCGTTTTACAATTTGGCTTCTAGTAAATGCTAGAATAAAAACTCCATGAGGACTAGAATTCCATGCATTAACTGTTGAGTCCTCAAAACTTAGAAGAGTGCCAGGAACAAAATAGACAAATACTGAATGATTGGAGAACTCCAGCAGGCAGGCCTGTGATGAAAAGTTCCTGCTAAAAGAGGTTCCTGGGTGGCTAGGTCGGTTAAGCGTTTGCCTTGGGCTCAGGTCATGATCTCAGGGTCCTGGAATGGAGCCCCACAGTGGGGGCTCCCTGCTCCGAGGAGAGCCTTCTCCCTCTGCCGCTCCCCCTGCTTGTGCTCTCTCACTTGCTCTTCCTTAAATAAATAAAATCTTAAAAAAAAAATCTGCTAAAGGCAGAAATTAATATGTGGAAGACGTGGTTTTGAAAGATATGACATGTTACCAAGGAAATGGGAGACCATTCAGCCCCTGAATTAGTAAGACCATGAAGGTAAATACTGCTATTGGATAAGAAAAGAGGAGAGGGACGCCTGGATGGCTCAGCGGTTGAGTGTCTGCCTTTGGCTCAGGGTGTGATCCGGATTGCCGGAATCAAGTCCCACGTCGGGCTCCCTGCATGGAGCCTGCTTCTCCTCCCTCTGCCTCTGTCTGTGCCTGTCTCTTTCTGTGTGTCTCTCATGAATAAAATAATAATAATAATAATATATATATATACACCAAGAGAGTTAAGGGAATATTAAAAAACCATAGAACTGAAAGGTACCTAAGCTGGATTAAAGTTACAGGGCTTAAATACAAGACTTTGGAGGTGCCTGGGTGGCTCAGTACATTAAGCCTCTGCCTTGGCTTGGGTCATAATCCCAGGGTCCTGGGATGTAGCCCCACATTGGGGTGTCTGCTCAGCCAGGGGGGCTCTCCTTCTCCCTTTCCTTATTTTTTTTTAATTTGTTTTTTATTGGTGTTCAATTTACCAACATACAGAATAACCCCCAGTGCCTGTCACCCATTCACTCCCACAACCCGCCCTCCTCCCCTTCTACCACCCCTAGTTTGTTTCCCAGAGTTAGGAGTCTTTACCTTCTGTCTCCCTTTCTGATATTTCCCACACATTTCTTCTCTCTTCCCTTATATTCCCTTTCACTATTATTTATATTCCCCAAATGAATGAGAACATATAATGTTTGTCCTTCTCCAACTGACTTACTTCACTCAGCTCTCCCTTTCCTTCTGCCTCTCACCTTGCTTGTGCTCTCTCACAAGCTGTCAAATAAAATCTTTTAAAAAATTTTTTAACAATGCAAGACTTTGGAGAAGATAGAAGCGTGTTGTTTGTTTCACACAGCAAATACAGAACAATTTTAAGCCTTGACAGTGTTTTAAAATAACAACTGGGCAATCCTTTAATCTGTGGAAAACCTTAGTACCAACAAAACTGGTGTTTTAAACAGGTCCACTTGTATTTTCCAAGTTCTTTTTGAGCTGCATAGCAGGGTACCAGGTACCTGGGATAAGAGATAAAGTCCTATAGTGGACGCCAAACTGACCAACGTGAAGTCAAATCGGGTAAATATTCACTCAAATGAAATGACAGCAGTAGGTGGGAGGGCCACCCTGGGGAGCTAACATGTGACACTGTCAAGTCACTTTGAAAGCCTAAATTCATTTGGTCACATTTAATGACTCAAATTTGTTGAGCTAGCACTCCTACCCATCCTATCCTTTCCTTTCTAGGGTCCTGGGTGCAGAGGGCAGGCAGGGCACAGGCACGAAGAGTAGGAGGGACTCCATGTTAATCCCTAGAGAAGGTGGGGAGAGGTGTGGAAAAGGTTTTTGTTCATGCCCACACTGTCCGCTTCATTTTCTTTTGCCTGCCAACTTCTAGTACTGTGCTTCACTGTGTATAATTATTTGAGTGTACAGTGGGAGAGAGGTGGATCAGGAACTGTATAATCGGGTTAAAGAATGACTGGATAGTTCAAGGTTCCTGCTTAGCAGTTACTCAAGGGTGGGAAGGAAGAGGGAAAGACAGAGAATTGCTCACCCGTTGCAAGGGATGAGGAGAATCTAGATATAGAGACAGTCTCCAATCAGCTGCAGGCAGTTAGGCCTGGCGGGGTGTGGGCATCCAGGATAGTTAATACTCTATGGTAGGAAGGGAGATCAAAACACCGTCTTGCACTCTGTCTAGAGTTCCAGATCAAGTCTGAGCAGGTGCAACCACCTTCCCAGAGCCCACTGATAAACACTGTCAAATCCAGGGTATGTCCTTCACCTAGGAAGGCACCCTCCTCCCTTCCCCTGGCATTCTCTCTCTCTCTTTTGCCTGGGGGAGCTGTTAATAGGACAATTACCCAAGAAGCAAAAGAAAGATGCCATGCTGATGTGTCATCAGTCCTGGTATATCCATTAAATCAGACTGAGAAGACCACTGGAAAAAGTGAATACATGTGCTCACTTCCCTAAGTGAGAGGCTGGGAGCCATCAGTAAAACCAGACCTTGCCCTGTGACTCGAGACCTTGGAAAAGGAGAAGGCAGGGGGAAGCCAGGAAGATAGTTCATTCTGATGCACAGGGACTATGGTTACCGAAGAGCCAGCTAATTCTACGCTGAATTCCCTACTCATCTGGGTTAAATCTGTTTTGACCCAGCTTCCTCTGTGGAAAAAGCTGTTACCGGGGTACCTGGGTGGCTCACACTGTGAAGCCCCTGCGTTTCGCTCAGGTCATGATCTCGGAATCCTGGGGTGGAGCCCTGTGTTGGGGAGGGGGGGGGGCTCTGATCAGCAGGGAGTCTGCTTCTCTCTCTTCTTATGCCTGCTGCTTCCCCTGCTTATGCTATCTCTGTGTGTCAAGTGAATAAATAACATCTTAAAAAAATAAAATAAATGTTGCTAATCTATATAAATATTTCTCGTTCTCCAACTTCCATCTAATCCAGGGAAGTGTATTAGATGACTGTCTGAGATTTCCTTACAGCCCTTCTGAGAGATTCTAGGATTACATCCTGTCAATACTAGATGTTAGCATGTTTTGCAAGGAAATCAATTAGTTTTGCAGCTAATCCAGACATCTGGCTTCCTTTCTTACATGGTAAACATCATTAGCAAGCTTGTTACCATTAAATCCTCCAAAGGTAAAGCTCTTCCCAGAGCCAGCGAGCCAGCCTCTTCTGTGGGCACCCCTGCACCTCGTGGGCATCCCTAAACGTCCGCTGTCTTAAAGATAGCTTCTCCAAAAAAAAAAAAAAAAAAAGCTTCTCAACCCTGGCTGCACATTAGAATCACGGGGGCGGGGGGGGGGGGGGGGCTTGTAAAAAATATCAATGCCCAGGTCCCACCCCCAACCAATTAAGTCAGAGTCTCCCAGAACAGCCCTGGCATCAGGATTTTGTAAAAGCTCCTCAGGTGATTCTTAAGTGCAAAGTAGAGAATCACTAGCTTGGAGCAAGAAACCAATTTGGGTAAAAAAGAACAGCAGTGGTAAGGCAAGAGCATAGACTAGAATCACCACCTGACTCTAGGATATAGTCTCTCTCAGTCCTAAAATACTCTCTTCCTTGAACTATCCAGTGAAAACACCTCATTGTTCATTCATGTCTTGGTAACAATTTCTGAAGCTGAGTTCAGCCATTCTGTAACGTCTCACCACATTGTCCCAACAATGTTGGGTAATTGTCAGGGAGGTGCTATTGTGAGGTGGGAAGAGTGGGTGTTTTGGACACAGAGCTGAGTTCAAAAATCTGGCTCTCTCACTTACTTGTTGGGCCCTTCTGAGCTCAGTGGAGATACCAATATGCAGATTCACAAGGTTTAAAAATCAGATCCTGTGGGGCACCTGGCTGAATTATTTGGTAGAGCATGCAATGCTTGATCTCAGGATCATGAGTTCAAGCCCACATTGGGTATGGAGCCTACTTAAAAAAAATCAGATTCTGTATATAAAGCCACCTGTGCCTGGGAATAGCTGAGCATGAGGCTCCTTTCTTGCCCAACTCTCTCTCCACCCACCCTACAACCTTATTATCCTAGAGAAAGTCAAACGCCTTGAAATGAGAGCTGTCCTTAGGATAGTCAACTGGAAACTCATCCTGCAGACGGCACAGAAGCTTTCGTCTTCTCTCTGGAGGATGCCATAAGCACACACATCCACACCTCGAATTCCACACACACACCTCCCCCTCTTGACATTATAGCAAGGAGAGAGAGAGAAAAAGAGACACAGAGAAAGAGAGTCTGTTACCCAAGGGAGCTGTTTCTTCTTGTCACACAAGAACAGATGCCCAAATCCTAGGACAGCACAGAAATGTGGCAGCAGGAGAGTGAGTCAGAGGAAACAGAATGGTCTCACCTCCAAGATTTACCAAGGCCCAGAGGGGAGCCCATGTGAATCACTAGCCTCCCAGAGACTCCCAAGGGTAAGGACCTGGGTTTAGTTTTCGGAACCAATGCAGAGTCCAGCTACTTTACAGACTCCAGCTGGTTAGACATGTGCACAGGCCCTCACACACCGCCCCCCCCCCAAACCAAGCACACCCACCCCGAAGGGAGCAGAGAGCCAGGGAACTCAAGGCTGTGTTCTTTTTGAACACAGCTTTGGCTTCCTCATGCCAGGGAGCCTCTCCAGCTGCTTCTCATCTGTTGTACTTGCACACTACTCAGGTGTATTTTTACATAAAACCCCGTTAAAAGGACACTCTGGGCTAGGACCCAGAGAGAGAAAGTCCTGAGGTCTCTGCTGAGGGAGTTTAGAGGAGAAACCATCCCTGGGGAGAATCTCTTTCTGGAAAAGTTACCTGGAGTTCTCTGAATTTATTTTTTCAGCACAGCATGAAGAGATAAAGAGATCCCGGTGACTACAACTATAGCAACAACCAAGGTGGAGGTAGAGGTGGTAGTGAGGAAGATTTTGTGCTTCCTACGCTTCCTTCCAAGGCCTTCTCTCTGATCCCAGCCCCTATGCCCCTCTCCAGTGGCTTCTCATTCACTCTCCTATAACCAGCTCCCCCCACCCCTGCTCCCCACAGAGCCACATCGGCTCCCTAAGTCCCCTATCAACCTAGGCCTTCCACCTCCCTCTTTCTGCAAACTGACCCTCTCCCACTGTGGGTACCATATGCCAAGCAGAGGCTAGGAAATGCCCCCCTGGAGGCTTTTTGATGCTGTCCTTGTAAATATGAGCTAAAGATGAACTAGCTGACAAAAATTAGGGGATCAAAATAATCAAATCACTATTCTTCTATTACACACTAAGCCGGCATGACCATTGACATAACTTCTGTTGATCTGGAATCCAAACAAATAAAACACTACATCTTCCCCCTATTGCACCAAATAGTGTTGATTCATGTTCACTATTATAACTCTGATAGCCTGCAAGGAAGATTCAGATGTGTCTTCTAAATCATCATAGAAAAAAAAAAAAATAAATAAATAAATAAATAAATCATCATAGAAAGAGATTCGGCAGATGTTTTCCTCAGATGTTTGCGTGGCTCACTCTGTTTCCTCTTTCAGCTCTTTGTTCAAATGTCACCTTCTTGAGACCTTTCTCAAATGACCCTAATGAAAATGAGCTGCCCTGCATTCTCCAACCCCTCATATTCCTGATCTTTTTATAGCATGTATCACCAACTCACGCAATACCTCTCTTATTTGTATGTGTGGCTTACCTGATTTGCACAGAAATGTACGCACACACACAAAAACACTTGAATATAAGCTCCATGAAACTAGATTTTGCTTATTTTGTCTACTATTGTATCCCTGTGACTGGAAAAGTAGCTGGTACACAGCACTCAATATATATTTGTATAGCACATAAAGTACAGTTTCACTGACAGGTGCGTTATTATTATTTATTTAAAATACGTAGTCTGACTATAAGCCATCTTCCTCATCTTAAATTCATTTACTCATTCACTTAACAAATGCTCATTAAGAGATGCCTTGGTAGCTCAGCGGTTGAGCGTCTGCTTTCGGCTCAGAGTGTGATCCTGGGATCTGGGATCGAGTTGTGTTTCAGGCTCCCTATGGGGAGCCTGCTTCTCCCTCTGCCTATGTCTCTGCCTCTCTTTCTTTGTGTCTCTCATGAATAAATAAATAAATCTTTAAAAACAAAAAACCACAAGTGCTCCTTAAGTACTCATCACAGGCCAGGCCCTGTCCAGGGTGTCGGGAATTCCATGGCGGAACAAAACAGACACATGATGTCTCTTCTCCTAGGACTCAAAGTCTGGTGGAGGAAAGGACCGTACACATTTGTATGTAAATAACTCTGTAAAGATGATATTTCAAGATTGAGAAAGGTTCAATGTAAGAAATCAGTAGGGAGCTGAGACAGAATGTGACAGGAGAGACCTATCAAGTTAGATCTGGTGGGTTAGGTTCCCTTTGGTGATGAAGTCGACCCTGAATAGTGAGAAGACCTTCCTCAGCAGAGGAAGAGCCCACTCCCAGGCAGTGGTGGGGATGAGTGGGTGTGGTACACAGTGTTAAGAGGCCTTGAGGAGAATGAAAAAGCAATGTTGAGCCTAAAACCTGGCTCCCCTCCTCATTCAACTACACAGTCTTTATTAGCTGTACCATCCTGATCAGATCACACAAACTCTGTCTCCCCACCCATTAAAATGTGCGTGATAGTACCTATATCACAGGTGTGAGTTGTATTAGGTAATGAATGTAACGGTGTTTAAATGCAAAATACAGGGATACATGGGTGGCTCAGTCTTTGAGCAACTCCCTTGGGCTCAGGGCGAGATCCCGGGGATCTGGGCTCCTGGAGGAGCCTGCTTCTCCCTCCCTGCCTAAGTCTCTCTCTCTCTTTCTGTCTCTCTCATGAATACATAAATAAAATCTTAATAAAAATAAATGTAAAATACATGCATGGTAGTGTTATGGGCAAACAGGTAAGTACCATTGCCTTTGTACCTTTGGAGTGTGAATTTCCCACTGGCCCCAAGAAGTATCCCAAAGTGAAAGTTTGAACTCCCATGTACTCAGACCAAAGAAACTAAAGCACGGCAACGCCTGATGCCATTGGTGAAGCATCTGTGCTGCTAGGCATCTGTCCTGCCCCAGATTGTCCTTCCTGTCTGTGCCTTGGGAGAACCTGGGGAGGTGTCTGGGCCATGGGCCATGGCTCTCCTTCCTGAGGAGTGGGAGAAACTTTTCTGCAGAGAGGGGTCTCCCTAGAACTGTTCTTGCCTGCCTTCACTCTAGAACCTGTCCTGAGCCCGGGGGGGGGGGGGGGGGGGGGGATGACCTGAGATATTTTGTCACCCAGGAATCTACCAGGAGTTCAGAGACAAACCTGGGCTTTGCGGGTGTTTTCTGCTGGCCCGGGGCAGCCTGCGGACACCGCAGCCAGCCTACCCTACGGGCCAGGGGGTCGGCGGCAGGGGAAAGCAGGGCTGGTCCCGGGACGCCCGAACATTCGGAGAGTTCTGGACTGGGCGAAACCGGGGGGAGCGCAGAGGAGGAGAAGCGGGGGAAGGAGAGCTGGGCTTTGGGGCGCCGGCGGGTGGGCGGGTGGCAGGAAGGGGCCACGCGGAGAGGGAAAGACACGCACCGCGGGGCCCCGGGGGAGGGCGCGAGGCCCGGGCCGCGGGGGCTGCACGGGCGGCGGCGGCGGGGGGCGGCCCGGGGGGCGGCCCGCGGGCGGGGCGGGCGGAGGCGGGGCGGCGGGCGGCGCTGTCAGCGCGAGGCGGCGAGCGGAATGCAGCGGCCGGAGGCCTGGCCACGTCCGCACCCGGGGGAGGGGGCCGCGGCGGCCCAGGCCGGGGGCCCGGCGCCGCCCGTCCGAGCCGGGGAGCCGGCGGGGCTGCGGGTACGGAGCGGGCGGGCGCCGGGGCCCGGCTGCGGGGTGAGGGGGGTCGCCACTGAGGGCGCGCGCGCCAGCGCCGGGGAACTTGGGGGCCCCCGCCGAGCGCCCGGGGAGGGGGCCCGGGACAGGGCAGGGAGCAGAAGTTCTCCGGGCGCGGAGCGGCGAGGAGGCCGGGCCCGAGTGCGCGGGGGACTGAAGTTCTGGATGAGTTCGGAGTGGCGATGGGCACGGCTGGGGCGGGGGGGTGGGGGTGGGGGACCGAGGTTCGGCTGCGGGGCGGGGGGGGCGGGGGGGGCGGGGAGCGCCCGCGGCTCGAGCTCTTGGGGGCGGGGGGCTGACTTGCGGGCTCCTGGGGCTCCCCTCCCCGGGCCAGGGGGCTGGGGGCGCGCTGAGAGCGCGGGTCCAGCCTCGGCCCGGGGTCCGCTGGAAGGAGGAGGCTCGGCGCCGCTGTCCCCCCGGCCCAGGTTCTGTGATACACTCCGACTCGGGCTCTGGAGCAGTCAGTGCATGACAGAACTTGGGCCCGGACGGACCTTCTGCACCCAATGGGCACAGCGCCCACCCGGGGCCTGCAGTGGAACATCCGCCCGGGAGTGGAGCAGGCACTGGAGTTGGCCTGTGTAGCCCAGGGTTGGGCCAGATCCAGCTGTGGACCTTTCGGGTCGCTGGACCTTGAGGATGGACTCCTGAGGCCAGCAGATGCCATAGAGCCAAGGGCAGGTGTCTGCCTTGGGTCAGGAGCCAACGGAGCTCTCCCCTGGTGTCAGTTGCAGGAACCTTCCCTCTACACCATCAAGGCTGTTTTCATCCTAGATAATGATGGACACCGCCTCCTGGCCAAGGTAACCTCCCACCCTCCCTGGAAGGCCCCTGAGGACGCTGTGCCACAGCCCTGGGAACAGGAGTCCCCACCCAGCTGAACCTTCCATCCTAGGAGAGACCCTACTGTGGGCTCTGTGACTCAGAGCAACTCAGACCCTTCCAAAGGTCCTTCTGTCCATCCTCCTGCCTTGTGAGACAGCTGGCCCCTGGAGTGGGGAGTGTGGCTCCTCTGTTTCCACTCACATTCCCTGAAATGGCTTCTCATCACTCTTTCCACTGGCCAGCTGGACCTTGAGCATGGAAGGGGCCCCCTGAGAGGTCAGGGGAGTGTTGAGCCTGGAACCCAGGAGTCCTGGCCCTCACATGCTATATGAGCAATGTCCACTTTTCTTCTGCAGTTTGGGAAACACTAAGGATTAATCTGAGGAGCCTGAGAATTTAGAACCAGACAAGGTCTTAGAGACTATACAGTCTGACTCTCTCATTTCACAAATGAAGAAAAATGTGGCCTAGAGAAGCCAAATGAGTTGCCCGAGGTCACAAGTATTACTAGCAGAACGCAGATCTAAACTCAGGTATTTTGACTTGAAACTCAGAAGGCTGATTTTCACTGCACCAACTATTCAGTTCTCTGGTGTCTGTGCCACATAGCCTGGGTAAACCAAACTAGAATATTCCAAAAATAAATGTCTATCATCAACACAGTTAACTACAGTAGGGCTATGGCACTTAAACTAGCTATGAAATGCATTATAGACTAGTTTGTTCGTTTGGGACTGAAACTTTTTGTTTTCCTGATACTCAAGTGAGCTCGTTCACCACAGCAGCAGTCAGCAGGGAGGCTACTCATTTGCCTGCAGATGGGGTACTAAGTGGCAAAATCCACATCCAGAAAATTGAAAGCTGAGCCGGTCACACTTTGCTCCTGCAGATGATCAGAGGTGGATAGCCATGCGAAAGGCTCTGGGGCCTTCTCCTCGCAGGACCCATCCATGTTCAGTTTAAGAAACTGAGTCAGAGAAAGAGGTTCACCAAACCCAAACGAAAAAGCATCAATCTAGTTATGCAGTGAGTGCTAGGCACTTTCCCTTAGATATTTGGTCTTCACCACAACCCTGTCTAAAGTTAGACCATCCTTGGCTCTGCACCTTACAAATGTGAGACCTCGGGGAAGTTAGGTGACTTCTTTCCACCTCTGTGCCCCCATCAACAGAATGGGGATAATGGAGTAGCTGCTATGATTGTCATTGCTGTGATAAGGGGCCCTCGGCTCTGCCATCTTTCCTGGGGACTCGGGTTTCTGTAGCAACAGGGTGACCCACTGACCATCCCCATCCTCAGCACACCAAACATCAGCCAAATGTACAAAAGCTTCCGGGAAATCAGGAGGAGACTCCAAATACAGCGCTTAAAATTCCTCTATATTTTATGACTTTCTTTGCTTAAAATGTGTGTCTGCAGTGAAAACAGTGAGCACAGAGGCCTAGAAGGCAACAGACAGGAGATGGGGCTCTGTTTGGCCAGCACCGACCATGCTCTGCCTCCCATCCACGGAGGAGCCAGGCTCAGTGGAAAAGCTATCACCCCTTCTCCTTCCCTTTCTCATAGTATTATGATGATACATTCCCCTCCTTGAAGGAGCAGATGGCCTTCGAGAAAAATGTCTTCAACAAGACCAGCCGGACTGACAGTAAGTGTCCGCCTCTTCCTTGCCCAGAACTCTCAGATGCACATCGCCATCCCCTCCATCTGGACACATCTGTCCCTGTCGGCCATACATACCCACAGGCCATCCCCTTTCCTTATAGGTTCTTTTTCCTCTCCCTCTCAGCTGTTCTCCTCTCCCTCCCTTTGGGGAGCCTTCACTCCCCATCCCTCTCTAACCCCCACCACACTCCACCCCCAACATACCCAGACCTCTCTTTCCGCAGAAGGTGCCAACTACCTGTATGTCCCCCACCAGCCTGGAGCTGGAACAAGGTGTTTACGTGGTGGGAGGGGAAACCGAAGGTTGCCCCTGCACTGGATTTGTGGACTACTCAGAATGAGACAATCACCAGAAGTAGAGTAGGGGTTGGGGGAAAGGACACCAAGTAGCCTAATGGTGGTATCCTTAGTGCTAGTCTTTTCAAGGGTTCCTTGGAAAGTGAAGAAGGAGAAAGGGGGAGAGAAGCAGGGCTGGAGATCAGGAAGAGGGGTCCGGCAGAGGTGGCCAGACCTGAAAGCCTCCTCCACTTCTAGGTGAGATTGCATTTTTCGGAGGCATGACCATCGTCTACAAGAGCAGCATTGATCTCTTCCTGTATGTGGTGGGCTCCTCCAACGAGAATGAGGTGAATTCAGGAGGTTGGGGTGACAGAGAGGGTCTGTCCAGAGCTTGGATTCGGGGGTAGAAGCTGGGTTCTGAAGGCTTATCATTAGGTACCCCTCCTTCTGGGGGCTGGGAGCAGCTGGAATGATTCTTTCTAGAATGGTACATTTCCATGTTGCCTCTTAGGTTCCTTGGGAGCCCGAAATGAAGTCCTGGGCAGGGAGCCTTTATCTCTTCTTTAAATATCACTAGGGAGGGATACACTCAGTGTCCCACAGTGGGGGAGGGCACCCCATGTACGGGAGGGCACCCCTGAGGTCAAGCTGCAGTTGCCAGCTCCATCCTCTCTGAAAAGGGACAACTAGCCAAACAGGTAGGCTCTGAGAAGGCCAAAAGGAGTTTTGGCCTTCTCAACCACAAGCTCTCTTGTTCTCCTCCTCCCATATGCACCCATCCTCAGCTGATGCTCATGTCCGTTCTCACCTGTCTGTTTGAGTCCCTGAGCCACGTGTTAAGGTAAGTGAGGTCCTCTGCCCTCCAAGGCCCTCACCCCCCCTTGCTACATCACAGAGGCAGGACTCTTCCTCTGCTTTCCTCCTGAAGTCCTCAAAAGACTAAGACTGGAGCCAGAGCATCCTCCTCCAAGGCCCCCTGCCCTTTAGCAGACCACCTTGATGTCCCCAGAGCAGAGCTATGTGAGGGTATGGCCAGAAAATGAGGTCCAGAGAAGTGAGGTGATCTGCCTGGGGTTACAGTCTGTTTATATCAGAACAGAGACTCAAGCTCAGGTTTTTTGACTTGAAGCTCAGGATGGTTTTCACTGCACCCCCATTCAGGTACCTGGTATCTGTCTGTCCCAGTGAACATGGCCTAGGTAAACTGAGTCAACATAATGCAAAAATAAATATCTACAGTCAAAACAATTAACTATCGTACAGCTGTAGCATCTGACCTAGCCATGAAATGCATTAGGGGTAACTTGGTGGTGCAGTGTCAGTGCCCCGCATGTGAGAGTTTGGGCAAAGGGGGGCTAAGGAATCCCTTGCATAGGTATCACCCTCACTGTCCTGTACATTCTCCTTCCCCGTGCTCCTCAGGGATAAGGGTGGGGGAAGGGGTGGAGAGAGAGGGTCTGCCTCACTTAGGCAGAAACCCAGGTCCTCCTGGCCATGGAGAGGTCCAGGAACTGTGTCTGCCTCCAGGAAGAATGTGGAGAAGCGCTGGTTGCTGGAGAACATGGACGGAGCCTTCTTGGTGCTGGACGAGATTGTGGATGGCGGGTGAGGAGAGGTCTCAGAGAAGAGGGGCTGCTCAGGGACACTCACCGTGGGAGGTGCCTTTGGGGGTCATCTGCTCTAGATTGTACCAAGCACATTGTTGGCTCTCTGGCCAAGTCCTCCCTCCCTTCCCTCACCCCGCTCATGAGGATGGAAGCTGATCTCAGTGTTAGCCAAAGTCAAGCAAACAAGAAAGCAACCTCATGTCCAACTATGGCCAACTGTTGAATAGGCGGGGTCTGGGGAAATGGTTTGCTGTCTGGTGCCCAGGAAAAAAGGGGTAGCACAGGCCTCTGCGGCTCCCTGGGAGATCTCCATTCAGCCCCCTGCTGCCTCCACACCTCCCCTCTTAGAGCTCCATCCCAGCCTCAGCTAGACCATGACCGGACTGGTTGCTTTTACTCCCTCAGCCTTCCTTTCCCCATCTTTCCAGTGTGGATAAGATAACTACCCAGAGGATATGGGGATTACTTGAGGTGAGGCAGGTGGAGCTCACGGCTCTCTTCCCAGGAACATCACCTCCTACCGCTCTGCTGTGATATTCCTGGGAAGCCCGGAGCCCTTTTGAGAAGGGCCGGTTAGTCTATTTCCATCGCAGGTGATGTGGGGGGAGAAAAAGAAGTTCTGGCTCTGGGGGAAGGATAAGAGAAACCAATCACCGTAAATACGTGCCTCTTTCATAACATCCAGTTTATAGACGAGGAAGCTGAGGCTCAGAGATTCAAGCGACCTGCCCAGCGTCCCATGGCAAGGGAGCAGCAGGGCCAAGATCAGACACCATGTGCATAGTTCCAGAGACTGTGCTCTTCCTACGAGGACACTGTACACTCAGGGAGGTGGGGCACTGTGCAAGCCCTCTCTCCTTCCCTCCTCCTTCCCTCTCCATCCACTGCCTGTTGCGGCAATGCCTCTTGCTAATTGGCAGAAACCCAAAATGAGTGGGACCAGAAGTATATACAATTTTGTGGAACCTCTTTAAGGAACACACACAAACACACACATACACACACACACACACACACACACATTTTATATTTATAAATACAAAATGAGGGCCTTGGAAGAGCCTGTGTGAGGGAGGATATAAGCTTTATATGCCTCTAGGCCTGTGCCCCAGAAGGCCTAGTCTCTGCCCCCCACCCAGGAGCTCAGTTTCACTCTAAGGAAAACCAGGGACATGTCAGTTGAGACAGTGCCTGAACTGGAGCCTTGGCTGGGTAGGTCTCTGTCTTTATGGGTGAAAGGATCTCTGGTGAAGGGGTGCCCAGTGTCCCAGTGATGAGGCCTGAAAGAGGCTCTCAAGATATATCTGTTCACTTCCCTGGGATTGATGTGAAAGAAAAACTCAGCTTCTGCCCTAGAGGAGCCTCACTGGGTGAAGAGGAACATTCAGTCAAACCCCCCCCCCATCCCACCCACGGTGACCAGCCCTCACACGGGCACCCCTGCCCATACCCACAAAGCTCCCCTGTGCCCCCACTGCATGGTGAAAGACTGCTTGCTGGCCAAGAAAAGCCTTGATACTTGGATCTATCAAAAGGGAAGATAGATTCTGGTTTTAAAGGTTTTACTCGGGCAGCCTGGGTGGCTCAGCGGTTTGGCGCCGCCTTCAGCCCAGGGCGTAATCCTGGAGACCCGGGATTGAGTCCCAAATCGGGCTCCCTGCATGGAGCCTGCTTCTCCCTCTGCCCGTGTCTCTGCCTCTCTCTCTCTCTCTCTCTCTCTCTAGAATAAATAAATAAAATCTTTAAAAAATATAAAGGTTTTACTCATTTATTCATGAGAGAGAGAGAGAGAGAGAGAGAGGCAGAGACACGGGCAGAGGGAGAAGCAGGTTCTCTGTGGGGAACTTGATGCAGGACTCGATCCCCAGACTCCGGGAACAAGACCTGAGCCAAAGACAGATGCTCAACCATTAAGCCACCCAGGTGCCCAGATCCTGGTTTTAAGTGTTCTATTTCTTGTATGGCATGACCCCATGGCACAGAATCCTAGTGAAACAGGTGGGGTCCCCAGGCACCCTCCCTTCCTTCACAACATCTGACTCCATCTCCCTAGATCCAGAACGTGAAGTGAACTTTCAAGAGCTCAAAGTTTGTTGGTCTCTTGCTTTTGACTCTGTGATCATTCTAGACTGGACTGCCCTCACCCTATTCCAGAGCTTGTAACCATGACCACCAAGTGTGTGACCACCAGGTTTGAAGTGTAGAGGAATCAAAGCTGAGGGCTGTCCATAGGGAGGGAGAGCTCTGGCTGAGGAGTATCAGTGGGAAGGTGCCTTGGAGGGGATGCCTGCAGCATATGGTAAGGGAGGGAAGGGGCTCAGCCGGGAAAGGCCGCAGAGGGCAGAGTCATAGCACTGATTTTCTCCTCTTGGTTCCTCTCTCATCTTGTAGCGTGATTCTGGAGAGTGATGCTCAGCAAGTGATCCAGAAAGTGAATTTTAGGGTAAGAGTCTTCCTGCATGTCCCTCACTCCCACCCCATCCTCACTCCCGCCCGGGCTGCCCTTCCCACACTTCCAGCCTCCCGTCCTCCCCCTACAAGCATTGTCAGGGCCAGGATGCTAGGGACCCACATTCCTCTAGCAGAAGCAGCTCCTGGATTGATGCACATGTGGGGGTGGCAGTGAATAAGAGAGATCTCTTGCCCTCTCCCTCTGTAGAATCACCAAGTACCTCACTCTCCATCCTCCCCAGTGGGAAGCACAGAGTGGGGAAAGGAAGAAATTCTCCAAGGGCTACCGGGTGGCTGCCTTGGCCTTGAGTGTGGAGAATTGGGGTGCAGACAGACCCTCTCCCTGCCTAGTTTGGCATTTATTGTCTGGATGAAGTCTTTTCTCCCATCTTTATTTGCCTTCATGCCCTTGCTGTCCATGCCTCACAGGCCCCAGGGGCCTGGCTCCCCAGGTGGCAGGCTCCAGGGCTTCCACTCACTGGTGATACCAGTGTGGTTCTGGGTCCCCTAACCACTGCCTCACCTCACCACCACCCCCAAAGACTCTTTCTTCACTCTGTCCCCTCCCCTGGCCTGACCACCCTCTGACACTGCTTCCCTGCAGGCCGATGACAGCAGCCTGACTGAACAGAGTGTGGCCCAGGTAGGCCCCCTGCGTCTGCCATGGCCAGAAATAGGCTAGAGGGAGGAGAGAAGAGCCTCCCAGGGGGACCGGGGCAGGGGCTATTGAGGCTGAGAAGTCAGGGGTGCAGGGGGGGAAGGATGGGGCTGTCTCTTGGAGAGCCACTGGAGGCTTCCGGGAACACCAAGATGGGACAGAGCTGGGGATTCATAAACAACGCGTACCTCACCAGTGGTCTGCCTCACTTCCTGGCTTGGCAGCTTTGCATGGAAACCCCAGGCTGAGCTACCACTCTGGAGATGACAGGGTCACTTGTCCCCCAAAGCATTCTGGGAACTGAGGCCCCTGGTGCTCCCCCAAACCCAGAAAGGATACCAAATGGGAGTTTTTCCTTTTAACCCCCCCTCACCCCATGCAGTTTAGGGTTCCTGCTGGAGTTGTTAAGAAACCGACCACTCACCAGTTGCCCCCTTGGCCCCCCAAATGACCTGGCCATGGAAAAGTCCATCCCCACCCGACTTCTGCATGGTCCTGTCTGGGGTGCAAGTATGGCAGGGGGCAGACTCCTGGATCTGTGGCGTGACTGGTTCCACAGCTGTGCAAACTTCCTGCTTGTCAGGCCCACTGCTTGACCTCCATTCTGTCTGCCCACAGGTCTCTCTGCCCAGACTAATCCTGCTTTTCTGGAACTTCCTGCCCAGGGCACTAACTACCTCCTGCTGTGACAGCTAAGGCAGGGGTGGAGCCAAGCCATCCTGCATGGAGCCCCAGGTGTCATGTCCCCCTCCTTTACTGCCCCTGCCGCTTGCTCTGCCTCTCCCTCCTCCCAGTTTCCTATGTGTCCTCACAATTTGCTGGAATGAAGGCAGCCACATGGCAGTTTTCAGGTCAGAAAGAGGTTGGAGAGCACTGAGCAGAGCCGTTAAGAACACAGGTGCAGATGTGAGTCATCCCAGGATGGATGTTCCAGCCTCCCACCTGCAAGCTGGGTGACCTCCAGCAAGTTACTCAACCTCTCTGGGCCTCACACAATCATGGGACACTCCTGAGAGAGTTGTTACAAGAATTAGAAGAGCTAATGCAGGGAAAGCTTTTAGCTCAGCTCCTATTTTTTCCAAAGGGGGAGAGAATGAAGACACAGCACTTTAATGGAATTCTTGAGTAAGAACCAAGGAAGGTGTAGGTAGTGACTGGGAGAGGACATGAGGGGACAGTTCGTTTCTGGCTAGGAGAAGCAGGAGAAACCCAGGGCCAGGCTGCCCCTGAGAGAGGAGGGACACTGTGCAGGAGGAAGATATGTACAGCGTGGCATGGGACTTCTTCAGAGGGGAATGAGGCTTGATGGCTGCAAAGATGATCTGAGGGACAAACCTGGGGTCCCCACCATGTTGGCATTGTGTTCGTGCACACTTGAATGGATTTGTCTAAGTCCCTGACCAGGCTGTTTCCTCCCCAGGATGTGAGAATGAGCGCATCTGAATGCAGGTGTCCCGTGGCAGCACTAGGCCAGCCCCCCTTTGCCAGCTGTGCCACATCAGCAGGGAGTTGGGGTGGGGTGTTGAGGATACACTGCCAGCCCAGGCCAGAGCTAGGGGGTTGCCGAGCTGTCTGGGCACAGGAAGTATCTGGTCTGGGCCTAGTCTCTGCCGAGACGTGGCACTGTGGGCGGGCGTTGGAATGACACGGCCTGGGGGAGACCAGGCCTGCTGCCACACCCCTGGCTGCAGACTTGGGGACTGTGGAAGGCCAGGCAGGCTCAGGCCTGAGCCGGGAGCCGGCTGCAGCCAGTTTGGACTGCTCTGTTTTGCTGGCCTGGTCCCACTAAAGCGGGCACAGATGAGGTGCTGCCACCTAGTGACAGAGGATTGCAGGGACACTTAGAGCCGGCTTGTAGACCCACCCCCCCACCCCACCCCCCGCGCCCCAGCGTTAAGGCACTTGATATTCCCCACCCAATTCTTTCTCTCAGCTGTATTCCCTATCCCCCAGGTTCTTCAGTCTGCCAAGGAACAAATTAAATGGTCGTTACTGAAATGAAGGCTGTGCATTCAGGGCTCCCTGCCCCCAGAGCATTTCCCCGATCCTGGCAAAATCTCAAAGATCCAGGGAACAGGAGAGACCCATCTGTATCCCTAGGCCCTCCCAGAACTGACTCCTGAGGTCTCTGGCCAGGGACTCTGAGATGCAAAGATTTGGCTTCAGTACTGACTCACCCCTTCTCACTGCCCTGGCCTGTCCCTCCAGCCACGAGAACCAGCTGAGCTGCCTTAACTCAGACCTTAGGCATTCCTCGCCCCAGAGCCCTAATAAACCTGCTTTGTCTCCTGCCAATGGTCTCCTTCTCTCTTGGCCTGAGAAATGTGCATAAGTTCTTATAAGGGCTCCTGCACTGCCTGCGACTCATCTTAAGGACGCCCAGTACCAGGGTGTCCAGGATTTATCCCCGTGGCCATGTGTTGGGGAGGGGGCCACGAGAGAGGGACGATTTATCATAGTGGGGTGTGTGATACTGATACCACGGGTCCCCATATGCAATGGGAAGGGCTAGGTACGATTGTGTAGCAGAATAAAAAAAAAAAAACAGTAATAATGGTGCAATAGGGCACATTTGGGGAAAAGGAGACAAAAGATGATACTCCTAAATGTATACTTCCCAAACCTCCGGGAAAAAGGGAGCAAAAGATGGTAAACACATGGTGATCCTGTTGGGGGTTCTTTGAGTCACTTTATCCATTCTCAGCTTCCAAAAAGGAAGGGCGTCAGGCTTCCTCTAGACAAACTGAGGAACAGCACGCCCGTTTTTCTTGGCATGCCGGGGGCCGCGGAATGCCTACACTAGCAGACGTCCTGGGCACTAGAGCCCTGCGAGCTTGCCATGGCTGGGCCGGTGCTGGCCGCGAGGAAGCGCCCGCCAGCCCCCACTGTGCATGTGTGTCCAGAGCACCCAGGGCGTCCCAGGGGGTGGCTGAAGACTGGAGGCCCGGAGGGTGGGGAGACAAGGGCAGGGGATGATGCCGGGGGCCAACGGGAAGGATGGAGCGACTTCCCAGGCGACATAACTCCACTTCTTTCTCCCTGTCCCAGAACCTCCCGTTTCTCCTTTTTTTTTTTTTTTAAGTTTTTATTTATCCATGAGAGACACCGAGAGAGGCAGAGACATAGGCAGAGGGTTAAGCAGGCTCCCCGCGGGGAGCCAGTGTGTGTGTGTGGGGGGGGACTCCGTCGGGACCCGCATCCCGACCTGAGCCAAAGGCAGACGCTCAACCACTGAGCCACCCAGGTGCCCCTCATTTCTCCCTTTCTTTCTCTGACGCGTACACTTTCTGCGTCCCTGTACATAAGTCCCCTAGAAAGTCTAACGGTCCCACCCGGGACAGCTCATCTCCCTCCGCACGTTCCTAACAGCGGCGGCAGGTTCACGCCCCACCCTGGCCCCGCCCCTCGTTGGCACGATTCGCCGCGGGGAGCCCGCCCTAGGGCCGCATCCGCGATCCTACAGCGCCACCTGGAGGGAAAAGTGGGAAACGCGCTCCCTCCAGGTCCTGCTCCCCTGATTAACTCCGCCTCCAGGGCGGGACCAAACCCGGCTCCCGGGGTCCTCCCGGCCTCCCACGCTGACAACAGGGCGTTGCCCTAGCAACCAGCATGCTTGACCCGCAGTGCGAGTTCCGCGCCAGCGTGGGCACACGAATTTCTGCCGGCAGCTACAGTAAGAAAGCAGCGAACCTTGGATGTTAATAGAGGCTGTCCCTGCGGGTTATCACGTTTACATTATAAAACTCTAAGATTGGATATTTATAATGGGCACGACTACTTCTGTAATTAGAGAAAATGATAAGGATATAGCTATGTACACAAATACATTGTAAGCACTGTGTACATAACCCGTTCCAGTAAATAACGCAAAAAGGCAACTCCGAAAGGGGAAAGAAAAAAAGAGTATGTAATTAAATGCTGTAGAGTTCGAGGGCCAGTGTAGACACGGGAAATGAGAGGTTCTCCAGGAATACTTCGCCAAATATGCGGCCTCATCTGGTGCCCGGCTCCATCCACTGCCTCTAAACGACCACAAGGTCGGAAGGGGCAACTTCGCTTCCTTAGCAACCCGGTGGCGCCTGGCGAGCCCCTGCAATTCCAGTGATGCAGGGACTGGAATGGGAAGGCCCATCGCTTCGCACAAACCGGTTCGCCGAATTCCTGCGGACTATGCGATGCTCTCCTCACTTTACCGAGGTTGCACACCGAGGCTCTGAAAGTTAAACTGTTTGCAGCAGTTTCTGCAAAGCCGGCGGGGGAAGGAGAACTGCTGGAGAGAGGTGGCCTTCCCGCGCCCCCTGACCTAGGGCCACACAGGGCCTGTACTGGGTTAAGAGGAATGAGCGGAGGGGGCATTACTCTCTGCAGAGTAAGGCGACAAGAAGGGTGTCCTGTCCGCTGTGGCTAAAGGACTAGGGGAAGGGGTTTACAGCAACGCAGCCCCCCCCCCCCCAGGGGGAGGACAGCGCAGAGAGGACAGTGGACGCCGGGCGGGCGTCTTCCCGGGGATCCCAGGCTTGCTGGCCCGGCTCTGTGGGCGCCGAGGCGGAGGCTCTGCTGCGTCCCTGGGCCTCTGGCAGTCTGCCTGGAGCCCCGGCCGTGGCTCCTTCCCCGCAGACTGCCTCATTAGCGTGGCCCCAGGCGGGAGCCCGCGGGCGCAGAGCGGAGCGCGCAGCACCGGGCAGGCGGGGCGCAGTCGGCCCGGGACTGGGTTTCGGGAAGAGCAGCCGGCGGTTTAGGGAGTCGGGGGCGGCGGCCGAGGCCTCGCCTTCCAGTCTGTTCTCGTCCCCTGGGCCCCTCCCCGTCTTTCTAACTTCCCCCCTCCCCTCGCCCTCGTGGGCGACCCAGCGGGTCTCGGGTAGGTGTAGACAAGGGGACTTCAGGGCGCCTCCTTCTCCCCTGTAGAATGGGCACCAGGGCAGGTCAGAAGCCGAGAGCCCAGGGGCTTGCGTCCAGGCGGAGGGGGCACACTGAAGCACTGGCCCCGGGTCTCCACTAGCAGGAGGGCCACTGGCTTCGGCTAGGCCGGGCTGGGGACACAGTCGCACGACCAGGCCCTCGGACCCCCTTTATAGCACTCGGAGCAGGTCGTTCCCACTCGCGCCCCGCGCGCCCCCTGCGTCCTGGCCATTGGCTGGCGGGAAGGCTGAGCTGGTCGGATTGCCTGGCCTCGGGACAGAGATGGATGGCTCCCCGCTGGCAGGACCCGCGGCGGCCCGAGGGTGTCCTAGCTGCGAGGCACAGTTTGGCTAAGGCAGAGCCAGCAGGCCTGGGGAGCGGCAGGGATGCGCGGGAGACCCGCCTAAACTCCAATTTTCTGTGCCCTAAGTCTACCTTCGAAACTCTACAGAGGGGGCAGCCCCGGTGGCGCAGCGGTTTAGCGCCGCTTGCAGCCCAGGGCGTGATCCTGGAGACCGGGGATCGAGTCTCACGTCAGGCTCTCTCTCTATTATACAGAGATGCCTGCTTCTCCCTCTGCCTCTCTCTGTCTCTATGAATGAAAGAGAGAAAGAAAAAAACTCTACAGAGGAAAGAAAAAATCTTACCTCTGAATTTCCAGTAAATACCCTTTAATTCCAGAACCGGATATAGGCAAAATTGAAGCATTTACCCAAAGCAGGTTTGGCACAACCCTACAAGTCTCCCTTTCCTTCCAAACTGGGTCTCTTCATTTAACAATATTTGTACATTATATTCATTCACTCATTCATTCATTCATTCATTCATTCAAGTATTTGAGTGTTTGCCATGAGCCAGGAACTAAGGAAAGAAGAGAGGTAGACTTACTTGCAAGTGATTGACTTCAGACTTGCAGTGGGGTAGGTGTGGAGGGCTGAAAGGAGAAAAGGGTTTGGGGGATATTTAAAGGTAGAAATACATTCATTGTAAAATCAAATCTTCTTCTTCTTCTTCTTCTTCTTCTTCTTCTTCTTCTTCTTCTTTCTTCTTCTTCTTCTTCTTCTTCTTCTTCTTCTTCTTCTTCTTCTTCTTCTTCTTCTCCTTCTCCTTCTCCTTCTCCTTCTTCTTCTTCTTGTAGGCTCCACACCCAGTGTGGAGCTGAACTCACTAACCTGAGATCAACACCTGAGCTAAAATCAAAAGTCAGGGGCTTAACTGACTCAGCCACCCGGATGCCCCTAAAATGAAAAGATGTTCTATACTTGATCTGAGTGGTGGCAAAAAAGCAAAGATTACACTTAAGATGTGTCTCATATTAAAAAAAAAAAAAAAGATGTGTGTCATACTTCACTGAAAAAGAAAAAGAAATTAATCGAATGGCTGCCAAATTTTACTCTATCATCAACATTTGTGTGGTCCTCCCCTGTTTCCTAAGCTCTTCCTCATCTCTGCCAACTAAAACTGGAAAACATCTTAGATGAGGATCCAAAGAACTGAGAGCCATTGTGAAGCACACATGAACTTTATCCTGCACATTTAGATGAATGCCTTCCCCCGAAGTGGAATCTTTGGTAAGAAAAGCAGTATTGATAAAATAATAATAATAGTAATGCCAGTAAAATTCACTTTCATTTGGAGTGAATTTTTTAAAAATATTTTATTTATTTATTTATTTATTTATTTATTTATTTATTTTATTTAATTTAAGAGAGAGCATGAGAGAGAGAGAGAGAGCAGGAGCAGGGGGACCGGCAGAGAGACAGGAAGAAAGCAGGCTCTCCTCTGAGCAGGGAGCCCAATGTGGGGCTCCATCCCAGGATCCTCGGACCACGACTTGAGCCAAAGACAGACGCCTAACTGACTGAACCGTCCAGGTGCCCCTGGAGTGAATTCTTTTAGCAGATTTTACTGTCTGTTCTGAGCCAGTCACCTTGCTGAGAGTGGTGGGAGCATCTAAGATGACCTGGAAGACACAGTTCCTGATTTGACTGGGAACAAAGTAGCATATGCAGAAATTATAAATATTGACAGAGGAGATGGTGTGTTACACAGTGTATGCAAGAATGGAGCAGCGGTATCAGCATAGCAAAAGGAGGAGAATCTCTGTTTAAAGAACTGCAGGTGGGCAAAGATAGCTGGAATGGGGAATGCGTGTCTCTGTGGGGCAGGCTGGGCTACGTTGAGACAGGAGGCTTCTCCCTAAGCAGGTGGCTCCTGGATGGGGGTGAATGTTGAATGGCATGCCAAGGAATAACAGCCATGTACTGAGTTTACTACTCTTAGACCTTAGAAACATGATTGTTCTCAAAACAACCTCACAAGGTAGATGTTGTTAGCCTTGTTTTTATAGCTGAAGGACTCCGCGGGTTTGGATAATTTGCCCTCAAGGCACAGAGGTAAGTAAGACTTAAGCCCATGCTGGTCTGACTCCATGGACCATTGCTATTTGCCCCAGACACAGAGCTGAGGAGCTTGGCTTACATTCTGAAGGCTATAGGGAGCCACTGAAGATTTTTGAGCAATTAAGTGATGTCAACTCTGTATTTTGAGCAAGGAACTCTGGCAGCAATGTGGAACGTGGATTGAAGAGGAGAAGAAGAACCTAGGGTCAGTGTATGACCCACAGAAGGCAATCGCTTTCATTATACTTCTCATCCTCTCTCTAAAACAATGCCACCCAGCCTGACTGAGGATTGTGTCACCAAATAGCCTACAAAACTCAAGTTCCATTCAGAGTTTGAATTGCTGCTTTTGAATCACTTCAGGTAATTCCAGGCAATCATTCCAAAGAGGGCTTCCAAAGGGACCACTTTGTTAGGGACAATGACTTGGATATATAGGTCCTTAAAAAAAAAGTATGTTAAAGAGTAATAAGTTTACATTGTATCTTATATATTTGTTACCCTCTTATCACCTTCACCTACCCCCAGCCTGAAAACACACACACACACACACACACACACACATACTCACAACCAAAGAAAAAGAAGTAGCCAGACAATCTGATCCCATTTGACCAGACCCACAACTTCTCTTTATCCAGACACCTGATTTTTAAGACATTGAAAAAATATATCTTGGGGTGCCTGGCTGGCTTAGTTGGTTAAGTGTCTGCCTTCAGTTCAGGATATGATCCCAGGATCCTGAGTCTGCTTCTCCCTCTGTTGCTTCCCCTGCTTGTAGTCTCTGTGAGCCAAATAAGTAAATAAAACTTTAAAAAAAGAAGGAGAAAGTGTATCTTATTCTCCTGGCTACAATGAGTCCTCATCCAGGAAAACTTGAGGATAGAAGAAAACTCTGAAAATCATGGAGGCAATGCTCCTACCTCTAGATCCAGTGGATGAGGGACCATCCCTACCACTCTGAAGGGTCCAGTCCTGTGTTCCAAAGGTTGGAGGTCTCCTGGAACATTCTCTCCTAAGACACAGCTAGGAAAGTCCAGAATTCAGAGTGTGCTTATGGGGAAGCAGATGAGATTTTCAAAACTTCTGAGACCAAAAATTTTCTCCACCTTTTCTGAATGGCTGCAAGTATCGCCTCTCACAGTTCTGCCCAGAAGATGGTGCTATAAGACAAGCCCCACATCCATCCTTCCTTGCCTGGCTGGGATCAGGATGGGGCAGTGGAAAGCCTGCAGGAACCGGCAGCAGTTATCCCACAGTGCTGAGCACTGGACTCCCTTCCTAGAGATCCCTAGATGACTGAACAGAACCTTGGGGGTGGGAGCATCCCCTGAGAGAGGCCTGAGCATCTTGATGGAAAGGATGAGATGAGGGACCTAGGAACCAGGAACAATTATGCTAAGGAAAGAGGGCCCCTGATAAATACACTGTCAAGAAAACCAGATATCCCTTTCAACACTTGAGACTTGAACCCATTTCCCAGGATAGCTGAAGACTGGGGATGAGGGCTGAGAGGCCCAGGGCCCTGAACACAGTTTATATTCTGAGGTAGAAAAAGGACATTGGTGGTTGTGGGAGAGCAAGCCAGAGACCCTCAGATGAGGAAAGTGAATCTCCAGGGATGACTTTGTCAATGTCACAGAGCTAATAAATGACAGCTGGGCTAGGAATGAGGGTTTCTTGAAACCCCACTCACCCTCCTCTGACCCCATTGTCCCCTGCATTCTGCAGAACGTCAGAACCTAACATTTATAAACAGAATTTCCACAAGGACTGCCTTCCTGGGCAATTGAAAAAGATAGGGCTCTTGACTCAGAATACCAATTCACATTTTTCTTTGATGTTTCCAATCAGATTTATTGAGGTATGATTTACACACATTACAATTCATCCATTTTAAGACTACATTTTAAAAAAACTTTTTTTAAGTGGGCTCCATGCTGGGGGTGGAGCCCATTGTGGGGCTTGAACTCATGACCCTGAGATCAAGACCTGAGCTGAGATCAAAACTCAGGGGCTTGTGGTACCTGGCTGGTTCAGTTGGTAGAGCATGTGACTCTTGATCTCAGTGCTTCAAGTTCGAGCCCATGTTGGGTGTGGAGATTGCTTAAAAATAAAATCCTTAAGGGACGCCTGGGTGGCTCAATTGGTTAAGCATCTGCCTTTAGCTCAGGTCATGATTCCCCACATCCTGGGATTGAGTCCCACACGGGGCTCCTTGCTCAGCAAAGGGCCTGCTTCTCTCTCTGCTTGCTGTTCCCGCAGCTTATGTTCTCACTCTTTCACATAAATAAAATCTTTTTTTTTTTTAATATTTTATTTATTATTTATTTATTTAAGTCACAGACAGAGAGAGAGAGAGGCAGACACACAGGCAGAGAGAGAAGCAGGCTCCATGCACCGGGAGCCCGATGTGGGATTCGATCCCGGGTCTCCAGGATCGTGCCCTGGGCCAAAGGCAGGCGCCAAACCGCAGCGCCACCCAGGGATCCCACATAAATAAAATCTTAAAAAATAAATAAATAAAGGGAATCCCTGGGTGGCTCAGTGGTTTAGCGCCTGCCTTTGGCCTAGGGTGTGGTCCTGGAGACCTGGGATTGAGTCCCCCATCGGGCTCCCTGCATGAAGCCTGCTTTTCCCTCTGCCTGTGTCTCTGCCTCTTTCTCTGTGTGTGTGTTTCTCTCGTGAATAAATAAATAAAATCTTTAAAATAAATAAATAAATAAATAAATAAATAAAATCTTTAAGACAAAAATCGAGGGCTTAACCAAGTGAACCACTGAGGCGCCCCTTAAGACTACATTTTAATTGACAACATATAAGGTGGTTTGTACGGTTTCCAGGTACACCAGCTCCAATGGTGATTTTCAAATAATGAAATTAAGAAATGAGTACCATCAGCTGCATTTATTTTCATACAGAGGAAGGAGAATATATCTACACAGGACAAAACAGTTTCTTTCGTAGCTTTCTTTGAACAAGACTTAAATAACTCACATTTACCATGTTCCGTAACAGAATTCTGTTTCCTCCACATACATAATTTTCTTTGCACTCCCTGAGCTGTGAGGTAAACAGGGACTGTCATCCCCACTTGACAGCTGGGGAAATGGAAGCTGCTCTGGTCCTGGGAAGCATAGGCAGTGAGGTCTGAACCCAGGTGTGAGCTTCACGTTGAAGAAAGATCTCTCTTCCTGGAAGCAGTGGGCCTGCCCTTCCTACCTGTTCCCCATGAAACCAGAACGTTTGCTGGAGCCAGCGAGATGGAGCATCATGATTAACAAAATGACTGGGGTTGGGCTAGTGGGTCAGTAGGTGGGTAGGTGGGTATGTGAGTGGAGGAGGGAGATGGAGAATCAGACACTCTCCCCTGGGGTCCACTAGAAACTTTTGGGGCAATCTTGAAATGAATCACAGAAGAGGAGAACCCTGGAACACTGCACCCCACCCCATCCCCCAACAAGGATTAGGATGCAGGAAGACTGCTTTTGTGCAGCAAGGATGAAACAAATGTTTACAAAGGCTGGAGAAGCATGCCAGGATGCCAGTCCAGGCACAGAATGAATTTGCAGGATGTGAGATTAATACCACTCCCTCCTGAAAAACTAAAAGAAAAAAAAAAGTGTGGGTCTCTACCTCTGTACCTCTTTTGTTCTGAAGGAGCACATTGGGGGGCTCCTTTAAGCTCTACCTGGATACAATGAGGGGAGCTAAGGTGCAGCAGGTAGGAAGGAAACAAAAGGGAGCTGGGAAGGTAGGGAGTGAAAGCAGGGGAGAGACCAGGAGGCCAGGCTGAGAGAAAGCCCAGGGCTTGGGAGGGCTCCTGCCTGCGCCATCGTGTGTGCATGTTCACAAGCACCCCGTCCAAGACGGGGCCCTCCAGGGGATGCTCCACTTAGAGCTCAGAGGCTGGGCAGCAGCAGGAAGGAGGGAATTGGGGTATCCCTGGGCAGATGGGCTCAAGGGATCTATTTGTAGAGTCAGAGGCCCAGAGGCTGCCGTGTGCAAGCTGCTTTGGGCTCTCTAGGTCACCAGAGAAATAAGGAGCTTCTCTGATGGCAGCCTTTTTCCTTCTCCTCTTCCTGACTCACCTCTTCCTTCCACTCTCCTTAAACCTGCTGAATCCCTTAGGCAGCTGGGATCAACATAAGCTAGAGGCTGATCCGTGTACAAGGGAAATAGGGGAGCCTGGAAACAGCAGAACCTGGGAGAGGTATCCGTGTACAGGCCAAATGAGGGGAGCCTGAAAACAGCTGAATCTGGGGAGATGGAACTGCCTAGTGAGAGAGCAAGGGGGTTCTGGAAACTGCCGAACCCAGGGAGGCCAATTTGTATACTGGGGAAACATGGGGGAACCTGGAAACAGCAGGATCTGGGGAGACAGTTCGTGTACAGGGGGGCAGAGAGTGAGAAGCCTGAAAACTGTTGAGGCTAGGGAGGTGGATTCGTGTGCAGGGGGAGCAAGAGGAGCCTGGAAACCGCATAATCTGGGGAGATGTGCAGTATACAGTAGAAGCTGGGGCAGCCTGAAAACAGGGACTCTCAGGGGATGGATTTTGTAGGGTTGCAACAGGGGGACAGGGGAGCCTGGGGACTCTGATGAGGCAGGCGAGGCAGGGAGACAGAAAAACACAGGCATGGAGTCAGAGAGGTGGCTAAGTGGAATGGGGGTACAATGAACCCCCTTCCTAAGAGATTTGAGCTGGCCTTCCCAACGCCTTCTTCCAGACAGGGCAGGGTAAGCAAGTAGATATCCAATGGCGATGCAAGATTTAATGAGAAGCCCAATGGAACCCCATTCCTAGGAGATTTGAGTTAGACTCCTTTGCAGGAGTCTTACCCTTCTTCCAGACAGCACAGGGTAAAGGAGATCTCCACTGGCCACCCAAGACTTCACATGGCAAGAAGAGAAGGGTCTTTGTGGACAGTTGCTACCCAGATCTTAAAATGCGCAAAGGCTAGAATTCCCTAGGGGAGCTGAGGAGTTGGGAGGGAGGGGGGGTGAAGAGGTTGAAGAAGCGGCACCCCCCCCCCCCCCCCGCCTTCTTCCCCACCCCCTCAGTGACAGGGACAGGCCTCTTTCTCTTTTTCCACCAACCAGCCTGACCTCTCCCCCCCCCCCCAGCGGTTCACTTCTGAGTGACAGACGGACAAAGACAGAGCTGCAGACAATCGAAGGAGGGAGGCCCCACAAAAGCTCCTTCCCCACCCCGCCACCCCACCCCCAGAGAGGCCTTAGGCCGGCCAGGGCCAACGGGAGCTGTCACTCCAGTGGCGCTGCCTTCAGGTGACAGGTCTTCTGGAGACAGAGTGACGACCGGCTTAAAAAGGCCTGAGATTTTTGGGACTCTGTCTGTGCCTCTTGGAAACCAGTCTCCCCGCCAGTCAGTTGCCTTCGAGAGGGGAGAGGGAGGGGCACCAGCAGCCACCATGGCAGAGGGCAACAGCAAGGTCCCACTATTCCCTAAGTGTGGGATCTTGAGCCAGTTACGGTCCCTCTCCGAGTCTCTGATGGCTTCTTTTGCCCACCTTCTGGAAAATGAGGGATTGGCTTCCATTTCGAGAGGCCCTTGCAGCTCCAACATGAGAATTCCTAGCAGACTCGGGAGAAAGGGCCCCGAGTGTGTAGCATTTCTTCTCATTGGCTGGCACAGCTCGGGACTTTGCAGGCAAACATTGGAGGAGGCTGGCATTTTGGATGTCCTGGGAGTTTAGTTTAAGCGTTCCCTGGTTGCTGAGGAGAACTTCTCCACTTCTTATCACTCCGAGGGGATCCCTCCCTTTAAACAAAATTATTTTTTTGCTCCAACCACCTTGGACTTCCTGGCTTGTGAATCAGCCTGGAATGCGGGTCCGCACCCAGTCTCATATCCCTCGCCCACGTGTTTTGCTCTGCTTCCAGGCTGGCCTCACCCCCAGCCCCTCTGTCCTCTTTTGCCAGTGGTTCTGTTATTACTCTGTTTCTCCTGAAGCCAGAGATGTTTGGAAAGGAATGTCTGGGTCTTGTAATGAAGCCTCAGAGTCTAAAGGGAAAGATTCTCCTCTTTCAGCAGAAAGACCTCAGGTTACCCCAAGGCCCCGAGGCCTTACAACTGTGTCTTGCCCATACCAAGCCCGGAGAGGGGACACAGTACAATCACTTGCAAGACTGCCCGCTGGGAGTGCAGGGGAGATCACCTATAAACAAGACCTCTCAGCCCCAGAGCTCGAGAAAGCAAACTGTGTGTTGGCCAAGGGGGTCAACCTATTCTTGGGCCAAACTCAGGCCAGGCCGCCTCATTTGAGTATCAGACCTGTGTCTCTCCCCTCCTCTCTTAGTCTGAGAAAACACTGGGTTCAGCCCCAGGAGCATAGCTTGGAGGAAGGTGCTAATGGCTCCAGGGGCCCACCTCCCCTCCAGGCCATGCAGAAGCAATTTCTAGCATTTTCAGAATCAGAAGGGAAGAATCCTGCCCAGGTGGAAGGGGAACTAGAGTTGCCTGCCTTCCTTCTCTTGCGGACCTCAGGTGACCTGCCTCAACGTGACCAAGAAGGGGGAGGAAGAGTCTCCAGGGGACCTACTGGGAACTGGACTGCCCGCTGGGGGGATGAGGGTGGGGGAAGTGGCGGGGGGCGGGGAGGGGGACGTCCAGGGCCACCAAAGATGGCTTCAGGCGCACAGAACCCCATTCCTACCGGGCCCGTCATTCCCAAAGACGCGGGCGCGGGGCATCTCTGCCGCTCGGCCGTCCTCGGGGCCGTGGGAGCCGGAGGGGCGGCGCGCGGGGCGGCGGAGGGCGGGCTGCGGGGCCTCCGGGAGCGGGGGAGGGGAGGGGATCTGATTAGGAGCCCGGCCGTATGGCGAACGCCGCCGAGATGGAGGTAATCACTGAGCGGGCGAGACAGCGTGCTCGGCGACAGCAGGCGGCCCGGCCGTCGCCATGGCAACCGCGGCCTCCGGGGCGCGCGGCTCGGCGCAGCTCCGCGTCCGCGGCGGAACATCTGCTTCGCACGGGGCTGCTGGGAGCCGGGGGGCGCGGGCGCGGCTGCTCCCCCCACCCCGCAAAAAAGAAACAAATTAGGCCAACTGTCCAATGAGGGGCCGCAAATGTATTTATTAATGCGAGGGAAAGGTTGTTCCGGAGCGCAGTTTGATTAATGTTTGAGTCTTCAGCTTGTCAGTCTGGTTTTGTCTCCCGCGAAAGGGGGAAGGGGAGGGGGTGGGTGGGGGCTGGAAGGGGAGGGGGGAGGAGAGAGACAACAAAGCGGGAGGGGATGTTAATAGCCAAATAGGCTCTTTTTCATGTTTCCCTCAGCCTGCCACCCTTGATGGATGGCTCAGACAGAGACCGGAGCGCATCGGGGAGACGCGAGCCCCTCCAGAGAGCTGGGGGGGGGGGCGGATGGAGGAGAGGGGGGTGGCTGGAGCCTGGCTGGGGTCTGCGGGGAGGGAGCTCCCCGAGGGCGGCGGGGAAAGGAATGGCCCCCGGGAGGCCGGCGGCTCCCCGGGAAAGCAGAGGAGAATTGCACAAACTGTTCGCAAGCCTCCCCTGTCTGCGACCTCTGGGCCCGGAGACAGCACCGGCAGTCGGTGGGTGAGGGTCTGTGTCCCCTCTGGATGACAGGGAGGGGCAAGAGGCCCTCACCCGTGGGGTTAGGGATGAGGGAAGGGAGGTGGGCATAGGGCGATGGCTTCCAATTGTCCCTCTCTGTCCTCCACTATTCCCTTTGCTCTCACCCCTCTGCCCTATTCCCCATCTTCACTCTTTGCTCCTCTTCCCTCCCTTCTCTTTGTCTTTTCTTCCATTGTTTCTTTCCTCCATCTTCCTCTCCTCTCTTGGTGACATCAGCTGGCTGTGCTAGGGTTTGCCTTGCTGAGATTGTCTTCTGTGAACACAGGCTGAACACATGTAATGCTTCCTATTTTCGGTGTCTTCTTTTCTGGACTCATGGGAAATTGAGGGCTCCACTGGAACCCCAAACTTGACCTTCATGAGGAAAAAACACAACCTTACCCCTTTTCCACCATCCTCACCAAATTCGCCTAAGCCCCGGATAATGAGGAATTGGGAGAGGTGGTTGGTGGAGGCTGAATATGATAGATTTCTGGCCAGGCCTGGGATTCAGGAACACAGGAGAGGGTCTGTAAACTTAAACTGTTCCGAGGTTAGAGTCTTTCTCATTACTATCCCCTGTCAAAACACAAAGTAAAAAAGAAGAAAGTAGCCTTTAAAGACCAGGCAAAATTCTAATGTTACTTTGCAGCTCATTTTATCTTCTCAAACAAAAAAAGATCGAATTTGTAATTCCGAAGAGCTTTGTGAGAGCGAAGTCATTAAACACTGGATAAGCCACTTGAACAGATCAGAGCCCTACTTTCCTCGGAAAAAATTTATTTATTATCATCAGCATCACAATTATTATTATTTAAACTCTTGGGGGTGGGAGGATTGTCTTCTCCATTGGCATTTGGTTAAGAGCAGGGGCTCTGGAATCAGACCATTTGGGTGGAATCCTGGTTTTTCGACTCACTAGCTGGCTGATCATGGGCAAATTCCTTAGCCTTCCTGAGCCTCAGTTTCCTCATCAGTAAAATGGGGACTAAAATTATCCCTAGATCACTGGGTTGTGGGAGGAGCAAATGATATAGTCCACATAAAGTGTATGGCATTGTGTCTAATGGTTATGTGCTCAATACATGTTGTCTGTTATTGTTTCTCAGTTATAAACCCTTTTCAAAGAAATCCCATGGTCAGCAGCACTGGATGTGCATTGTGCTCCAACTCTATAAATTGCATTACATTAATATAAGATGGGAAGAGATACAAACATGATATCTGCTCTTGAAGGATTTATAGTCTTTCTTACAAGAAAGACTAGATGCATTAACATTACAAATTATCTAAGGAGTCATGCGCCAAGTGCCAAATAAGTAGTAGAGATGTCAAATGCTTTCAACACTCAGCTGGAAGGGAAGGGCTGCAGGACTTGGAGCTACGAGCCCCCCCAGAAGGAGCCCTGGGAACCAGATCTCTAAGGTAGTGAGAGATGGAGTGGGGTGGACAGGGGAAGGGTTAGGGCAAGAGCAAAGGCCCAGAAGGTGGCTTGCTTATGGATGAGTGAGTGTGGCTGGATCTAAAATGGAAACTTAAGGAGAATATCAAACACAGACATGGAGAGAGTAGATAGCTAGATATAGATATTTTTAAAGGGAAACTTAATCTAGTGGTAGTACATAGAATGACTTGATAGAAGAAAGACCAGAGACCAGGGAGACAGTAAAGTAGGACATGGACCAGAAAGGCGAGGAAAGAATAAGTGTGAGAAACATGAAAAGGTATGGTGACTCACGGATGTCAAGAAGAGGGAGAAAGGAGAGCAGTTAAGTACTGAGCACTAATCTAAGGCTTGGAACCTGGGGAGAGGAACGAGATCTACAGAAACATCGTTTGGTCATCACTAACTTGAGTTCTGGCTGGAGCCTGCATTGAGCAGATCACTGCACAGCCTGCTGCCATGTGCTTGCTGATGTGTTTTCGTGTTTTTTTGTGTGTCCATAATGGAGTGAGTATGGTGGGAAGTCAATGTTATCCATCTTCCATCAGCCTGACACGTGTTGTGAGTTGTGGGAAACTTCTTGCCTTGTACATCTTCTCTTGCCCACCTCCCTCCCTCATGACTGATCTTAGAGGGGAAGGGTTCATTCTCTGGCAAGTAAGAATAGCCCTTGTGGGGGGCTAACCCTGGGGCTTAGCTCCAGCAGCCCAATACCTCAACAAACGAACTGAGAGGGATGCACCTGTCATACGGGCCCTGTTCTCCAGAAGCTGAGACTCTAAGATGGTGTGCAGTTTGATCATGATGAAATGAGGCAAATTTATAAGCAAATGCCCTGGGAGTCCTAGCTCTCTTTGAAGATATTCCCTCCACAGTGATCTCATCAGGCGGCAGCACTTGTTCTAGATGTTTCCATGGCTCAAAACATTGGCAAAAAGCTTCACAGGAAGTACCAACAGAGTCTGCACCACATTTTGTTTTATTGTTCTCAGAGGTACTGGATCTTCATCCTTGGAAGGTGCAATGGTTTCACCATTTTTCATTGGTTGGTGTTCTTCAAAAAAGTTTCCAAACTACTTTTAAGCCAAGTGTTGAAATAAAGCCATAACCTCCTACTAAAGAGCTTGACTACTGAATGCCGTGCATGATTCTGGATCAGAGCCCGGATCAGGGGCAGTGGGGAGTGGAGGGAGATGAGGATGGGAACAGCTATAAAGGACTTTCCTGGGAAAGTTGATGGAATTTGAACATGGACCATGAGGTACATAGTGATCTTACAGCAACATTAATTTGCTGGATTTTGATCATCATGCTGAGATTGTTTGTGTAAAAGAATGCCTTTGTTGTTTTTAGGAACTAAATACTAAAGGGACATTAGGTCTCCAACTTTCAGAAAGTTCAGGGAAAAAAAATACATATGTAAACATGTGGACAGAGAAGAATAAAGCAAATGGAGCTAACTGTAAACAGTGGATAAATTTGGGTAAAAGGCACATGGGAGTTCGTTGTACTGTTTTTGATATTCTTCTGTGTTAGAAATTTACCAAAATCAAAAGTTATTTAAAAACCCAATTACGGCCTCCATTTGAAGGAGAGAGACTCATTTAGACCTCAATTTTTACAAAATAGTCCTCTCAGAAGTACACAGTACCCTTCAACACCTTATGAGTGGTTGGATGAGGGCATCAGACCTGGGGATAGAACAGAGCTGGTTCATATTTGGGTGACGGGCTCAGGATCTAAGACCTTGGTAGGATGGGCACATTGGCCCAAATCAGACATGGCAAAACATACTGACGCTATATCAGTGTTAGTTAACTTGAGTTGAGCGAGATGAAATTGAAAAGAGTTAAATTATGTTTGATATTTAGCATTAAAAGCATTAACTCGGGCAGCCCGGGTGGCTCAGCGGTTTAGCGCCGCCTTCAGTCCAGGGTGTGATCCTGGAGACCCCGGGTCGAGTCCCATGTCGGGCTCCCTGCATGGAGCCTGCTTCTCCCTCTGCCTGTGTCTCTGCCTCTCTCCCTCTCTCTGTGTCTCTCAAGAATAAATAAATTAAATCTTTAAAAAAAAAAAAAAAGCATTAACTCAGAAACACATGACCTAAAGGTGGCATATTCCCAAATAAGTTTGGTTGACTGTAACCTCAATGTGCCAATATATATAGAAGCTACTGTGATCTATGGTTGCCATAGAACAATGATAGATTCTGAGCTGCATTAATACAGATACAGTCTCTAGAACAGGGGAGGTGATAGTCTTTCTCTGTCCTCTACCTATCAGACTTAATCTAAAGCATTCATTTTAGGCCTGGGCAGTATTAACAAAGAAAGACATTGCTAATGAAAAGAGGCACAAAAAAGAGAATAGTGAGATTTTGAAATGAGAGCATTTGAGGAATGGCCGAAGGAACTAGGGATGGTTCAACTCTCCGGGATTCCTCTTGGTCACCGTCTAGACACTGGATTCACCTCTAAAACTAGAGAAAAGGTTTATACATTCTCCATCACTTCACAAGGTGAAAATAGGACAGAAGGATGGGAATTACAGGGAGATGATACGAGAAATAATTTTCTAATTATTAAACCAGTCTGAAAATAAAAAGGGGATACCTAGTGAGATAGTGAGTTCCCTGTCACTGGAAGAATTCAAAGAAGGATATTTTCAAGGCTACTGTAATAAGAATTCTTGCGTAAGAAAGACCCTGGGTTGAATAGACCTTGCTGGTCCCTTGAACTCTGAAGTTCTAGGCAATCATGTGTCTGCTTGGAAAAAAACAACCCGCCAGCCTCATTACTCTGTGGTCCTTATTATGTCATGTTTACAGAAACTTTCCACAAACCCACTGCTTTCATAAGTCTTGGGAAGCCTGAACCAGGAACCTTCTTTTGAGTATCCCCTGCTTCTCTGCCTTGCCCCTATTCCAATCTCCCATCTGGGTCTTGGTTGCCTCTGCTCAGAACTTTCTGCATATACCTGCAGGGTGGGACTTGAGAGATTTCTGAGGATGAAAATTCTAGGTGATGTACTAGTCTTTCTATCCAAGCTGACTCGAGCCCATATTTGGAATTTTTTTTTTAACAAACATTTTTTTAAAAGATTTTATTTATTTATTCATGAGAAACAGAGAGGCAGAGAGACAGAGACACAGGCAGAGGGAAAAGCAGGCTCCATGCAGGGAGCTGGACGTGGGACTCTATCCTGAGTCTCCAGGATCATGCCCTGGGCCGAAGGCGGCGCTAAACCGCTCAGCCACCCAGGCTGCCCCGTATTTGGAATTTCTTTCGGAGCACTACCTGCATTGGAGGAATTTAGCTGGGATCCCGGCATTCCAGCTGAAGCTGGCAGAAAGCAGGGTGGAGGTGGAGGGTGGGTGCTACCCCAAGTGAAACCAACCTCTGAGGAAGGACCACAAATCTTTTTATTTTAATTTTTTTAAAAATTTATTTATGATAGTCACAGAGAGAGAGAGAGGCAGAGACACAGGCAGAGGGAGAAGCAGGCTCCATGCACCGGGAGCCCGACGTGGGATTCGATCCCGGGTCTCCAGGATCGCGCCCTGGGCCAAAGGCAGGCGCCAAACCGCTGCGCCACCCAGGGATCCCAAGGACCACAAATCTTAAGTGCAGAGGAAGATAGAAAACAGAGATAAGAAATGGGCTCCCCTTCTTTGCTATAGTCTTCCCCCCAATTCTTTTCTGTTTTAATCACAGGAAGAATGATTAGTCAGCTGAGGAAGTACGGGGGAAGAAAGCAGATGAGTTTTATCTGGCTGGGGTCTGCCTGAACCGCAGCCATGTGACTACCTGGCTGACCTGGGGTCTCCATCATGTTCCTGCCTGTCCACAAGACGGATCAGGCTGCCCTTCTCCCCGCCCTCCCCCTCTCATTCCAGGGGAGGGTTGCTAGGATAATTATAGCCTACTTGTTTCTCTCCTTCTCTCCTACTCCTTGGGGTCCTAATTTTTTTTCTTTTTTTTTTTTTTCTTTTCTTTTTCTTTTTTTTTTTTTTAATGGCTCAGCGGACAGAGGAACTTCTTCAACACTCTTGCAAAGTAGAATCTGGAAGTTTCCCTCCAGCAGAATAGGGAGGTTAGATTCTCAAAAATCATCCCGGATTTCCATCCCCTGTTAACTGGGGACCTACTGCTTTGTGCTGCGTCTCGGCAATGCAGGGCCTTTCCCCAAACACTCAGGCCCTCTCTAGTATCTGCAGAGCTGCTCCCATCCTGTGATCTCACCCACGGTGCAGAATCTCTCAAAGTGTCAGTTATTCCACTTGGAAGATGGGGAGAATTATACCTACATCCCAGAATTTTGGTAAAGATTCAAGAAAATAAAATGCGTGAAGTTCTTGGCCAGTGGCTGGCAAAAGACAGGCTCAAAACATGGCAGCTGTTATTTCCTTGGACTCCTATTTGTATCTTGTGGACGAAACTAAAGGAGATGATGAAAGTTAGGGAGAGATAGCAGAGACTCAGAGGGCAGCCCCAGTGGCCCAGCGGTTTAGCGCCGCCTTCAGCCCAGGGTGTGATCCTGTGGACCAGGGATGAGTCCTGCGTCGGGCTCCCTGCATGGAGCCTGCTTCTCCCTCTGCCTGTGTCTCTGCCTCTGTGTGTGTGTGTCTCTCATGAATGGATAAATAAAAAATCTTAAAAAAAGAAAAAAAGAGGAGACTCAGAGAAGACGGTTGAAGGGGTATGTTTGGTTAAATGCAGAAGGGATGCATAGGGGTGCCTGGGGTGGGGGCTCAGTCGGTGGAGCATCCAACTCTTGGTTTTGGCTCAGGTCCTGATCTCAGGGTCAGGAAATTGAGCCTCATGTTGGGGCTCTGAGCTAGGTATGGAGGCTGCTTAGGATTCTCCCTCTCTCCTTCTCTAAAAGAAAGAAAGAAAGAAGGGCAGGAGGGATGCAGAGCAAGAGAAAGAAGACTGGAAGAAGAAGGGGAACAGGTGCACTCCTTGGAGACCAGCCTGCAGAAAGGACAGAGGCTGAAATGGACGGACGGAGCCAGAGCCAGGGCAAAGGGACAGACAGACAGCAGATGGGAAAGGAAGGTGGGATGGCAGAGCCAGGGGCAACCCCAGCTGGTGTGAGACAGACAAGAGGTGCTGGAGAAGACAGGCGGGAGGGAAAGAACAAAGTGATGGGGCGGGGGTGGGGTGGTCAAAACCGGAGGGGGAGCAGGGCGGGACGGACAGACTGACAGGGAGCGGAGAAAGCATAGACGGACAGACAGATGGCAGGGACAAGAGGGTGCCCTGGGTTGCCTGCATTCTGCTGTGTTTACCAGCTAATTGAGTTAAATTGTTGTCAGAGATGTAATTAAAGGGTAGAGAGAGCTCTCTGGCAGGCCCGAAACAGATGGAGGGGGCTTTAATTGGTAATTAAATTCTTCCCTGGCAGCTGAGGAAGGAGCTCGTGCTTCAGCCTCACAAGGCCACGGGTGGCCTTCCCCCCTCTCTTGGCCCCTCTCAGGGGCTCTTTGGGGAGGGGGCTGGGCTCTGCGCACCAGCAGCCTGGCAGGCGGGGAGGCCTGGTAACTGCAGGAGAATGCCAAAGCAAGCCTTCCTCCCGCCTGGCTGGCTCAGCTCCCATGGGCTGATCCGAGCAAACCCACCCCCACCCCCGTGCCTGCCCCTTCCTGACCTCCCCGCTCCCACCCACCCCGCTAGCATTGACCAGTGAATTCCTTCGTGGACCTTATTACGTCACTTGGGATCCCAGGGAAGAATAATGGTTCCTGCCCCCGACCCCCACCCCACGGGCTGGCTGGGGAAGGGTTAGCTGGTTTAGTCAGGGACCCAGGCAGACCCATCTGTTGGCATGGCTCCCATGGGCCCCTCAGCATCTGCACCCTCCCCGCCGCCCTCCCCTCCAGGAGCCACTGTGCGCAGATTCCATTCTGCTTGGCCCATCACTGTCTGGCGCTGACTCTGCACTCGTCCTCCCTGCCCCCCCGCCCCCCAGCAGCGAATAAGACAGGATGGGATCAGCAGCCTTGATGGGCAGATTAGTTAGACTCCTCTAAGATGTGAGCATTTACACTCATCAGCTTTCAACTCCAAATCTCGGTTTGACCTGCATTTCATTGCAGAAGGACCCCGGGGACAGCAGATTTCCCCGAAACCCGCACATTCTCCACTTGTTCCACTTCAGAAGGAGATGAGTACAAAGACAGCAAAGAGGCGAGGCTTTTAAAAAGAAAGCTGAAAGGGAAGTTAGGCAGAAATAAAATCCAAGACAGACGTTGTGGAATTATTGTCAAATGCACGGCTGCCTGTGAGCCAGTAATCCGGTGCTGCCCTTACAACAGCAAACTCCACGCTGGATGCATGAATAAGAGTCCCGGGGATCATTCTCTCATTATAGCTCAGCTGATCAGACAAAAGTTCTTTGTCTTGCTGTGGGCTCCATGGGGCCCAGAGAGTCATGGAGGCGCTTAGAGGGGTTTCTGGGAAGGGCCATAGGGATGATAGAAAGGTTCAGGAGGGACAATGCTCGGCTGTATGGATTTTCTTCCTCTTGGTTCTTGGAGGTTCGCTCTGCTGTTTCACTTCAGCGCCACATATGCTGTTCTATCTCCCAGAAACTGAGATCCCTGCCCTCCCATCCTCCTTCCCCAGACTATCCTGAGGCCACAGGCATGTCCTCCTCCTTCAGGACGCTAACCCTCCCCCCACGTCCCCTGTCCCAGCATGCCCGGGTTGCTAGGTGAATTCTGACCCCCTCTCCTTCAGAGGCCAAGGACGTGTGCACTTCACTCACCACTGTCTCCCCAACACCTAATGTAGGACCTGGCAATTCGTAGGTCCCGAGTTCATATTTGTGACTGAAGTAATAAAACCCAGAACACTCAGCATGGAGGCCAACTCTGAAAGCCATCAATAAAGTTATGCAGAGGAGACGGTTAGAAATGCAGCAGGGATTGGGGTTAGCTGCAGGGAAGAACTTCAAAAATTTTTTTCTATATTTGCTAAGGGAGAAGGAGGCAATCTCTTTTAGAAATAGAAGACAGGGGAGCCTGAGTGGCTCAGCAGTTTAGTGCCGCCTTCAGCTCGGGGTGTGATCCTGGAGACCTGGGATCGAGTCCCATGTCAGGCTCCCTGCATGGAGCCTGCTTCTCCTTCTGCCTGTGTCTCTGCCTCTCTCTCTCTCTCTCTCTCTCTCTCTCTCCCTCTCTCTCCCTCTCTGTATCTCTCATGAATAAATAAAATCTTAAAAAAAAAAAATAGAAGACAAAGCCAGGGGCGCCTGGGTGGCTTAGTGAGCAGAGTGTGCAACTCTTGATCTTGGGGTTGTGAATTTGAGCCCTCTGCTGGGCATGGAGATGACTTAAAAAAAGAGGAAAATAATTTTAAAAATTTTTTGAAAGGAAGAAGACAAAGTCGAATTAATGGCCTCCATCTCCACTGCGGGCAGCCCGGAGAGTGAATTTCATGGCTCCCAAACACCAGAACCCCTCCCCCACTGGAGATTTTTAAATCAGTAAATGTAGGGGCAGGGGCAAGAAATTGTATTTTTAAAATCCTCCTAGTGATCCTAAGGATTGGCAGATTTAGAAACCACTAGATTAAATGTCAGGATTCTCTCAGCTACAAACGTTTGTTTTTCTTTTCTTTTGCTTGGTGCACCACCTCCTCTCCACCCCTGCAAGAATGAATCAGTCTGGCTGATTCTAATAAACCTGAAAGCAAGCAAGCTTCGGGAATATTGACTTCTGTATTCTTCAGAGAACCTGGGCAAATGTAGGCGTGAAACATGCTTTGCTGAGTGGGTTCTTTCAACCCAAGCTGAAGAGGTTATGATCCCTGGTGACCATACTCTACTTTCCCTGTTAAAAAGACCAAATTGAAAATGAATATCATTTTGGGACACCTGGGTGGCTCAGTGGTTGAGTGTCTGCCTTTGGCCCAGGGCATGATGCCGGGGTCCCAGGATCAAGTCCCACATCAGGCTCCCTGCATTGAGCCTGCTTCTCTCTCTGCCTGTGTCTCTACCTCTCTCTCTCTCTGTCTCTCATGAATAAATAAGTAAAATCTTAAAAAAAAAAAAAAAAGAAAGAAAATGAATACGATTTTAACCCTGGTTTAGCAGCCCCATCCCACAAAACATTACTGGAATACAAAAATTGTCAAGGTCAGAGGGCGCCTGGCTGACTCAGTCGGAGCAACAAACGACTCTTGATGTTGATGTTGTGAGTTGGAGCCTCATATTGACTATAGAGCTTACTTAACTAACTAACTAACTAACTAACTAAATAAATAAATAAATAAATAAATAAATAAATAAACAAAATTGTCCAGACGCCTGGGTAGCTCAGTCGGTGGGGTATCCAAAGCTCTTGATCTCAGCTTGGGTCATGATCTCGGGGTCATAGGATCAAGCCCTGCATTGGGCTCTGAGCTCTGCGAGGTGTCTGCTTGACGATTCTTTCTCTCTCTCTCCTGCTGCCCCTCAACCTTTCTAAAATAAATAAATAAATCTTAAAAAAAATAAAATAAGACAAAACAAAACAGAAATTGTCAAGGTCATGGAGTACTGAAGCTGAAGGCTGAGTCTTGCATTTGATTTCTGGTGTCTGCTATTTGGTATCTGCCCCACTACAGATGGATGAAGTCCACTGGGCTTCCCCCAGATGGCTCCGGCTCTCTCTCTGCCTAAGTCACATCCTTCACCCAGGAGGTTGGGGGACAGTTGTGGGTGGGGAGGCCAGGAGAGGAGATGAGTAGCATTCCTCTCCCCCAGCCCCCCACCCAGCAGCCCTGAGGAAGCTCATCCTCCTCCTGCCTCTCAGTGGAGAGCCCTCCTGGTGTGAGCCTGCTCTGAGGACTCTGCCTTCAGAGGCCACCCCAAGGCCCTGGGGCCTGCAGGGTTAAGCAACTGTCCTGGCTCATCAGAGCTGACTTGCTGCAAGACTAGGCTGAAAACAGTGGTAAAACCCAAGCCAAGCCTCTTCACTGCTCTGTGTTTCCTTTCTTGTGGCCTGTGATTGAGACTCGCAGAATTTAGAGCTGGAACAAATCTCAGCCTTCTTCTGCTATGACAGTTTTCAAGTCCTGGATTTGGACAAAGCTTGGTGATGTGGTAGGGGCACTCCTGCTTCAACCAAAGAAGTTCTGCTTTTTTCTGTGTGTGTATTTTTTTTTTTTTTTAGGATTTATTTATGGGATCCCTGGGTGGTGCAGCGGTTTGGCGCCTGCCTTTGGCCCAGGGCGCCATCCTGGAGACCCGGGATCGAGTCCCGCATCGGGCTCCCGGTGCATGGAGCCTGCTTCTCCCTCTGCCTGTGTTCTGCCTGTGTCTCTGCCTCTCTCTCCTCTCTCTCTGTGGCTATCATAAATAAATTTAAAAAAAAGAAAAAAAAGGATTTATTTATTTGAGAGAGGGGGTGGGGGAGGGACAGAGAGAGGGAGTCTTATTTTTTATTTATTTATTTTATTCATGAGAGATGCAGAGAGAGAGAATGAGAGAGAGAGAGAGAGAGAGAGAGAAAGGCAGAGACACAGGCAGAGGGAGAAGCAGGCTCCACGCAGGGAGCCTGATGCGGGACTCAATCCCGGGTCTCCAGGATCACGCCCCGGGCTGAAGGAAGCGCTAAAGGGCTGAGCCACCCAGGGATCCCCAAGGAGAGAGAGTCTTTTTTTTTTTTTTAAGGGAGAGAGAGTCTTAAGCAGATTCTCCACTGAGCGCAGAGCCCCACACGGGGTTGGATCTCACAACCCATGAGATCATGACCTGAGCTGAAACCAAAAGTCAGATGCTTAAAAAAAGTATGAAGAAGGGTGCCTGGCTGGCTCAGTCAGTAGAACATGCAACTCTTGATCTTGGTGTCATGTGTTTGAGCCCCATGTTGGGCATAAAGTTTACTTTAGATAAAAGAAGTGTGAAGACCATTGTTGAGCACTGCTTTTAAATATAAGGCAATTGGGGCACCTGGGTGGCTCAGATGGGGAAGCATCTGCCTTCGGCTCAGGTTATGATCCCAGGATCCTGGGAGGGATTGAGCCCCATATTGGGCTCCATTCTCCATGGGGAACCTGCTTCTCCCTCTCCCCCCCTGCTTATTCTCTTTCTCTTTCTCTCAAATTAAAAAAAAATGTATATTTTTGGGATCCCTGGGTGGCACAGCAGTTTAGCACCTGCCTTTGGCCCAGGGTGTGATCCTGGAGACCCGGGATCAAGTCCCACATCGGGCTCCCGATGCATGGAGTCTGCTTCTCCCTCTGCCTGTGTCTCTGCCTCTCTCTCTCTCTCTGTGTGTGTGTGTGTATGACTACCATAAATAAATAAATAAAATCCTTTAAAAGTGTATATTTTTAATAAAACAAACAAATAAATAGATAAATATAAGGCAACTGTGAGCCACCTGGGTGGCTCAGTCGGTTGAGCTGCTGACTCTTGATTTTGGCTCGGGTCAGGATCTCAGGGCTGTGGGATCAAGCCCCATGTTGAGCCTCTGGGGGCCCAGCGTGGAGTCTCTCCCTCTTCCTCTGCCTCTGCAAGCACATTCTCTCTCTTAAACAAACAAACTTAAATATAAGGTAACTGAGGCCCACTGAGGCCCCTTTAAACTGAGGTTTAAAAGGATGGCTGAGGGTCACATAGCTAACCAGGACCAGAATCCTTCTGACCCTCCAACCTCTAGACACCACACTATGAATCCTCCTCAGCCTGCCCCAGGCAGCTGGGGGAGAAGGGAAACCAGAAATCATCACTGGGAGAGAGCCAAGGCCATGGCTCTGGGGATGGACTGGCAGTGGGTAATGTCCAAATAAAGCATCAAAGGGTCTTGCACCCAACCTTTGCTGGGCACCCACTTGGTGCTTATCCTTACTCTTCATGGAAGAAGAAGAAAAAACAAATCATAAAACTTCAAACTCAAACTCAAAGAGCCCTGTTTTCAACCAACCTCATTCACATGGTCAGGAGAGTGATGGTTCCTCAGTCTTAGCCCTATAGCTAGGATCTCATGAGCCCCCTCTCCTGCCCTCCCCTAGTCTGTCTCCCAGACCTGGTGGAAGCCCTGGGGCAAATGCACTCTCCCTTGTGGAGGGAGGCAGGAAGGAGGTGGGGAAGAAGAGCCCTTTCCGATGGAGTCCAAGAACAATGATTTCAGCAGTTGTTAAATTTTCTTCCTGGATAAGAAGCAAGAAGAGCCAAGTAAATGAGCTTGATCTTCTAGGACCCTGGATCCTGGCTCTGGCTCTGCCACTAATTGGGTAGGCCTCTTCCCCTCCCCAGGCATCAGTTTCTCCATCTGGACAATGAAAGGTTAGAATTGATGCTTTCCAGCATCTCTTCCTTTTAAAAGTCCACGGATCACCAAGACAGAACGTGTAGGTGACCATCCAATAACGTTTTCCCCTCACTCCTGCATCCCACTCTTTTTCCTCCTTCAAACAGACCCTTCCCTTGCTCTTCTGAAGATGCTCCCCACTCTATAGACCACACCCCACAACCCCCTCCCCCGATTTCTCTGCACATGGAGAGGAGATGCGAAGTCTCCCGGGACTGCCTTGAGGCTGCCCCTGGCCAGGCAGTGGTCCCCTCCTTCCTAGTGATTCTTTGTGTCTGTGTTTCTTCCCAAGGAGCTGGGGTCACAGTGCCAAGGAGAAGGAATGAAAGGTGGTGGTGGGGGTCATCTTTTTTCCCCTCGCCTCTGCCCATCTCTCCCTGCTCCAGTCTGGTTTGTCAGTAAAGGGGAGGGAGGATGGAGGGAGGTGGTCCCCGAGCCTGTCCCACAGCTCCTCACTCTACTGTCTGCCCCTCCACAGAAGCAAAATGGGTCATGCTCAACAAGGGCCGTTATTGCCAACCTGGCCCTGCTGCTGCCTGAGAGAGCCCAGCCCTCCCCCGCCAGATCTCATTAAGGGGTCGCCACTTATGCTTCCCAGCCGCCCCCCATCCATCTTTGGCCACGGATGACAGACTGGGCCCGGGGGCTGATGTCCGGCAGGTGACAGGGTTAATGGCAGAAGAGGGCAGAGGGCAGAGGCCAGCCAACTCACAGTGGCGGGAGGGCAGCCTGGGGAGGCCCCGGGTCCATTCCAGCTGGGCAGCGCCTCAAATTATAGCACCTGGGGGAGGGATGAGTCCTGGACCCATCCATCCCCAGGGAAGTAAGGTGGGCAATATCAGTCATCTTGGGAGCAGATGGTAGGATGTTAGCCTGGGAAGAAGAGGAGAGAAGAAGCTCCGGGGGGTGGGGAGGGGGTGGTGCACAGGCTGAAAAGAGAAGAGAAAAAAAATCCCTAGAGTATAAAGTATAAAGTATATAGTATATAAAAAGCCAGTATGTATGTGGGCTCAGGGAAAACAATTACCTCTGGGATCCCCGGATGCTCTTTGGCAAGAAACACATATCTTGCTGATGTGTAGGAAGCCAGGTGAGTGTTTCGCAGTGTGTGCCCGTCAGTCACTCCTTTTGTTTTCCCTTCCAGCTGCCTGTTAACTGTGGCCTGGCACTGTGGTTAGGAGTAAGGGTCTAGAGTCAAACAGTGTGGGTCCAGATCCTGTTCAGATCCTCCCTGTGTGAGCCCAGGGAACTTACTTAACCTCTCTGAGCCTGATTTTCTCCCTCTGTGTAATAGAACTCCAGAAGCACTGGCTCCCAGGAGGCTGCAATTACACGATGCGTGGACACAGGTCTGCTGTGTGCATGCAGTAAAAGCTAGGAGCTCCTGGGAGGAGCAGGGGCTAGGTGCTCCTGGGAGGAGCAGCATTGTTGCACTATTGCATCACCTTTGCTGCTTCCCATCTAGCCCCAGGCTTTTCCCAGGCTTTCTGCCTCAGGACCTCCCCTCGTTTGACCTCCTACATGCTTATGATCACCTCCAGCCTGCTCTGCTCACTCCCAGGAAGCTGCTGAATGCTGCTTTGGGGGCAGCTGCCCCTCTCACTGCTCCAGAGAGAAGGCCCCACAGTGGCAAGGGTTAGTCCCTCTGGGCCTTTGAAGCCTGGAAAGGGGAGGGGCTGCCCTGTGCTCCTGACCTGGGGGGACCAGGCTCAGCCCCCCACCTCCCACCGTGGGAGGAGAGCCAGGAACAATGGCAGTGGAGGGCTGGCTCTACCGCTGGCCAGCTGGCAGTCAGGCGAGGGGGTGGGGTGGAGGTGGGAGCATGTCTTCTCTGAAGCCAGCAGGAAGTCCTTGTGAGAGCAGATAGTGGCTGGGGTCTGTCCATGGGGGCCCCAGATATTGAGGGTATCCTATGGAGAGGAAGAGAGAGAACCTTACGAAGTCATCCAGAGGCCTCCCAGAGGGGTTGCAGGGAGTCACCTCTTTGGTCCCAAGGACCCCCTCTCAAAGTGCACCCTGATCTCAGGATAGGTAAAAGAGGCAACTAGCACTACCCTGCCCTCCCTCCCTGCCTGGTTGGAGTGGTTCCCCCGGGTGCTGATCACCTCCATTAGGTCCTCAATCTTGCGAGGATAATGCATGGCCCAGGCTGGGCTAAGGGAGGAGGCCCCACCGGCAGGGAGCCGGGAGGCAGGACACAGGGGCCTGAGCAGAATACCAAGCAGCCGGCCTGGGCCTGAGGCTGCCCCTTGTGCCCAGCAAACCTGGGCCAGGCCAGAAAAGACATGGGGGGGCCTGTCCCCACCATCCACAACTCCTGCCCACCTCTGTGCCCTCTTGCCAACTCTACCACTCCCTACTGTGGCTGAGCTTGTCTTTAGAAGGTCTCCCCTCCCCAAGGGCATCAGCCCAGTGTGGTGCCAGGGTCCTGGGTAGCAGGAAAAAGCAGTATCTGATCTACCCAACTGGACCAAAGAGCCTCTGAGGATGACCCAGCAAGACCAAAAACAAAAAAACAAAAAAACAAAAAAACAAACCTTTGGTGGGAGTGGAAAGACCCAGAACATACGAATGTTCTCCCTTTCATTGTCTGTCCACAAATGTCAAATGAAATCAACTATAATGCATTCTTCCAAAGTGAGTATTGCTATGATGTGGCCATGTTCATCGCTAAATCCAGTCCCCTTGGGGAGGTTGCTGTCTTTGGCAGCTCTGATCTCAGTTCACCCCAGCCCAACCTCTTCTTTTGCCTTCTGCTGGGAAAGCCTTTTATGCACCATGTGTGTGAGCGCCCTGGGTGGTTGACAGAGCCCCTGCACTCCTGTGGGCACATCTGACTGCCCCCACCCTGCCAGGTAGGAGGACAGGTGTTACTGCCCCTGGAAGGCAGTGTAGCCTAACAGCTGTGGGCTTGGACCCTGGAGTCAGACAACATCCCTGCCTACCAGCTGTGTGACCTTGGGCAAGCTTCTAAATTTCTGGCCTGAGATTCCTTATCTATTAAGTGGAAATTAAACTAGTAGTATCATATACATTGCTTAGGAGACTTTGTTAAATGAGAAAAGCATTTAGCACAATGCCTGGCACATCATAAATACTTAAAAATGGCAGAGGGGAAAAGAATTTTTAAAAATTTCTATTTCGGGGATCCCTGGGTGGCACAGCAGTTTGGCGCCTGCCTTTGGCCCAGGGCGTGATCCTGGAGACCCGAGATCGAATCCCACATCGGGCTCCCGGTACATGGAGCCTGCTTCTCCCTCTGCCTGTGTCTCTGCCTCTCTCTCTCTCTCTCTCTGCGTGACTATCATAAAAAAAATAAATTAATTAATTAAAAATATTTCTATTTCGTAGGAGGAAAAAATGAGCTCCTGGAAGGTAAGAGGTTGGGCTGGGTTATGGAATTAGAGGCATGATCTAGCTCTTTCTCCACCAACACACCTGACGGGCAACCCCCTGCCCCACCTTCACTGGTTCTTTCTCACTCTCCTGCCTCATCTGTTAGCCTTGCCCCCCAGAGCTGGGGTAGCTGCCGGGGCTCCAGTCTCTGAGTTCCCCCCGAATGTGAAAGGCTGGTTCTCTCTTCCTGTCAGGACCGGGCAGAGATGTTTTCAGTAATGGGAACAGCAATCAGAATTCAAAGTTCATAACTCACCAGTGATCAGATAGATGTAGGGGAGGTGCTGGGACAGTAATATTAATAACTGTACCATTAAAAACTAGTAAGTGGGGACACCTGGGTGGCTCAGCGGTTGAGTGTCTGCCTTTGGTCCAGGGCGTGACCCTGGAGCCTCGGGATCAAGTCCCGCATCGGGCTCCCTGCACGGAGCCTGCTTCTCCCTCTGCCTGTGTCTCTGCCCCTCTCTCTGTGTCCCTCATGAATAAATAGATAATATCTTTAAACAAAACTAGTAAGTGATGTCTTCATAAAGCATGTGTTGTTTGGGGTGCTTGGGTTTGTTTATTTATTTTTCCCTTCAGGAGCACATAGGGCCACAGAGGGAGAACATTAAATTATCTCTTGAAATGATTTCAGTAATAAGTTGGGCAGGTTAGGAGAGCTGTTGGCAGCTCCTGCCAGACCTCCCTCGACCTTTCTGAACTCCTATCTTTCACTTGGCCCTGTTTTAGAAGAGGGCAATTACTCCCTTCTGGGTTAGCTGTGTCCCTTGTTTAGAGCTGCTGTCTATATGGACAAAATGTGTGGTTTTTCATCAGCCAACCAAGTAAGAGTGATCATATATTATTCCTTGCCAGAAATCAGAATGTGTTGCATGACATGGAAGAGAGGGGGCTTGTAGGAACAAAGCCTTTGAATATTTGAAATATGCCCTGTTGTGGAAACCAGGCCCACAGAGCCCCAACCACCATGACATTGATAATAATCACAACTGTTTATGTCATGTGGACAACAAGCCAGGTTCCCTTCTGAGCACTTCACGTGTTAACATACGAGATCTTCATAAGAACCTTTGCAGTGGATACTATCATCGTTCCCATCGTAGGTGGGAGGAAAGGGAGGTGTCATAGCCGGTAGGTGGTGAAGCTGGGATTGAGTCCCAGCCATTCTGACTTTCCAGTCTGGGTTCCCACCAGCTACCCTGCCTTGAATATTCTTCACTGGGGGTGGTGCCTTCCTTGTCTTTAACTCTGAGATAGGGATGCCCTGGCCTGAGCTAAGGAGCTGATTCCTGATGCCTGCGAATTCCCTCCTGCTAAAATGGTCACAGCTATGCTATCCTGAGTACTTTCCAGGAGCCAGGCGCTATGCGAAGAAACACGTTGCGTGCATGATCTCACTTGCTATGTTCCCCACCCGTGAGTTGGGTGCTATTATCATTCCCACTCTGCAGATGAGCATAGCAAGGCCCGGAGGTGTCTAGAAGCCGACCACAGCAAGCAAGTTACTGGAGTCTCAAAACCAGGGCTGACTCTGCCTGCCCTGCTGCCCTACAACAGCTTCGCCCACTTCCCACGCCAGGATTTTTTGTGGTTCTAATACTCTGGGATCAGGTTTGAGTGAGCCCCACTGCCAATTTAACCCATTTCTAAGACGCCCCAATTTCCAAGGGGGTCCGAGGCCAGGCGACCCAGCGGGGAGACTCGCACAGACAGGAAGGCACAGGGAGTCTTTCAATTTTACATTAAAAGAGAAAGTCCCCTCCCCCTCCCCCCTCCCCCTGCTGCAGCAACCTTCCAATCGCATCAGAGACCCGAGAAGGGGCTTGACCTCTGTCCCTGGGGGAGGTCAGCCGGGGTGACCCTGCCTGTGTGCAGGATCCCGTGAGAGAGGCCCAGCTGCAGGCCCCGGAGGGCTGGAAGCGCACCCGGAAGCGGGCCGGGGTCACCGAGGGCGGCCGGGCGGAGGGAGGGGCTTCCCTGGTCTTTTGTGAGCTGATGGGCAGAGGGAGATTAGTTCCACAGGCAGCCCCTGTGTCTCCAGAGAAAGGGGCTATTGTGGAGCGACTCAAAATACGGGGCACAGCCCACCCCACCTCCCCTTTTATCGCCATGGTGATGGGAGGGGGCGGTTGAGGGAGCAAAGGAGGGAGGGAAAATGCAGGGCAGGTGAAGGGTGGGGGGAGTGGGCAGGAGGGGGTGGCAGTGGAAGCCAGCCAGAGCAAGAGGGGGAGAGGAGAGCTCTGCGCCTTTCTCACCCAGAGGGGCTCTCGGCTTCCCTCTCTCCTCCTCTCTGCGTCCTGCCCGAGGGCTCCCAGAGCGAAGAAGGGCTGGCCCACTCCCCTGCAGCTGGCCCTGTGACCTCGGAGGGTGAGGGGTCTGACCATCTGGGAATAAACTGCAAGATGGCCACATGGAAGGCAGCTGGGGAACAGCTGCTAGGCCTTGTCCTGCTTCTGGATATACCAAGTGCCCCAAACCATTGAATCTCAGAATCACGGACCCAGTCTCCCAACCTCGGCAGCAGCCCCCCCAGATACTGATCCAGTGTCAGCCCGAGGTCCTCAGTGATGGTGACTTTCTCACCTGGGCCCTCTGGGGACCTCTAGTTGTCAGAAAGGGCTTCCTTATACTAGGTAGAAACCTGTCTTCCTCTTACGTCCACACACAGGCCTATTAGTTCTGCTCTCTGGGGCTGTACCACGAAATAAGGTAGGCTTTTAATAAATAGTGGGGTGGCGGGTGGAGATAACAATCTGACACTTCTTGACTTGAGATATTTGGAGAAAGCTGTCAAGAAGGTAATTCTGTTGGAAAGAACACAGTCCATAGTTCAAAAGCTACTCAAAGCTAAGTGGAAGAACTGGATGGGAAGCAATTCTGGCCATTGCACGCTGTCTGGGAGACAGGACATCTCAAGATGCCAAGGTCCTGGGCGCCACCTTGATGCCAACAGAGGAGGTCACAGACAAGGCCTTCGGCGTGTTTCAGCAAACTACCCAGCCCAGCAGACAGAGGCCAGAGTCAGAATTTGCCAAGGGAATGTGCCTGGTCCTGGTGTGTATGGCTCTGCCGCAAGCTAGAAAAACCCCCACCATCAAACAGGATCCTCTTGAGGGGAAGGGTCCAGTCATGTGTTCTTATCAAATATATAGAGAGGAAGAGGCCGCCTCGTTTTGGGACTAGCCCCCATAGTCTGGGGAGACTCAAGGGTTCAGGGCTGACTGGGCTCCTCCAATTAGCAAGGTTACAAGTTCCAGCCTACATTCTGGGAAGGCCACCAGGAAGGCCTCAGGGCTGCTTCTGGCCTCCCAGCATAGCTCTTCTTACCAAGGTGGGTCAGCCCCAAGATTTCATAGGACAGGAAAGGTAAGAGACGGGTGGGAGGCAAACTCTACCACGGAGGAAGGAGGTAGAATTTAGGGCTCCCTTGCTACCCTGTTGTTCCTCCCACCACCACCCTGCCTGGGGAGGCCCAGGGGGCAGGCTGCTTGGGCAGGCACTTCGAACAGGTGCGGTTTAAGCACACCAGGCCCCAGAGATAAGCGGAGGCTTGCGGTCATGCTAATGAAGGCCACATCCTACGCTCAAGAGCAGTTGTTTCAAAATGCTGGGGCCCTGGCGAGTGTTGAAGAGGGCCTTGCTTCTTGTTGGGAGAGAAAAGGGAGATTAGTCCAAGGCTCCCTGTTTGAACGGTGCCAAAGCCTCAGCTGTCAGGGAAGGCAGGCATACCTGCTGTTGTCTCTTCCCATTCAGCACCAGGGCTCCTGCCCAAATGCTCATGTCCAGATTGTATTTATGACTGTTTTAAGAAGGAGTGACAGAGCCTTTTAATATCCCTGACAGCCCGGGATGTTTTAATAGATGGTGGAGCTGGGCTGCAGGAGGTAAGGAAAAGGAGCCGAGTCGCTGAGCGAGCTGTCAGGCCTGGTTTCTATGACAGACCCGCTGATCCACTCTCCGACAAAATAAAATACGGGGCCGCGTCTCTCCTCGGCCCCGTCAAGTTGACAGACAGTCTGTCACCATTGTATGTCATCTTTCACCTTCTAATCACTTGGGCTTAGGGGACCTGCATTTAACGGGGAGTCCCTACAGGATTTCCAACCCACCCTGCCTCTGGAGCATCAAGGCCTCTGCTTCAACTGCCCCAGAGTTCCAGCTGGGGTTCTCCAATATTTTTCAATTTTGAGCACTACTTCCCTATCTTCAGAGTTCCGCTTCACTTGTTGCTGGTTGTTAGAGGTGATTATAGGTCTTACAGAAAGACTCAATCACCTGTAAAAACAGATGGGGTAGGTGGTAGGGATGATTGCACAACAATGTGGAAGTATTTAGTGCCGATGAATTGTATGCTCAGAAAGGGTTAAAGTGGTCAACTGTGTGTTATGAGCTGGGTCACATTATCTTTTTTTTTTTAATAATTTATTTATTCATGACAGACAGAGAGAGAGAGAGAGAGAGAGAGGCAGAGACACAGGCAGAGGGAGAAGCAGGCCCAACGCAGAGAGCCCGATGTGGGACTCGATCCCGGGACTCCAGGATCACTCCCTGGGCCACAGGCAGGAGCTAAACCCCTGAGCCACCCAGGGATCCCCACATTATCTTAACCACACACAGAGTAAGAAACAGATACTTTGGGGGCACCTAGGTGGTTCAGTGGTTGAGTGTCTGCCTTTGGTTCAGGGTGTGATTCCAGGATCCTGGGGTCAAGTCCTGCATCAAGCTCCCTGCCAGGGAGCCTGCTTCTCCCTCTGCCTGTGTGTCTGCCTCTCTGTGTGTCTCTCATGAATAAATAAATAATATCTTAAAAAAAAAAAAAACAGATACTGTCGATCTCTGATGCCTTCTAATGTGGGTGTCCCACAGTGTATGCCTATAACCTGTATAACCTGTTGTCCGACTATTCCCAAGTTTCTATTCCCATGAAAATGCTCTGCCCCCACCTCCTGCTTCTTTACCTCTTCCCCCATTCTCTAGGGCTAATCAGCCTCAAGGTCAGTTTTGGAGTTGAACATCTGGAGGTTCCTTTTACATGCTTTTCTGGGACTAGGTTTGTGGCTAAAGCCTCTTTGGTCCTAACAGTATATCCTGACAGGTGAGGCCTAAGGGATTCTCTCGCCCCCCCCCCTTTTTTTTTTGGTGGTGGCGGGGAAAGGACAGCAAATCTCAGTGTCACCACCTGTTCTTTCTGGAGTGGCTGAAAAAAAACTCCAGAGGGACCACAAAGTCCTCCTTCCTCACATATCATCTGCTCCCCCTCATCAGGGCTTCGTCCTTCCGGCCCCACCGACAAATGCCCACTGTGCCGAATGTTAAGGGGCAGCATTCCTGCTCCACTGTCCCAGTCCCGAGGGCTGCAGCTACAGAGCAGAGCCTCCCTCCAGCCTTGCCAGTCCCCGGCTCTGCGTTCGAGTCCTCTGCCAGGAGAGAGTTAAGGGCTTGGGTTTAATTTGCCCGTTAATCACAGTTAAAAGAAGTAATGAGCGTCTCCCCAAAGCCTGGGTGTTTCTCTGCAGATTAAGCAGCAATTTGCATAGCCCCTTTATTCATTCCCACCTTCCCCTGTGGGGCGGCTTGTCCTTTCAGACACAGCCAAGCGCAGCCCGCGGTGGGAGAGCTGTGACAAATGGCTTTGCTGCACGTGGTTTGGGCGAGAGGGAGGGAGGGGCAGGCTGGGAGGAGAGGGCAGCTCCCGACAGTAATGGATAGCTGGGCCGTTAAATAGTGCAGAACTTTTTATTAGACACACAGGAGAAGTTTAAATATTCAAACCGGTTTTCTTTGAAGCCTGGGGAATGAGGGGAGGGTGGCAGGCAGGATAAGTAAGAGTTTACTCAGGGCCAATTTACCCAGGGAGGCCGGGCTCATCAGCGCAGAGGAAGGGCACCTGGAGGACAGGCGTGGGTCTGCGGTCAGCTGGCACCCGGCCTCCGTGGCCCCAGAGCAGCCCTGACCCCCCCGATGGGCTGCGGGATCCTCCAGGCGGGACGGCAACCTGGGGCCTGATCCCACAGCACGCAGAGCAGTCTGCTCGGAGCCCAGCATCGGAGCGGCACTCCATCGTGGGGACTGACCTCAGCTTCAGAGCAGAAGCAACGGTGTCTCCCAAAGGATGGGACAACAGCCCTACTCCTCTGCTCTCCAGGAGAGTCCTCCACTAAACAGGGAGAGAGGACGGAGGGAGCCCGGGACACGTACAGGGCAGGTGCTCCCACTGGAAAGCATGTAGAAAGGATTTCAGGTTGACCACCGGTCCATCGTAAAAGCCTAGTTAAACCCAATTTCCTTCCCAACTTCCCGTGTTTGCGGGATTCTTCAATTTTGCTAACTCATGGGCCCCACGACAGTAATATTTTAGAGGTCAAAGTCACTTTAGAGATCATTAAGACAACTGAAGTTTGGAGAAGTTAATTTTGAGATTCCAAAGGGCACACAAAAGTGAGTGAGAGCCGGTTCCTATCCTCAGGCAGCTCAGGGTGGAGCACAGGTGCCAGGATTGCACTGTGACGCCGTGACAGACAGGTGAAGGGCATCTCCACATGGCTTCGGGATGCTGCTGAGGAAGAGGGGCTCATCCTGTCGGGGCCTGGAAATGTCCACAGAGATGTATTTGGGCCTTGTCTGAGGTGGGGCAGGAAGGCTAGGAGGGGGCCAGGAAGTTGGTTGGGGCTTGAGGACACGTGGGTTTGGTGTCGTGGGTGGATGCTGAGGCTGGAAAGGAGATAGAGATCCAATTACCAAGGCTGGCCTGCTACTCTAGGAGCTTAGGGAGCTAAGGGGGCGTCAGAGTGTCTAAGCAGGGGAATGATGAGGGTGAGAAAGCTGGGGCCGGGAGCCTGCTGCTTGACCTATAGGAAATATCAGATAGGGATGAAGAGTGGAATGGAGAAAGCAATGGGTTTGGTTCAGGATATTTAGGGATACCTGGGACACACAGAGCCGATACCCAAACACAAGTTTCTGACTTTAAGTCCAGGTTCTTTCGGGTCCATCCCCTCTCACAACAGCTGACTATGGAGTCTTACTGGGCCAGTGGCCATCTAGGCACTGTACACTCTTGCCATGGCTCCCTACTCTGAGGCCAGTAGTATCATTTTATACGGGAAGGAAAGAAGGCCCGGAGAGGTCCAGGGACTTGCCCAAGATCACATGGTGGCAAGAAGAGAGCCAGGATTTGACCCAGGCGGTCCAGATCTAGAGAATGTGCTAATCATCATGATGCTTTGCCTGTTTCCTTCCTAACCTACTACAATTATCAGGTTTCGTATGTGCATGTACAGGAATGTGGAGAGAATGGGTGGCAATTAAATGAAATAAAAATTAGTGACAAGACAAGCAGATGCAGATGAGGAGTCAGGGAAGAGCCACAGGACCTGTGTTTCTAGGGGGGAGACTGAAGCAACATCTGGGAATTAAGGAGAGAGACAGAAAGGGGAGCAGGGAGGTACATGTGAGGGAACAAGCAGGACTGCAGCCCCCCCTCCCCGCCATGGTGGGGGTGCTTTGCTTTGGTCCTTGGCTCTAGGCCATTCTCTCAGTGAGATTTCCCTTCTGCACGACAGAGAGAATCCCTGCCCACACTGGCCATGGGGAGCTAGTTCTAGATGGGTAGGACCCGATCTCCTCGGCAAGCCCTTAGTGGGCAGCCAGAAGCCAGATGAACAGCTGTCAGCACTCCGCTTAGCTCCTGGTCGTGGCCGCCATCACAAGCTGCGGTGCAAAGGAATCCTACTTCTGTGGACTCTGACTAGAGCAGCACTTGGAGAAGACGTGGGAAGAAAGGCTTCACGTGAGCAGAGAGACGGTAATGGGGCTTGGGCAGCTGGATTTAGCAGGGAGAGAGGATCTAGGAAAACTGACTCTGCCCCATTGTCTGAAGGAAGGTGACAAGTGAGCTGAGTGGTGAGAGACTGAAATCTTCCCTGGAAAAAGGTGGCATAAAAGTGAACATGAGGGCAGGTGGCTCAGCGGTTTAGCACCACCTTCGGCCCAGGGTGTGATCCTAGGGACCCGGGATTGGGTCCCATGTCAGGCTCCCTGCCTGGAGTCTGCTTCTCCCTCTGCCTGTGTCTCTGCCTCTGTGTGTGTGTGTGTGTGTGTGTGTGTGTCTGTGTCTTTCATGAATAAATAAATAAAATCTTAAAAAAAAAAAAGTGAACGTGAAAGTAGGATGTGCACTTGGCAATACGATTCACACCAAACTAAGGATAAATCTTGGCCCGCCTCCTCCTCCTCTCCCAGAACATTTTCTCGAAGCCCCAGAAATCTGACTGCTCAGAACTTGGTCTTCAAGCTCCACAAAGAACCTCCCACCATTCCCTTCCTGGAAGGCAAGTTAGACCGGGATGAAGAGTCCCTAACCACTGTTTCACAAACCAAAACTAAGAGCTCACATTTGTCCAGGAGTGCTTTCTCTGTGCCAGACAGCATTCTGAGAACTCTGTGTGTGTTAACTCGTTTAATCCTCACAATGAATTGTCAGGCAATTCAGAGAAAAGCAAGTGGGGACCCAACTGCAATCAGAGCAATGCTAAGGGGAATCTGGGAGCAGATCTGCAAGACACAGTGCTGTTCTCCCATGGGGTAAAGGAGCCGGGTGGGATCTCCAATGTCTCAGTGTGGCCGGGAAAGTGGGTTCCAGGAAGTGAAGCCCAGGCCAAAAGGCTAGGAGCTAAAGGTTCTGGACAAGACTAATGTTATAGGCTTAGAGACTTTTAAGAGACAATTGACATTGGGGTGCCTGGGTGGCTCAGTCGGTTGGGCACGTACCTTCAGCTCATGTCATGATCTTGGGGTCCTGGGATCGAGCCCCGTGTCGGGGCTCCCTGTTTGCTTCTCCCCCGACCCCGCCCTGCTCATGCATTCTCTTTTTCAGATGAATAAATATAATCTTTAAAAAACAAAACAAAACAAACCCAATTGACATCAGTGTAGAGTAGGCCTTCATTTTACCAGCTAAGCAGTGGACGAGGTCTGATCCCTGTGAGAGAGAACAGTCCCCTAACCACACCACTTAACAAGGTGCCCCAAATCTGCTGAGAGAACCTTATCTAAACCCACTTCCCCTCCTGTGAAGATGGCCACACCTCAGCCTGTATGACTCCCTGCCATCAACCCCAGGCAGAGCAGAGCAGGCAGGCAGGCAAGGTGCTCCTCCGACAGGGCAGGAGCAGGAAATTTTAAGGCCTGAAACTGGTCCACCGTGGTCACATGGTTCACAGGGCTTCTCCCTGCAGCTAGGTGCCTGGAAGCGACAGCATCCATCCATGTAGCAGCTGGTGATTGGACGAGGGACACTGACCAGGCGAGGGTAGCAATGCCTTGGTGAGCGGATGGCTGCCGCAAGAGGCAGGCCAGAAGGCCGGTGGAGCCAGCAGCCGAACAGGTGGGGCAGGAGGTAGCAGCCACCCTCTTAGAGGGAAAGGGCCTAAGAGACTCAGCTCCCTAGGCCGTACATGTCCACAACGACGGAGGGCAGGGTACAGCCCACCCGGTCCCTGTTACATCCTTCGATTCTAAGGACATTCTCAACATTCCGCACGGGTTGTTTTTCCTTTTCCAATTCCTAGAGTAATTTCAGCCCCCGATACCTCCAAAAGGAGGTGAACAGGCAAAGATTGGGGGGAAGCGATGGGCTGACATTAATTGATAGGAGCGGCTCTGAGCAGTTCATGCTGCCTTATCTCTCTCTCCTTTGGATAGCGTGTGTCCGCCGGAGTCCGCGGGGTCGGTGATTAATAGGGGCCATCACTCACTGTCCAGGACGGCTGAAAGGCAGCAGGGAGGGGGCGGCCCTCCCCAGAACTGAGATAACAAGCAGCAGGAATAATGAGTGGTGTCACTCCACTTTTCATTTTGATGGAAAGTCATTACGGGAGTCAACGCCAGCGACAAAGAGCCATGAATCAACTGCTCTGCTATGAAATTAAAATCGAATTGCCGGCCACCCCCAACCCCTACCCTTCCTGGGAAATGGGGATGGGTAGGTGGCTGGGGAGAGGGGTGCTATCCTGGGGTGGCCTCTACCCAATCACGGTGCTGGCAGTTATGGGGAGGAAGTGAACAGGCAGCTAGCTAGCAAAGGTGACAACTCCTGTCTCCACCTTGTTTATCAGACCCTTCCTCCCAAACCACATCTTCCCTCTGCCTGGAGGTAAACTGTGATTAAAAGGAAAATACAGCTTTGCTTGGCTCCAACAAGGCTGCCACTTGACTACTACCCTTGGGCTTCTGGCCTGAGCAGGGCAGTCTAGCCTGGCCACGGACAGAAAAAGGGGCCCAGCCAATGGAGATCCCCAAGAGCCCCCTGTGGAACCACTTGTAGATACTAATCTGGGGCCCTGCCTGTCACAAGCAAAGGGGGGGAAGCCCCTCCCCCCCTTGGGGCTCTGTAGGAACAGCCGGTGGCCTTGGGAGCCCACTGGATCAAAAGCCCAGGCAAACAGGTGCAAAGCTTTGATTCAAGGGCCAGAGAAGCACAAACTGTCAGTAGTGAAGCAAGAGCCTCTTCCTTTTTTATTAAGTCCAACTAGATGATGAGAAGCCCCAGAAACTGTGGTCTCAGACTGAGGGTCACAGGGCCAATCAAGATAGCTTCTTGCCAGAGAGTATAGCAAGTGTCAAAGGTCACCATCGAGGAGATGGCTCCTTCACGTGGCTTTCCATCCTCCAATCCCCTGGTCTCTGGCTAGGAAGAGCCCTGCCACTTCAGCCCAGGCTGTCTTCCCCTCCTGCCAGAAGGCTGGGAAGACGGGCAGGTGGACCTGTGGAGGCTGTCACAGAGAAGTTCCCATCAGGTTCACGGGGCGCCCACCGTACCTCTTGGAAATGTCAGCTTCGATCTGAAAGACAGTGATACCAAGTGGGTAGAAGCAGAGAGGCAAAGGTGCCTCGTTCTGTATAATCTGGGGGTCTTCCCCCTGGGCAGGTTTGCCTTTCCTGTCTTACCAGCTTCTGAAGCTCCTTGGTCTTCTCTAGCAGTAGATCTAGCTTGGGCTCCAGGGCTGCCTGCTCCTGAAGCGCTTCCTGCTGCTTCTGCACCATCAGCTCTTTCTTCAAAGCCAGCAGCTGGGACTGCTTCAGCTTTTGCTGGAGAAACCCCGTCACTCGATCCACATACCTGTGCGGGGCACTCGGGTTAAGCGTCTGAGGCAGCTGAGTAGCCTGAGTATCCCCATTCATCTGCTGGGAAAGGCAAAGGCAACCAAATCCCTGCCCAGCAACTTGGCCTCCACCCGCTTCATTCCCTCCCTGCAAGGTTTATGGCTCCCACTTCTCCTGTCCTACTTGGGAAGCAGAGCCTGCCTGCATATGTCAAACCACCCCATCCTGCCCCAAGAGAACCCTGGATCCCAGCTGTGACAGAGCTGCCATGGGAGGCAGAGAAGAGCTCTGAGGAGTCATGGAGAAGGGGAACGCAAAGAGTCAGGACTGCTCAATATGGCGGCACCCCACATCACGCTCCGGAAGAGCCCAGTGTCAACAGGAAAGCCAGACCTTGGGGAGGCCAGGATCATAAACAGGTGTTGCATTCGAAGACTGGTGAGCCGGCCAATCAGGTCCTGTAGTGTCGACACCATGGTAACCATCTTCTCCTTAGTCTGGCCCTGCAGGATGGCTGGAGCTAGTTGGAACTGGCTCACAGACAAAATGTCTGCCTCCTCACTCATCTCCACGGCTCTCTGGGACAAGAAGATCTCGAGCTGAGGGCAGAAGAGGATCTGGTTGACACCAAGAAGAGAATTCAGAGGCTAAGCCCTCAGACTGCTCAGAATGCAAGAATGAGATGTGAGGGCTAGACTCCTGGTGAGGAGGGATTATTTCTTCTGAACACTTTAATTGCTAGAAACTTACCAACTATGACGTGAGAGCCTGAAGCAGCCTCCACCGCTAATCTCCCGCCCCTCCTGCTATCTCACTCCCCACCACCCCCAGCCCTGGACACCTCTCCTTCTTCCCAACATGTGGCTCAGATAACTATAAACACAGAGATTTGATGGGTTCTCTCTGTCCCAGTGAAGGTATTTTCTCTCTGTGAGAGGAATGAGATTCAGGGAACAGGAATCCATATTTGAGAAGCCTGGACTAAGAGAGGGCTGGGAAGAATCTGGGAACCAGCCACATATCTTATCACTCTTATTCTAACCAGAGAAACTCCATCCTTTTGTCCTCCTTTGCCCTGGAGTCTAAGAGGAGCCTCTCTTAGCAAAAAGAAAAGGGAACAGGTGAGGACTATGAACGCAGATGAGGCCCTCACCAGCCAGCAGGTCACTGGGAGGGGAACAGATGGAGATGAACACAAGTGGGAAGGGTCCATCCACAGAGGATGAAGGTACCTCCATGAGCTCATCGATGAACTGATTCCGGGTCTCGGGGTATTCGAGAAGTGTCAGGGCGTCTGGGCCCCTAGCAACACCTTCTGGAGCTGCCAGGAAGAGAGTCAGACAAATGATAAAGTCACTGGAGACCAGAGAAAAAGACCCTCAACTTTGAGAAGTTCTGGTGGGCTAATATGGACAAAAACTCATTGCAGAAGCTACTTGATGTCTCACCCCAGGGTGGGGGGAAGGGTTACCTTTTCCCATTGTCTTAACTTGAATCAGACACTACTTCCAACTGCCAGTCTGGGAGGAGGACCACAGAGCTGGCTTTAGGGCCTGGAAAGGGCCCCTCAGCATTGTCGGCCACGAAGTTTCATCCTGCACCGCCCTCTAGTGGCTCAGATGGCCACTACATCCTCTCAGCTATTGGGCAGGAGGGTCAAGGTCAGACCTCCAAGCCCACCGCCCTTCTGGAACCTCCCATCAGAAAGGTGACCCACATTCGCTTTCCAAAAGTTAAGAGCTTCTAGACTTGATTTTGAGAACTTGGGGTACCTTGTGGCTCAGTGGCTGGGTGTTGGCCTTTGGCTCAGACTGTGATCCCAATGTCCTGGGATCGAGTCCCGCATCAGGCTCCCCATGGGGGAGCCTGCTTCTCCTTCTGACTACTGTCTCTTTCTCTCTCTCTCTCTGTCTCTCATGAATAAATAAATAAAATCTTTAAAAGACTTTTTTTAGAACTTCCGTTACTCTACTCTTACATCATCATCATGATTTTGAGAAAACAGATGTGTGAGCAGCCCAATCTTGGCAGTGCATTTTTTTGTTTCCAGAGACACAGGGACCTTTGAGCATCCACTCCTGCCAAAGCTACAGGGAGGAGGGCACTTACCCTGGGTTCCGGCTTCCAGCACTGTGATCTGCAAAGTGGCGTCGTCTCCCCAGTCAATCCCATCACCTCCAGCTTCCTGGGTGGAAAGCAAAGAACCTCAGCAGGGTTGCAAGAATCTTCCCCAGCAAAGGGAGCCAGAATAAACCAAACCCTTGATAAGCTCAATATGCCTGCACATTTCAACTGTATGAAGGACTTGCAGCCATATATGTTGCTACCCTCATCCCTGCTTAGAGTTACCACCTGCCAAGACCCTCACATACCAGGAGAAAAGGGGTCAAATGCTCCCCCCTTGGACTATACCTCGCCTGAGGTCTATGGGCAACATCTTTTTGTTTTTTAAGATTTTTTTTTTTAACTTGAGAGGCGGGGGGGGGGGGGTCGGGGGGGGGTGGGGGCAGAGGGAGAAGCAGGCTTCCTTCACGGAACCGACGTGGGACTTCTTGATCCCGGGTCTCCAGGATCACACCCTGGGCTGAAGGCGGCACTAAACCGCTAAGCCACCAGGGCTGCCCACTTCAGGTAACATCTTTAAAGACAGACAACACTTCTCTCGACACCAAAGCAGAGATCACACAGCAAGTCCTCAGAGAGATGGGCTAAGAGGGCTTCCTAACCTTTGAGTCTGATTCCAGGGAGATGCCCCAGTCAATTCCAGCAGCCTGAGCAGAGATGCCAGAATCGGTCCCTTCGGCAGCCACTTCTACTCCAAAGTCGCCCCAGTCAATCTAGCAGGGGAAAAAAGTGTTAGCTTAGAGAAAGTGGGTGAAAAGAAAGGGGTGTGCCTCCCCAGAGGTCTCAGCTGCCCCTCTAGGGGGCGCCAGCACACTGTTGAAGGGCAATGGCTTGGGGGCTCCCTGAAGGACAGCACATCTTCAGAGAGTTCACAGGACAGGATTCCTAGTTCAAGGTCAACCAGCTTGCTGAGCCTCTACAACACTCATCTCTGCTCTGGCCTCAAGAAGCCTGGAAAAATAAGGGAGGGCCTTCCAGCTAGGGTCTCTCGCACCCAAATCCTACTTTCTTCCTTCTGGGACTCTGCACTCACGTAGAGGTGGAGCTGTGGGGCATGAGGACATGGCTCTCGCCAGGTTTGTCTTACCACATCTTCTTCCACCTGCTCAGGCAGCTCCTCGAGGTGGGGCCGCTCCACCACAGAGGGCTCTGTCCCCATTCTCCATTCGTACACTGTGGAGTTCCCCCGCCTCTGCACGAACCGCAGCATTGGCAGCACCTGCTCTGTAGGACTGAAACAGAGCACCGCCTGACGCTCCTGCTGCGCACATGTGAAGCCCACGCGGGGCTCCGGCCTGCGCCCCCAGGCCAGATGGGGGAGCTCCCACAGGCTCACGTGTTTAAACCAAAACTCAAACGTGAGGTGGGAAAAGCACAAGTAGAGGAGACAGAACAGCCGAGGAAAATAGGTCAATTGTCCCCCCGCCCCCCGCGCTGGAGAGAAACTAAGGTCCTTTACCTTTCACACACAAACCCCACACAGGCCTGGTACAGATCGATGGCTTCACCCAGGGCCTGAGCCCCTGCCCCAATCTCAGCCAGCTGACTCGGCAGGTCTTTCACCAGGGCCAGCAGTTCTCTTCGGACGTTGTCTCCCTAGAGAGGATGGGAGAAGAGGGCTAAGACAGGAGCAGTGGGAAGCACAGTGCAGCGAGCTAAAAAGAACACCCAAAGATTGCAGATGGGTGAGACACTGGCTCAGAAGGGCACAACTGGCCGAGAAGGGAGCCTCTCCCAAAAGCGAAGGGGCTGGGTTCAGGCCAACAGAGGCGCCAGGTGCCCTCCAGCTCACCGTGATGCCATACTGCTTGCACGAGTGGTAGAACTGCTCCCGCATCTCGGCAGCCCCCGCCTGGCCCTCCTCCTCCTTGCGACTATATTCTTGCTGCAGCTGCTGGCACTTGGCGATCTGCTTCTTCAGTGAGGGGATCTCATAGTTGACATTCCGAACCAGGAGGCTGGAGAGTTCCACTGAAAGGGGCCCAGGAAATTTACCCCAGATGCCCACACCCCGAGGCAAACATGCCCCTGGGACACGTGCAAATACACCCCGTGGCAGCAGAGAGCGTGGCTTGGCCTCCCAGCTCCCCCCTCCCAGCCGTGGAACCTCACACAGTCATTCAAACTCGCTAATCCAATCCTGTTCTGTAACATAGGGACAATCATATTTACCATGAGGATTAAGAGAGAGAATCCACATAAAACATGAGTATAATTCCTTGCATTTAGTAGGTGCTTGGTAAGTATGAGCTATTATTATTAAGACTTTGAGGAAATATACCCCAAAGTACCATAAGCCCTGTAATTATGCTCTCAGGCACCCAATGTGGCCCCTCTTCTTCCCAGTGGAGACTAGGGGTGCAGAGGAGGTGGGTCAGTCACCAAGAGGTCAGTAATGAGGACCTACACATACCTGCCAGGCCCGGCCTGGCCAATACCTACTACCTGCCTGGTCTTCCTCCTCCTCCCAATACTCTTTGGGGAACTTCTTTGCCCACCTGGTAAACATCTATACCCCAGCTTCTTCCCCCAAAACGACTGTGCCTCCTAGAAGCCTAGAGTCTCAGAACTCTTGGGAGTGGGCCGCCCCATGGACACCAGGCTTCCCAGGCTAGGCCACTTTACCTAGGTAGGTGTTGTCCTTCTCATACAGGGCTACAATCTCCTGCCAGTCCTGGGTGAGGATAGAAATAGGAAGTGAGCTGGAATGGCGCTCAGCAGCCACATACCAGCTCAAGCCCCAGGGGGGACACTCCCCTAGCCCTCATATCACATCAGACACAGACCTCTTCATAACACTGGCTGGACACCCCCACACACTTCCTTTTAAGAATGTGGCATCAACAAGCGCTCCCCAAAGCAGTAGGACTGAAAATGTAAACCCAGGCATAGGATCTACTTTGGAATAAACTTTGGGGGCAAAGAGAAAGCTCAGGAAACAGTCTACATAGGCATCTCCACTGGACCCTTAGCGAGACCAGAGACTCTGACCCTGCAGCTTTGCCCACACTTGCCTTCATTCGCTGTGAAGAGTACCGGCCAAAAATATTTTTTGTGGAGGCTTCAGTGCCTTTGAGAAGGTCCACAATCCTTAGGCAGTGGAAGTAGTGAATGTCTAAAAAGCAAGGAAAAACAAAGACCTTGGGAATTATAGTATCTTCCCCACCTACTCTGGGCACATGGCTAACTGATGAATATGCTGAGAACTTTAGCATGTATAGCTCTCCCCCTCAGCATTCTGTGTTGGAAGAAACTGGCATCTGTACCCCAAAAATAAATCTCTCTCTAGGGGTCAGCCCTACAGTTAAACAACAAGGGGGCGGCTCAGCTGATATCCAGTGCTCCAGGAAAGAGGGGCTCTGGTAATGTAGCCCAGAAGCACTCACAGGATCCAGAGAGCAGCTGGGCGATCTCCTCGCTCTCTGGCATGTCCTGGATGGCAGCATTGATCTTCTCTCGGATGGTCAACACCAGACTCTGCCATTTCAGACTGCAGTGCCTTCTGTCCACCAGCCAGTCTGTGTGAGAAGCACCCACATCACAGCATTCCCACTGACACAGCCAGAAGCCCACCACTAATTCAGGTGAAATATGCTAAGACACTGGCTAAAAGTTATATGTATATTGGTTAAGGTGCAAGCATCATGGGAATAAAGAGAGGCTCTGGAACGCCTGGGTGGCTCAGTGGTTGAGAGTCTGCCTTCAGCTCAGGATGTGATCCCGAGGTCCTGGGATTGAGTCCAGCATCAGGCTCCCGGCAGGGAGCCTACTTCTCCCTCTACCTGTGTCTCTGCCTCTTTCTTGGTCTCACGAATGAATAAATAAAATTTAAAAAAAAAGAGAGAGGCTCAAAGGCACCCTTGGGGTTAAACAGACCCCACCACAGCGTGACCCCAGGATCATGACCCGAGCCGAAGACAGATATGAGCCACCCAGGCGCCCCATTGTATGACTTTTATAGAGCAACTGCCTCCACACAGGGATAAAGAAAAACTTTAAATTGGTCCTGACATCAAAGTGCCACTTTTGACCACTCTAAATTCTCCATAATATTTTTGCTTCCATGGGTAATTATATCTTTCTTACTGACAGAGGATGCTTTCAACTTCCACTTCCTCAGGGCTGGGATTAACCATGACAATGGAAAATACAAGATGATTATGCCAAGTACCGGATGAATGAACAACTGTAAAGCCCCTAATACCTGCAGCGCCCTAAGGACTAGGTAACACTGGTACTCTCAACAGTGAAGAACTGCCTGGCACCACAAGAACACCAACGTGACTGACCTCCTGGACTCTGGGCCCAGATCTGTTTTTAGGAGAGGGTGTGGGTGGATGAGAGCCATGCATGTTTCCTCAGTAGGAGACAGCTAAGAGCTAGGTTTTGTGGTCAGATGGTCCTGGTTTCTAATTATTACCCCCACCCCCTTTTTTTAAGATTGATTTATTTGAGAGAGAGAAAGAGAGAGCATGTGAGCATGGGGAGGGGGGTAGAAGGAGAGAGAACCTTAGGCAGACTCCCCACTGAGCACAGAGCCCAACATGGGGCTTAATCCCACAACCCAGAGACCATGACCTGAGCCGAAATCAAGACCCTTAACTGACTGAGCCACCGAGGCGCCCCTAATTATCAACTTTAAGTCTCTCAACCATTCTGTGCGTCAAGTTTCCCCACATATAAAATGGAGATAAGATATTGAACACAAGAGAGAATGGAGTACTGTGCCTGGCATATGACAAGGACCCAATAAATCCAAGTAAAATATGCTCATTTTTGCAATGTCAAGTGCCTAAAACAGCACCTGGTAGAGCAAAGACTCAACGAATGGTTGTTGTTTTCCTGGTCCTTTTCACAGCCAATGACAAGTTCATGCACCAAGAGTGCACAAATGCTGAAGAACTGGGACAAATCTGAATTTTTCTCCGTTATGGGGACACCTGGGTGGCTCAGTGGTTGAGCTTCTGCCTTTGGCTCAGGGCCTGATCCTGGGGTCCTGGGATTGCCTGCATCGGGCTTCCCACAAGGAGACTGCCTCTCTCTCTCTTGAATACATAAATAAATAAAAATATATTTAAAAAAAGAAGCTCCAGGGCAGCCTGGGTGGCTCAGCAGTTTAGTGCCTGCCTTTGGCTCAGGGCATGATCCTGGAATCCTGGGATTGAGTCCGAAGTCGGGCTTGCTGCATGGAGCTTACTTCTCCCTCTGTCTGTGTCTCTGCCTCTCTCTCTCTCTCTCTGTGTCTCTCATGAATAAATAAATCTTTTTAAAAATTTAAAAAAAAAGCTCTATTACGTGGCCACTGCATAGAACTCACTAAATAGTCCACAGTAGTGAACTGAGAACCCTGCCCTTGTTAACATACCTGCCAACTGATCAAACACTGTGCTCTCACACTAGTTTTCAGCTATATCCCCTCGCTGTATTCCTCTGAAACCTTCAAAAAGAAAAACTCTGTAGATACAATAAAACTAGAAGGGGATGAGGTAGTCAGATGTCATTTTTTTTTAAGGATCTTATTTATTCATGAGAGACAGAGAGGCAGGGACACAGGCAGAGGGAGAAGTAGGCTCCATGCAGGGATCCCGATGTGGGACTCGATCCCCGGACTCCAGGATCAGGCCCTGGGCTGAAGGCGGCGCTAAACCGCGGAGCCACCCAGGCTGTCCTAGTCAGATGTCATCTTAATGACAAAACTGACATCAAATCCATTAATGCAATTAGCATTTTACAATCCAGGAATAGTGCACTTGCCTAGAAGGGTCATATATGAGGAGGTCCTTCCCTGGCTCTGAACTGAGGAGGTATTTAGATCAGATATAGACAGCAGGAAGGTGGCCTGGCCACTAAAAGGTCTTTGTTCCCAATTGGGTCTATGTCCCTCTTCCTCCTAAAATCAGGGGAAGATGGAAGCTTTTCTCTTTAAAAAAAAAAGGGGGGGCGGTGTGCCTGGGTGGCTCAGTGGTTGAGCATCTGTCTTCAGCTCAGGACATGATCCTGGGGTCCTGGGATCGAGTCCCACATCCGGCTCCCTACCGGGAGCCTGCTTCTCCCTCTGCCTGTGTCTCCACGGCTCTCTGTGTCTCTCATGAATAAATAATTTATTTTAAAAGGAGGGAAGTTTTTTCTATACAAAAAGCATAGACATTGGAGTCCGACAGACTCGAACTCTAACTTCCTATCTGCCACTTAGTAGCTGACCGTCTTTACAGTAAGCCACTAATCTGGGCCTGATGATTGACCGCACGTGTCATGATGTTATACGGTGGAAGCCGAAGGTTCAAGTACAGACTATGTACGGTTCCTTCCCGCTCCTCCGAGCGCGGCAGGCAGACGCGGCTGGGAGCAGATCACCGCGAGTGGTCAGCGCCTCAGCAGGGGCCTTGGGGCATCGGGGCTCCCAGCTGTTGGCGACAGGCAGCAAAGGGCAGGGCCTCCCCCTGGCAGCCGGTTGCGCGGGGCGTCCCCTCCTACCGAGCAGCTTGCTGGTCTGGATGTCGATGGGCACGTGCTGATGGTCCTGGAGGGAAACACGCCGGGGAACGGGGCGTGAGCGCGCCGAGGGGGCGTGCCCCCTGCGCGCTCGGTTCAGGGGCCCAACCGCCGCCCTGCGGGGCCAGAATGACGGGCCCGGGGTGGGGGGCGCGCCCGGGAGAGAGGCCGGCGACGCGGGCCAGGAACTGACGGGCCGAATTCAGCCCGGGTCCCCGGAGCAGCCCCCCACAGCCCCCAGCTCCAGGCCCCACACCTGCATCTTCCTCCACTTCCGCTTCCGGCTGGCGACCCACGCCAGCCCCACCTACAACCAATCGCGCGCGGGGCTAGCGGAGCCTCTGTCTAGGCCCGAACGCGCCTCCTCCGGCCACGTAGCCACCTTCCTCCGAGCCAATCGGGACGCGCGCTCCTCCCCTGGCCACAAGCCCCACCCACCTCGGGGCTCCGAATGGCTGAGCCCGGAGAGGCGGGAGGACGGGAGTCAGCCAATGGGAGACGCGAGGCGGGCTCAGGGCTGGAGAGGGGCGGGGCGCCGAGAAAAGGCTGCAGGGGCGGCGAGCTCGCGGCAGGGGGCGCCCGAGAGCTGACACCCGCCGCTTGCGGCTAGGTGGCCACCGAGCCTCCGGTGCTAGGATTACCTGGCTCGCCGAGAGGGTCCTAGCGCTGACCCTGGACACCCGGAGGCCGTTAGAAATGCCTCCTTCCCGCCTTGCCTGGCTTTACGTCCGTCGTCGTTTGTGGGTGGCACTTGTCACATTTTGCCTTCCCGTTGAGTTTCTCTGATAGACATGTGTTGAGTACCTGCTACCTGTTGGGTAGATTAGGGCGGGGAAGGAGAGGCATCCCCAAGATAACACCTATGTCGAGTCTTCAAAAGAAGAGCTGGGGCAGCCCTGGTGGCTCAGCAGTTTAGCGCCGCCTTCGGCCCAGGGCCTGATCCTGGAGTCCCAGGATCGAGTCCCACGTCGGGCTCCCTGCATGGAGCCTGCTTCTCCTTCTGCCTGTGTCTCTGCCTCTCTCTCTCTCTATCTCTCATGAATAAATAAATAAAATCTTTTAAAAAATAAATGAATTAATAAAATAAAAGAGCTGCAGGAGCACCCTGGTGGCTCTGTGGCTGAGCATCTGCCTTTGGCTCAGGGAGTGAACCTGGGGTCCTGGGCTCCTTCCTGCATCAGGCTCCCTGCAGGGAGCCTGCTTCTCCCTCTGCCTCTCTCTCTGTGTCTCTCATGAATAAATAATAAATAAAACCTTTAAATGAACGAATAAATAAATAAATAAATAATTTTTTATGATGGAAGAATTTCAAGAGGGCACCCCGACCAACGGGTCTCACGCTGATGATGCTGGTGGTGGCAGTGGCAGTGAAGGCAGGCCAGCATTTGTGCAGTAAAAAGTTTGGGGCAAGGAGTGGCCAGCCAGGAGACTGTAAAGGTGGAAAGGTCCTATCATAGGGAGGAGCCTCATGAAGGAACTTGGACTTCACCCCTGCAGACAGGGAGGAACCACTAGAGGAGGGTTTGAAGGGTTTGAAGCGGGGAAGGACCTGTGACCGCAGAGGATAGATTCGCGAGAGATAAGACTGGAGACAGGTAGACTGTCAGGAGGTTATTATTGCAGAGATTAGGGCCTGATGGAGGACAAGACAGGAGGAGGAGGGGAAGGGCTGGATTTGAGAGATGTTTTGGAGGGAATGGGACAGAACTTGGCCATCAAATGGCCATGTGGGTGGGGGAGATAGACAGCAAGAATGACCCCTAGGTGGTTGGATGAGGAGTGCCATCATCTGAGACGGGGAATGCAGGATGCTGAACTGGTACTGGGGAGGGTGGGGATCTTGGGGATCTTGAACTTACCCAGTGAATGATGCTGGGAGGCCCCCATGTCAAAAGTGTGCAGGAGGCACTTGGGTCTACAGCTCTGGAGTTCAGGGGAGCCCTGGGACTGGGGATATAGCTTTTGGAGAGCCACAGGCTGACTGATCTGTAATCAATCCATGCAGTGGCTGAAGCTGAGGGAAGGCATGAGACTAGGAAAGCAATGGCTGGCGTGAGGAGACAGGGTGGTGAGACAGGTGATCACACAGGGCTGAGTATTGGGGCCATTTGGGGTCCCTCCCCTTCCAGGATGTTAGCTCCTCCCAGGGCTCTGCCCGGTTCTTTCTAACGGACCCCCCACCTCTGTGCCACCACAGCACTTGGGACCCAGTAAATTTGTTACTGAACTGCATGGTGTGATAGAACAGTGAGATGACCTAGATTTCTGCCCAGTGAGACCTTGGACTATTTCCATAACCCCCCTGCCAGCCAGTTTCCTCAATGTGGAGATAGCACCTATCCTGATTGTCTTGGTATTTCTGTTTATAGGCTTAAATAAATAAACATACTAGATGTACAACTCTGCAGTTTACAACATGCTTTAATATATCTCTCATGCTTTGTAGACTCTGTGCGTGTCTGTGTGTGCATGAAACATTAATCGCCATTATTATAAAGTGGGTTGAAAGATTTCCCTTGAAATGGCTCTTAGGGCAGAACTAAAGGCCTCTTCAGGGTTCTCTCGTGGGAATTTGGCTCCCATCTCAGAGTCCTGACTCAGGCTATAAGAATTGCTGGGGCTCCCCTGTGATTAAACAAACACTTACTGGGCTCCAACTATGTGTTCCTGGCTCCCCAGGACATCCCAAGAAGCACGGCCCTGCCCCACCCTCGAGGCGCATCCCTCCTCCTTGAACCAACAGGTGGGGCAGAGCAGGGCAGGGTGAGTTGGTGGAGGCAGAGACCACCAGCACTTCACTCCACCCACAGCTCCCCGGGGTGACTCATGTGTAGCAGAAAGATGTTTGAGACTAGTTCTGTCTACCTGCTGGCCTCGGCTCAGGGTGACTGCCCCAGACAGCAGAGGAGTGTGGGCTTCCAGCAGCCGTTGGAAGGTGGCAGGTGGGGTGCTTCTGACTGTGATTCTCACAATTCTTTGCTGATTTAGCAGACGGAAAACTGGGCAAAGGGCAGCATGTGGAGGGAAGTAGAGAAGGACATAGCAGGCCTGTGCCAGCTTTGGATAGGAAAGCCCAGAGCCCCAGGGGGCTATGCAGGCAGGCGGCTTGACTATCCTGTGCTGTTGTTGTTAGCTACCTTAAGTGATAACCATGTGCCACGTGCCAGTGTAGACCTAAATGTTTTACAAGCCTTATCTAATTTGATCCTTCCAACAACCTTATTATGTGGGCACTATCATTAGCCAGATTTTAAAAGGTAAGGGAGCCAAAGCTAAGTTAAGTAACGTGGCCAAAATCACACAGCTGGTAGTTGGTGGGGCTGAGATTCAAACCCAGGCCTGTCTGGCTCTCCAGCCTGCATTCTTTGTTCTCTGTTGGATGTGGCTTCTCCCATAACCCTGCCTACCCCATTCACTCAGCCCCAGCCACCTTAGCCTGGTGGTTTCAGCTTGATTCCCACTTTCTCCCCAGTTGCTGCACCAGATACCTGGAACCCCTACTTTTGCAGTCCCTGTCCTGTTCCAAAGTTCTTTCTTACTACCCCTTATTCTGGGCAAGAACACCCATTACTTATCTTTCTACAATAGCCATAAAAAAAAAAAGGCTTACCCTGGACATTCAAATAATCCATTTCTTTTATCTTCCATATGTTTATTACTTTATGGTCTGTGTTTTCTGTGTACTTGCTCACAGCCATACAGATTGTCGGGATATGTGTGTGTGCGTGTGCACATGTGTGTATGCATGTGCATGTGTGTGTGTGGTGTACTTGCCAAGTGGGCTGAAAGCCCTGGAAACTGGGGTATCTTGGTGTTTATAGTGTAGTTTCTATGTAGCTTTTCCCCAGTCTGTCTCCGTACCTAGTCTGTGAGCATCTTGTTGGCAGGGAGTACCAGCTTGTTCATCTCTGTGACCCCAGTGCCTGGATGACACCGGATGTTGAATGTCAGGCACTTAATGGATGCTCCTAAAGGAAGGAATAAGAGGGCACCTGGGTGGCTCAGTGGTTGAGCGTCTGCCTTTGGCTCAGGTCGTGATCCTGGGGTTCTCGGATCAAGTCCCACATTAGGCTCCCTGCAGGGAGCCTGCTTCTCCCGCTGCCTTATGTCTCTCTCTGTGTCTCTCATGAATAAATAAAAAATAATAATAATAAAAAAGGAAGGAATAAAAAGTGTAGCATGTACAGGCGGGCATTTAGGAATGAGTGGGGACCAGGATCACTTGGTCTGAGAGGAGGGCTGCACATTCCCCAGCTCTTTTTTGCATCCCTCCTTCCTCAGCCCAGGACTTAGAACCAGCGCCCCTGAACTGCTTGAAACTGTAATCCAATAGGACGCTGGGTCTTCTTGCCACAATAGAGCACTGAGACCCTTGGGGCTCCCTGGGTGTATTTTACTTGCCTCAGACAACAAAGATAAATTTCTGAGGATAGGCATGTTGTATGTTTGTCTGTGGAATATCATTTTTTAAAGATTATTTATTTATTTATTCATGAGAGATGCAGAGAAGGGCAGAGACATAGGCAGAGGGAGAAGCAGGCTCCCAATGGGGAGCCTGACACAGGGAGCCCAATCTCGGTCGGGATCACAACCTGAACCAAAGGCAGACGCTCAACTACTGAGCTACCCAGGCGTCTCTGGAATATCATTCTTGAACCTAGTTTTAGGGAGGTGCATTTATTTAATTTATTTATTTTAAAGATTTTATCTATTTATTTTAGAGCAAGTGCAAACGGGGGAAGGGGAGGGCCTTGGGAGAGGGAGAGAGAAAGAATCTCAAGCTGATCCCAAATAGAGCCTTGAGCCAGACACAGGGGCCCAATCCCACGAACTCTCCCCTTGCTTGCACTTGCTGTCTCTCTCTTTTTCAAATAGGTAAAATTTATTTAGATGTCTACCTAAGCCAAAATCTAAAGTGGCTGGTTCAACTGACTGAGCCACCTGGGCACCCCCTAAGGAGGTGCATTTAAAAGTTTAAAAAAATTATAAAGCAATAAAGTGGCCTGTTTAAAAGATATTCATAGTTTATAGCCTTATCTCAAACTCCCCTCCCAATACTGCTCTTCCCAGAAATGAATCTCCTGAAGGCCAAGGGTTTGGCCTACTTCCCAGGCTGGTCCCTCTCAGAAAGATGGGCCAGAGCCTCCAAAGCTGGCACCTGATTCTGGTAGCGTTCTCCAGTGGCAGGCCACAGGTGGTTTTCAGCAAATCCTGCCCACTACAATTCTCACTGGGGCTCCTTCTCCAGTGTGCGGGTCAGAGAACAGCCTTATGCCCGCTCCCCCTAGGTCCCAGGCATCAAAAAGGCTTAGATTTTGGAGTCAAGGAGTGGGGGGATGAGTGTCTCCAGTAGGAGCCCTTCCAGTACAGATGGGATTGGTGCCATCGACCCTTGGTTACTGTACCCCAGGTTAGGGCCCATCCCACCATCCCTCCAGTTTCTTCCCAATACCTAGGCTGAGATGAGTGTTTAGTCTCTTCTGGTGTCTTCTAGACTGGTTGTCCACTCTAAGAGGACACTTTGGCTTTCAGACAAAGTGACAGATCTAGAAAGCTGTGGGCACCTTCCTGGGACAACCATGTATACTTCTTTATTTTTCTTTAAGATTTTATTTTTAAATAATCTTTACACCCAGTGTGGGACTCAAATCCACAACCCAGAGATCAAGAGTTGTATGTTCCACCAACTGAGCCAGCCAGACGCTCCAACTATGCACACTTCTTGCAGAGGCAGGAGGGCCTTGCGAAATAATTGGTTCATATAAACCCCTGGGAAGATGATAATTAAGAGGAGGCCTGCTATAGCTGAAATCACAACAGGTAAAATAGATGGGTTTTCTCTTACATTTACCTGACCCATTGAGAGTGGGACAAAGGCAATAGGAAAGATTAAGAATTTCTTAGGGTAAGTCTGGTGGATGCTGCGCCTCTCCGAGTGGAACATGAAGGTTCTCTTCACCGCCACCCTCGTCATGGGCTCCATCTTCTTCTTGCTGTTGCCAGATCCCTCCACGGCGGGCGAGAAGAAGAAGGGGCCCAAAGTCACCGTCAAGGTGTACTTCGACCTTTGAATTGGAAATGAAGGGCAGCCCCGGTGGCTCAGCGTTTAGTGCCTACCTTCAGCCCAGGGTGTGATCCTGGAGACCTGGGATTGAGTCCCATGTCGGGCTCCCTGCATGGAGCCTGCTTCTCCCTCTGCCTGTGTTTCTGCTTCTCTCTCTCTCTCAATCTCTCTCTCTCTCTCTCTCTGTGTCTCTAATAAATAAATAAAATCTTTAAAAAAAATGAATTGGGTGGTCATTGGTCTCTTTGGAAAGACTGTTCCAAAAACAGTGGATAATTTTGTGGCCTTAGCCATGGGGGAGAAAGGATTTGGCTACAAAGACAGCAAATTCCATCGTGTGATCAAGGACTTCATGATCCAGAGTGGAGACTTTACCCGGGGAGATGGCGCTAGAGGAAAGAGCATCTATGGTGAATGCTTCCCTGGTGAGAGCTTCAAGCTGAAACACTATGGGCCTGGCTGGGTGAGCATGGCCAATGCAGGCAAAGACACCAACGGCTCCTAGTTCTTTATCACGAGGGTTAAGACCGCCTGGCTAGATGGCAAGCACGTGGCGTTGGCAAAGTTTTGGAAGGCATGGAGGTAGTACAGAAGGTGGAGAGCACGAAAACAGACAGGACAAGCCCGTGCAGGATGTGACGATTGCAGACGGTGGCAAGATTGAGGTGGAGAAGCCCTTCGCCAACGCCAAGGAATTGCGTCCAGGGACCGCTTCCCTTTGAGCCACCATCTGTGCGGCCCTGTCGCCTTCCCACAGGTGAGGACGGCCCGCCACAGGGCACCAAGCTGCAGGGTCCTGGTGCTGGCATCTGACGGAGTGGACCCCTCCCCTCACATTCCATAGGCCAGTGGCCTGGTTTTGTAACAAACTCAAACTCCTACCAATGCTGACCAATTAAAAAACAACAACAGTGGTTTAAAAAAAAAAAAAAAAAAAGAATCTCTTAGGATAAAGACAGGACTTCTTAACTCTCATTTGTTTTTTTGGTTTTGTTTTTTTGTTTTTTTAAAGATTTTATTTATTTATTCATGAGAGAAACAGAGAAAGAGAAGGAGACAGAGACACAGGCAGAGGGAGAAGCAGGCTCCATGCAGGGAGCCCGACGTGGGACTCAATCCCGGGTCTCCAGGATCAGGCCCTGGGCTGAAGGCAGCGCTAAACCGCTGAGCCAAAGACAGGACTTCTTAACTCTCATTTGTGTTATAAAGCTTGCATTAGGTCTCTAGTATGTCAGGTCTGTATCAGTGGTAGATAATTTACAACTCAAGGAGCTAAAATTCTCTAAGGGAGCCAAATATATGAATAGATCATTACGATACTATATATGTGTGTACATACATATATATAATCAATTGTGGTATATATCATGTTAAATAGAAGCATGTGAGCAAACTCTGTAGGAACAACACAGTTTCTGGTGGCATGGGAGGCATAATAAATAATTTGGGTCTTGAGGGATGAATAGGAGTTTGTCTTGGTTCACCCAGGAGGCTGTTCCTGACCAAGAGTACAGCATGCACTCCTTCCTAGACAGCTTCTGCACCCAGGGAAGTAGGCAGAGAAAGGGATTAATGAGAGTATTCATGAAGGGTTGGGAGAGACCTATCTTTAGAAGGCCAGGCCCAGTGGGTTCCACTGCAGGCCATGGGAGGACACTTTTGAAGGACCGTGGGCCTAGGGGCAGGGGTGCTGTTTAGGATGGAGGGCAATATGAACCCACAAGACCGTGAGAGGCTGAACCGAGTAGAAGCAGGGTTGGAAATGGTAGGACAGGTTTGAGAGTTGGTTTTCTGGGAGTTGGCTGAGGGGAGTAGGAGGGCAAAGGAAGACATGACATTGTCTCAGAGCCTGGCTTGTATGCACTCAGTCCTCAGAGGAAGGTGGCTGGGTGGGTGGATGGAGCATTAAAGCTTGGCAGCACTGGGACAGGCAGTTAGAGGGACAGTGGACCTGCAGCAAACACTTCTCACTCTCTGGGGGTGCCTGTCCTAGGGGAGAGAATGCCAATAGGAACAGGCCACCCAAGGGTGGCTGCAGAATAACCTTCTCTGATGGATGATCAGTGAGGGCACCATCCCCTGTGTGTACACACTGTCTCCATGCCTTTCCCTCTCTTCCCACTTCACCACAGCCCCCTCACCCTTCCTTCCCTGAGAGCTGGCCCCAGGTTTTGCCCCCCTTGTAATATCAAATAAGGTGCAGTGGACCTTCAGGTCCCGAGGGAACCTCAGCCCCCCAGCCCAGTACCAGCCTGAGCTGAGGAGTATTGAGCTTTGGGGTGGAGCGAACCGGTCTGCCAACCAGTTTAACCAGGGACTGGTTTCGACTTGGAGTTCAAAGGAGCTGGGGTGCACCCGGTCCCACATGGCCAATGGGAGCAGTGCTTAACCCTTTCCCGGCTGTGCCAGGGGCAAAGTCCAGGCAGGGTCTGTGCTGGAGAGGGTCTGAGCCTCTTCTGAGCATGAAATGGGTGAGGGTGACCTTGGCTACAGCTGGGGGGTGCAACCAGGCCCATGAGAGTGGGGAAACAGGAGAGAGGCTCCCTTGTTTCTCCTGCCCCAGACTTCCCTTGGGGTTTCCTCTTCCTGCTGAGGCGATCCCTGGAGGACCCTGGCTTCTGGGTGGGTGCAGGGGCACTGGGATTGGATTTCTGGGGTAATGAATATTCATCAGCCCGATCCGGCCTCTGCTTCTGTTTACTTAGCCGGGAGGGGCTGGGTTTCAGGTTCACCTTGACTCCAGGAGCCGCAGTGGAGCAGGTACCCGCTCCTGCACCTGTTTCTCTTGCACCTGCTGTGCAGCTGCTCCCACCCAGCTCTCCTGGCCTGAGCCTTGCCTGGTGTGGCACCCTGGGGGCACCCCTACCTCTCCCAGTCTCCTGCCCGGGCAGCTGCTACACTCAGCTCCTTCTCTAAGGAAGGTCTCGCCTCCAGCCGGGAGCAGTCAGGATTACAGGTACAGGCAGAGGGTGAGTGGGTGGGGAAACCAAGGCACAGAGCCCAGTCAAGGCACCTGGTTCTGCCTCCATGGCTGGCAAGCCTAACTGGGAAGGGGAACCCAGGCAGGCCGGTTCCCATCTCTCCTTGGTTGGGCAGGGAGAAGTCGGACTCATCCCACTGGCTCTTGGAGTCAATCCAGGCCTCCAGCAGAGCTCTTTCTGGGAAAGTTTCACTCTGAGCAGTTCTCTATTAACGCTTGCTAAGCTGGAGCCCACCCCCCAACCTGGAGGATGTTTCTGGCTATCTGGTGGGAACATCTCCCTGTTCCTATCCAGGGCACCCCAGTCTTATTCAGAATGGAGAAGTGCCATCAGGGGCCTGGCAGAGGGACATGGGCTGGCGGGGGGGGGGGGGGGGGCGGGTCCTGGATATTGTCTTAAAGCCTAGAATCTGACTTGCTTCTACTCCCCTCTATCCCTCCATTTCCAACGCAATCGATGGTTAACTTGTCCCAGCTCAGAAGGGGCTCAGTGGGGGCGGTGGGACCTGTCCTGGGGTGACCACATAGGTGCCATAGAGCTGGCTGTCATAGGCAAGGGGTGGCAGGCTGTCCCATGAGGTCCTTTTGTGGATTCTAAAGCTGTGCAAACAGCAGAGATGTAGCTAGCATCCTCAGGGCTGATTTCTATCATCCCATGGATTGCAGGGCCCCAGGGCAAGGGCCCAGCCCTCGGCGTGGCCAGCTAAGGGCCCTGCACAAACAGCCTGCGTGGCCTGCCACCTGTCACTAAATGCTGGGTCTGCTTGCAGTCCCAATTACACCTCCTGCCCGCAGTTCCCTCCTGCCTTCTATGATCAGGTATGGGCATGTGGCTGAAGGTATATTGCTCTTTCCAACTTTTGATGTCACATCGCTTTATTTATTTATTTATTTATTTATTTATGATTTTATTTATTTATTCATGAGAGAGGCAGAGAGAGGCAGAGAGAGGCAGAGGGAGAAGCAGGCTCCATGCAGGGAGCCCGACGTGGGACTCGATCCAAGGTCTCCAGGATCATGCCCTGGGCAGAAAGCAGGTGCTAAACCACTGAGCTACTCGGGCTACCCCGCTTTTTTGATTTAAAGCAAGTCAGGTTTTATACTATCTTGGGGTGGCTCACTACGTCAAAGAATCTTATAGTTTGGTTATTTTGTAAAACAAAGAACAGTCTTCTAATTTATCTGTTCTGTTCTGACTTCCATATGTCAGTCGTGGTGAAAGAGGCAAACGCTGCTTCCTGGTGCTTGTATGTCCTCTCAGACAGAAAGGATGGAAAAGGTATCTTAGACCAGAGTTCAAGGCCAACAGACAAGGGCGCCGATGCCTTCGTGCCATGGTGGAGGCCCCAGGGCAGGGTCCGAGGGCTATTCCCACTTCCCTATGGTGTTACGATAAGTTCCTTATGATCTATCACTTCCTTCATTCCAAGGGGAGTAAACCCCTGCAGATGCCAATTTGCGGCACCCTCTAAGGCAGGTGTGTTTTAGCTGGCGCGGACAGAAGCACTGCCTCTCAAGGAGGTGGGCAGTCAGGTGGTTACTGTCAGCTCAGGAGCTGTATCGTCCACTCCCTGAGTTCCTTGGCAACCCCGGATGGGCGTTGGTGGGGTCACGGGCCCTGCCCCAGACCAGGCGGCAACTGGGGCACCCACAGGCCAACCAAGTGCCCTCCCCACAACTTCCAGAAAACCCATTCTGGAACACCAAGTTCTGTGCAAGGTTGTGCTAAGCCCAGGTGGGGCAAGCTGCCAATGCAAACCTCTCAGGCTGTCCCCTTGTGCGCTCACCTCTCCAGGGTGCCCTGGAAGTATTTATCTGGCCACTCTCACCCCCTCCTTCACTTTCTAAGTGGGAGCTGCACAAGATCTCCCCTGGGCTTCTCCTGCTACTTGAACCCAGCTAAAGGGACAGAGCTGCCAGTGTGGGAGCTGCTTCCCAGACAAAGAGGTAGGAAGGAATCCATCAGGAATGTACTCTGGGCATGGGGCTGGGTAGATGGAGGGACAGGGGAAACAGCAACCAGGAGCCCATGGAGGCAGGCACTCAATCCTTCCCAAGCCTAGGTCAGCATCCTGCTTGCATCTTTCCCCAAATTTGATATGCTCCCTGTCAAAAAAAAAAAAAGAAAAAAATCCATGCTCATTATGGAATATCCAGAAATCAGAAATACCGGGAGAAAACATCCCCTCTTCCTTCTCCATTAAGAAAACCACTGTTGGAATACCCACCATTTGCTTCAATGTGGATAGAACTGGAGGGTATTATGCTGAGTGAAGTAAGTCAAACAGAGAAGGACAAACATTATATGGTCTCATTCATTTGGGGAATATGAAAAATAGTGAAAGGGAATAAAGGGGAAAGGAGAGAGAAAATGAGTGGAAATATCAGAGAGGACAGAACAGGAGAGACTTCTAACTCTGGGAAACGAACAAGAGGTAGTAGAAGGGGAGGTGATTTGGGGGGTTGGGGTGACTGGGTGACAGGCACTGAAGGGCGCACTTGGCGGGATGCACACTGAGTGATATGCTATGTGTTTGCAAATTGAACTCCAATTTAAAAAAAGAAAAAGAGGGCAGCCCCGGTGGCGCAGCGGTTTAGCGCCGCCTGCAGCCCAAGGTGTGATCCTGGAGACAGAGGATCGAGTCCCACCTCAGGCTCCTTGCATGGAGCCTGCTTCTCCCTCTGCCTGTGTCTCTGCATCTTTCTCTCTCTCTCTTTCTCTCTCTCTCTCTGTCTGTCTCTCATGAATAAATAAATAAAATCTTTAAACAAGAAAAAGAAAAAGAAAACCACTATTAGGCAGCCCGGCTGGCTCAGTAGTTTAGCGCCACCTTCAGTCCAGGGGCCTGATCCTGGAGACCTGGGAGTGAATGGAGCCTGATTCTCCCTCTGCCTGTGTCTCTCCCTCTCTCTGTGTTTTTCATGAATAAATAGATAAAATCTTAAAAAAAAAAATTCTTACTGCTTTCTCAAAAAAAGAAACAAAGAAAACCACTGTTTAATAATTTGTCGTATTTCTTTCTGGTCTTTTAAGAAAATGTAGTTAAGGCCATCAGTTTTTAAAGGAAGTGATCTATTAGCCTGTGCTGGGGTGGCCTGACCACCTAGGTTTCTGGTGCATGATGGCTACTACCCGTTCGGCAGGACCCTTCCCAGCCACAGACAGAGTCCTGAGAACCAGACCACCACCCTCTCCAGGCCCAGAGATGCCTGGATTTCTCATCCCTTGTCCTGCCCTTCTGTTGCTCAGAATCTGTCAGCCTGCTGTGTCCATCCATCTTACACATCCTACCTGGCAACGATGTCCAGGCAATCTCATTTGCCAGAGCTCCCACTAGCTCAGACAGCACCTTTGTGGAAATGAGTTAAAGATGAGGCCACATCTGTGTCAGGACACATCACAGCAGGGCACATGGCTTGTCAGTGGAAAAGCCTGGATTTTGGCCCCCAAGCCCGTGATAACCATTTCTCATGTGGACCTTGTGGCCCCACCAAACCTCCTTCCAAATGTTCAGTTCCCGGGATGCCTGGGTGGCTCAGCAGTTGAGAGTCTGCCTTTGGCTCAGGGCATGATCCTGGGATCCGAGATCGAGTCCCACATTGGGCTCCTTGCAGGAAGCCTGCTTCTCCCTCTGTCTGTCTCTCTCTCTCTCGAATAAGTAAATAAAATTAAAAAACAATGTTCAATTCCCCTGCAAACTCCTGTCCTCATGGAAGCTAGATGGGGAAAGGAGCCATCCCTCAATAATTATTACTGTTACCATGTTTTACTTTGCAAAGGATGCCTCCCTCTGAAGGCAGGGGATGAGCATTAGAGCTAAAAGTTAGGCTGGCAGGGACAGGTGAGGACACTGAGATCCAGAGAAGTAACTTCCTAGAGGTCGAGGCTGATACAGTCCCCAGGATTTCCCACTCCCAGCCTGCAGTTCCTCCCATAGGAAAAAAACCCCTCATCTCCTTCACTCCTGCTGGTACCCCCTGGGAAGCCCAAATTACTCTCAAAATCCTAAATCCTACTTATTTTGTAATGAATTCTAAGCAAAATTCACAGGTGTTTCTGTGCATCTGATACCAGCCAACCATCTCCCAGCTCCTGGTGGTAGGGTCTGGCGCCCCAGTGGGAAGAGCTTGGGAAGGATGTTGGTGGTCTGGGTGCTGGGCCACCTGGGCAAGCCAGTCACCTCCCTGCAGCCCTGAGGGGCCTGGAATCTCAAAGCTCCCCACCACCTGCATGGTAAGAGTGTGTGGTTGTCCCGCTGCCCCTCGGCCTGGGCTCAGTGGCTCTCCTGTTGGTGTCCATTCAGCTGCCCATTCCCCAGATCCCTCTCTTCTCATATTGTAGAGCTTTATCCCAATCCTCAGTTCATTCGGCCCCACGTGGAATTCTTTCATGCCCCGACTATTAAAATAGCCCATGATCAGGTGTTTAGAGAGGGCTGCTCCAGGCAACCCCCACTCACGCCTCACTTCTCCCCACTGACCCCTTTCTCTGTCCCACCCAGCTCCTGCAGAAAGTGCCACCCTCGGCTCCAGGGAACATCATGACTGAAGTGGGCTGGTGGAAGCTTACCTTCCTCCGGAAAAAGAAATCCACTCCCAAGGTGCTGTATGAGATCCCTGATACCTATGCTCAAACAGAAGGCAACGCAGAGTCCCCTCGGCCAGAGGGCGGGAACCCCCACGGCGATTTTAACACCCGCCTGGAGAAGATCGTGGACAAGAACACAAAGGGCAAGCACGTCAAAGTCTCCAATTCGGGTCGCTTCAAGGAGAAGAAGAAAGTCCGAGCCACACTGGCAGAGAACCCCAACCTCTTTGCTGATAAGGAGGGCAAAGGACAGTGAAGGGGGCCAAGGAGGATGCTCTTGCCTCCCTACTCCTGCCATCAGCTGGATCTGAGACAGGGGCCTGCCACGCTGGCCTCCTTGGCCACAGCTGACACCAGGGGTGGGGGGGTGGGGGGGTGGCGTTGACGCCTGCTGGCAGGAAACATGTGGGTTTAGCTTTTTATTTATGTGCCCCAGCTTTCTGGAAGGTCTGGGTTATTCCCGGGTCCTCCCACGTTCCCCAACACATACAGAGGCTGCAAAGTCCCACAGGAAGGACAGCCCTCCTGGAAGCAAGTGGCAGCCCAGCAGGGAAGTGGGCACGGCAAGGGATAGAGGGAGCAGACTTCACCTCCTCCAGGGGCACAGGCTCAAGGGTGAGTTTCAATTGCTGCTCCTTCTACTTGCTCTCCCTGGAACTGTTCCCTGGACCGATTCTGAGAGTGAATTTTCCAGAAGCCACCTGATGGGGTGGTTTTCTGGAGCTGGAGGAGGCAGAGACCCCAAACCTGAGCTCACCTCCTGCCAAAGAGGGAACCGTTCTGGAACTTTGCAGGGGAGAGGAGACCGGCTGGCATTCTGACACTCTCTGGGGGGGTGGGGTACTGCAGAAGGACCAGGCGAGGGACCCCACAGGTCCCTGCACACAACCTCAAAGGGACACTGCACTGGCTCATGGGTCCAAATTCTTCTCCCCTCCTCCTGGTATTTAAGAAGAACAAGCCCCAGGGATGAGTCCTGGAGCCCTGAATTTTGCTTAAAAAAAAAAAAAATAGGTTTCTCTCTTTGTAATAAACAGTGCTGCAAAAGCAGAGAACCTATTTATGCTTTCGTCTTCTATGTACTGAAGACTGTTTCTTCTGTCTTTACTCCCTGCATGGGAATAAAGTGGAACTCTGAGTGCTCAGGTGTTTCTTTTGAACATCAGGAAGGGTCCCCAGGGGCGGGAGCAGGGCGGGGGTGGGGAGGGCCTGGCTGGCTCAGTCAGTAGAGCACAGGACTCTTGATCTAGGAGGCCTGGGGTTAAGTTCGAGCCCCATGTTGGGTCTATAGATTACTTAAAAATAAGGTCTTTTTTATTAAAAAAAAAAAAAAAGAAGAAGAAAGAAAGGAAAGAGTCCTGAGTATGCAAATCTAGCAAAGGAAAGGGCTGGTTTCAGTTCAGTGGTCAGTTCCTTTTGGTCAATGGAACTCTAAGAGAGTGGAGGGGACATTTGGTGACTAACCCCATAGTCACAGGGGTTTGGTTTGGAATCAGGATTCAAATTCTCTTTCCACCGCTTCATAGCTGAGTGATTTGGGGAATATATGTTATTAAACGTTCTCTGAACCTCGAGTGCCTCTTTGGTAAAAAGGGCTGTAATAAGGTCTATTTCGTGGGAATGGTCAGCATGAAGTGCCCCACACATGGTCCTATGGTAGGTGCTTGGTTAGTATGGCCTTCCTCCTCTTGCTCTTATTAAGGAACTCCACTGTAGCCCACAACTTCTACTCTTAAGGAAGAGCAAAGAGTGTGCTCCCCTGTGTTATTAGGTCCAGATTTTTCTCAAGCCAGGAGCTGGGAGCTAGGAGCTAGGAAAAACTGGACAGATCTCTGGAGCTCTTGGTGCGAACAGGGAGAAAGCAAGGTGGCAACTAAACAATGTGGTCCTGTAGCTTCCAGGTCAGTTCTTTGTGGCTGTTGGGCCACTCCACCCCAGGGAGTGTTGCTCGGCAAATTTATTACCAAAACAAACAAACCCATACAAGGGGGCCTTTGTTGGGTGGCCTCACCCAGGCAAGCGGGAACTCTGAAGATGAGTGAGGGACAGAGGAGCTGGAGGGAGGGAACGAAGGCTGGTTCAGGTGTGCTACCTTCTCCGAGGCCTCTGCCCCTATCCCTCCCACCCCATGGGACTTTCTAGAGTCTGTCTGATTACCCAATCCATCAAGTGTCCCGTGAAGGAGCTGCCTTCCCCCATATTCTAGCCCTGTCCACTGTGAATAGCCAATGTTTATAGGGAGCTTACAATGGGCCAGGCCCTGTGGCAAGTACTCCAGGAGATTCCTTGCTCAATCCGCTCATCACCCGAGACAGGTGTGGTCATTGTCCCTGTTTTCCTGCCGAGTTAGCTGAGGCTGAGAGAAGTGAAGACTTGCTTGCCGTGGTGGAGCTGGGACTGAAGCCAGAGCTGGCTTGTGCACATGACTGCAGCATACAGCCCCCTGCACTCTTGATTTTCATCTGCCTGGGGGATGGGAGCAACGAAAGGAGTACAGTCACCTTCCGCAGAAGGCGAGGTAGGGTGGTAGAGGGTAATGCCTGCAGTTTAGGATTCTGATTCTGGCACCAGCTGGGGGAGAGCTAATCAGCCGTGAGGCGGAATACTCCGAGACATCAGACCATAGGGACCTGCCACTTCTGCACATCCTGAGGTCCCTTGAGGGAGGCCAGGGCTGGGGCTGGGGCTGGGCCCTGGGCCACCAAGGCCTCCTTCTGCCCAATACTGGCACCACATTGCCACCATTACCCCTCTTAGGCGAGAGGATCTAAGGCCCTTCTGCCTTGTAAGGGAGAGCCTGCTCCAGCCTCAAAGTGATGTCTGCAGGAATCTTCCAGGGAATCCCCACAAATATCCTGAAGCTGGGGAAAAGGTGGTGGGTGAGTGCTAAAAGCCAAAGGGAAATCTGTCTGGCCAGGGAGTCGGAGAGAGGTAGCTGCACGCTTTCATGAGGCCAGAGGAGGAGGAACCGAGAGTGCAAATATACGCAGGAACTGTGAGAGGCTACGGGTTATCGACCACAGTTTCACTGGGCCAGGACCCAACCAGGTGGGGGAGGCAGGAGGGGCCAGCTGGAACCGGCTTGCACTGCCCAGGAGGGGCCTACCCTGGGCGGAGGGCTCCCCCTGCTGGCCGTCCAACCTCTAGTGAGAGGAGGAGGGAGGTTGCAGGGGTCGTTTAAATCCCCCAACCCTTCTTCCTGGGCGGGAGAGGGGGTGGGTGGGGGGATGCGACCAGGCCAGGTTGAACATTAATCTTACACACGGCTGACGAGGTTTTATTACAGACTTGGCACAGTGATTGTCAAAAACAGGAAAGGAACAGCTGAAACCAGGCTCAGAGCTGGGGGTGAAGGGGGATACATAGCTCCCAATAACAAGACAAGGTAGAGAAGGGCACCCCAGCACCCTGCCTATGGTGTCTACAGGGTTAGCATCGTACCTTCCTACCCTCAGGCTTAAAGGGGGGCGATCATCACCTACAGGGCCACCCTTGCAGGAGCTAGTTAATGACAGACACTGAAGTACAGCACACACCCACGCAGTGGAATGGAACAGTTTACAGAGTTGGTGAGTTCCATGCCAGCGTGCACAAGTAAGAGTTCCCGGATTCTGGCTTAGTCACAGCAAACATTTACCCAGCCTGGCTCCCCTCCAGGGAGGCTGGAGGCCATTCATTCAAGTTGTCCTTTTTTTTTTTTTTTTTTTAAGATTTTATTTATTCATGAGACACACGGGGGGAGAGAGAGAGAGAGAGAGAGAGAGAGAGGCAGAGACACAGGCAGAGGGAGAAGCAGGCTCCATGCAGGGAGCCCAACGTGGGACTCGATCCCGGGTCTCCAAGATCACGCCCTGAGCTGAAGGCGGCACTAAACCGCTGAGCCACCTGGGCTGCCCTCAAGTTGTCCTTGGTCACCAGACTTGCACTCAAGAAAAGCAAATACAGTTCAGCACAAGCATCAGCTTCATAAAGAATCCAATGGTGAGGGTGAATGGTCATACGTTTATGGAGGCTGGTGACACCGTTGGGGACATGGTATCTGGTCACCAGGTGAGGGGGAGTCTTGTTAAATGCAGAACAGGACACGTGGGTCTGAGGTGGGCTTTTAAGTGGTGTTGCTGCTGGTCTGTGGACTGTACTGAGTAGCAAGGATCTCAAACGGTGGGCGGTGGGGAGGGGGTTCTTTTGCCTGCACAGAATTCCCTAGGGAGCCTTTAAGTTTCCCCAAGCTCAGACCTCACTCAGCCTAGTTAAATCACATATGATTAAAGCTCCCTGGGTAATTCCAGCATGGATGAAAATCAGGGTCTGGGAGTCATCAGTAGAGGTGGGGAGTAGGTGAAGGATGTATGAGTGGTCAGAATGATGTAATCTCTATAACAATATATGTGTGTACACACACGCACATACACACACAGTTCTCAGAAACAAACATGGAAAAGTAAAGCTTGATTGACGGTATCAGCACATGAATCCCTTCTATAAAACTCCTAGGGGCACCTGGGTGGCTCAGTTGGTTAAGCATCTGCCTCCAGCTCGGGTCATGATCCCAGGATCCTAGGATCAAGCCCTGCATCAGGCTCCCTGCTCAGTGGGGAGCCCGCTTCTTTCTCTCTCACTCCCCCTGCTTGGGTTCACTCTCAAGTAAACAAAATCTTAAAAATATACATATATATGTAAAACTCCTGATTACTTGAGATTGAATACTTCTAGAGACTTGCTACCTAACAGGTAGCCCACTCCCTCATAGGTAGTCCTGGTTGTTACAAGTCTCTCTTCATACCAAGAGGAAATCTACTTCGATGCAACTTCCACCTATGGGTCCTTTGGAGCTCCAGAGAATAAATTTATTTATTTTTTTATTTTTTATTTTTTTTTTTTTCAGAGAATAAATTTAATCTCTTTTCCACATTGTTGTGCTTCAGATAATAGGAGGCAGTTATCAGTAAGGTATAATGCTATAAAAATATCCTATTAGTAAATACGTTTCCTTTAGTTGCAAGCAACAGAAAATTGATCCTGGCTAGTTTAAGCCAAAAACTTTTTTTTTTTTTTTTTTTTAACAGGGATAATGGGTGTTTTGAGGCAGGAGGAGGTGTTATACACAGCCCAGACATGGGAAAGAAGGATCCAAGGTCACTAAGGGAATTACAAGAGCAGCAGCTGGAGGCTGTTGCTTCTTGGCTGCCATTAATGACTTGGCTACAGTGCCTCTCATACTCTGGGTCTCTCCATTTCAAATTTCAAATTGTTGACAAGAAAAAACAGATTGACTAGATTGGCTCAGGTGCTTATGTTGGAACCAGTCAGCTTTGGGTAGTATGACTCAGTGACAGGGTGGTAACAGAGCAGCCCCGGGCCCACCTAGTGTCACCAGAAGAGGGAATCACACCAGCTATTACCTCTAGAGGGAGCTAGTCCAATAAATCATATTCAAGGTCAAGAAAATAATTATGGGTTTGTTTGTTTTTTTTCCGTTTGTGATTCTCTATGCCACTGCTTATGCTTCACAAGACTACCTAACTGAGAATCAAGTGAAAATACAGAATTTGGAGTTTGAACTCTGAAGAGCCTTAAATGTAAGGGGTGAGGAGGGAAATAGGTTGAGTTTAGAAGGGCCCAGCTCCCAATCCCATACCCTCTCTTAGCACCTGGCCCCAGATCCAGTTGGCGCCAGCAGGTTAGTCAGGGTGCAAGTCTCTCATACAGCCAGTCTTCCTCCCCACGGTGGGTCATGGGCCCCAAAGGGGAGTCTCCTGTTGGCAGGCCCCTCCGAAAGATGATCCGGTCATGCAGACGGTTGGTTTGGCCTTGCCAGAACTCCATCACTTGTGGGTACAGGATGTAGCCACCCCTTCAAGAGAAACAGTGGGTTTGGTGCTCTGTGCATTTTTCCAACAGGTTACCCCCCACCCTGTCTCCACCTCAGGACCCCTTGAGGGAAGTTGCTAATATGAATCTGACGAGGATTACCAGGGGGAGCAGATCTATAATTCCAGGGGGAGTTGTTTCAAGTTCTGGTGCCCCTTTCTGGACAACCACCAAGCATCACTCACCAGTACTTTGGCTTTGGCACCTCTTGTTCTTGGTAGAGCTGTTCCAATTCCTCATTCTTCTTTCTCAGATACTATCCAGGGGAAGGAAATTGAGGAAGGCCCAGACTGAGTCAGTGATTCACCTAATAACCATTTACTAAGCACGTGCTGTTTGCCAGCCACTGGAACACAGGTGAACGAGGGAGGCTGGCCTCTCTCCTCCAGAAGCACAGTCCAACCAGAGGGTCAGATAAAGGAAGCCCATTTCCCCATCTTTACTTCCCCAGGGAGACTATCCTTTCATTTTGCTGGAGAGAGGGCCTTGGCATCCCCCGGGGACAGCTGCTGGGGATGAGCTAAGGCCCCTGCCACCCAGAGGACTAAGAAGAAACTCGACTCACCTCCCGATTGGGGATTACAGAACTCTGGTGGCTGACCACAGCCCCAATTTGGCTGCTCTTGGGGCGGGAGTGGAAGTAACACTCAGCCTCCTCTTCAGGCAGCTTCTTCACAGAGCCCTCCACACGGACCTGCTCAAGGATGGCCCTGGCTAGACGGTCTGCAATGCCTCCTGCCCTCCCTACCAACACAGGCCCCCTTCCTCTCTTCCTACCCCTCTCCACTGCCCCACCACTGCTGGCTCCAACTAGACCAGTTCATTAAGAGCTGAGAGGCAGGTCGTTTTCCCAGCCTGAGGACCTCCACTGGGCTCATCGATAATGAGCCCCTGGTTGTCCTGGAACTGCTCACTCACCTGGCGGTTGAGGGGCTCCCAGTAGAAGACAAGGGAGGCAAAGGGATTGGAGTCCTGGAAATAAAAGAGGATTCGCCGTCGGCCATCAAAACAGCAGGGAGAACACCTCCACCGTGCAGAAAGGAGGTAGGAAGTCTGCAGCATGCAGGCATACAGGGGATAACAAAACATCTCATTTAAACCCTCAAAGGTATGCCTACTTTTACGGGTGTAGGAGACAGACTCAGAGAGGTTAAGGAACCTGCCTAAGTTCACACAGTAAGTGCTAGAGCCGTGCTGAAAACCTAAGCCAGATGGATTCCAAAGTGAGGCTTGCCATTTCTCTCATCCATAGATTTGCAAGTCCTCAGAAATGCACCTGTGGCCAGTATGGATTCCGGGAGTCCTTTGGGTTCATGACTGAATGCACACAAAGTATCAACTCTGGGCTTGACCCCAGGAGAGGTGCTGGGGGAATGGGAGAGGTACAACGGATGCAGCCTCTGCCTCCACAGAGCTTACTGGGTATTTAGCAAGGGAGACAAGTATCAATCACATAAACACACCAACAAATGCAGTCACAAACTGAAAAGAAGGTAGAAAGTAAAGTGACACGTTAAGATGATGGTGAATGGCAGCTGAGGTAGCATAGGGATCAGGGATGACTTTCCCTAGAAGGTAGCACAGGGGCTGAAAGCCAAAGGGTTGGGAGTTACTTAGGTAAGTGGATGGCAGAGGCGGGGTGGTCAGAGCGAGCACTCATTCATGGCAAAGAAAAGGAAGAGTGCCAAGGCCCGCAGGCAGGACGGTGCCCAAACACAGCCAGCAAGTGGGCAGGGGTGGGGCTAGCACCAGAGGGAAGGAAGGACAGGCCCCTGCAGGCCCCTCACCAGCTCTCTTCCCTTCCGACTCTCGAAGTTAGTGAAGAAGCGGAAGCCATCCTTGCCAAAGCCCTTCAGCAGTACCATGCGGGCAGAAGGTTTTCCATCTCTGGGGCAAAGACCAGAGCAAGTGGTCAGAGCCCATGTCACTGTCCTTGCTGCCACCCCTCACCTGGGTGCTCCCCTGAGCTCCTGGCACCTGCACCCCCTTATTCTGTATTGTCCGGGCATGCAGGCTCCCCATTCCCACCTCCCCCTGGGGGCTTGTCCTAGAGGTGCAACTATGACATCACTGCCTGATGCCTGTTTTAGCCTGGCGCCTGTTATAGCCTGGGGCCTGTTATAGACTGAACTGTGTCTCCTTAAAATTTTTTTTTTTTTTTAAGATTTTATTTAAGAGGGATCCCTGGGTGGCGCAGCGGTTTGGCGCCTGCCTTTGGCCCAGGGCGCGATCCTGGAGACCCGGGATCGAATCCCACATCGGGCTCCCGGTGCATGGAGCCTGCTTCTCTCTCTCTGCCTGAGTCTCTGCCTCTCTCTCTCTCTCTCTCTGTGACTATCATAAATAAAAAAAAAAAAAAAAAAAAAAAATTAAAAAAAAAAAAAGATTTTATTTAAGAGACACACAGAGAGAGAGGCAGAGACATAGGCAGAGGGAGAAGCAGGCTTCCCGCAGGGAGCCCAATTCAGGACTCGATCCCAGGACCCTGGGATCACAACCTGAGCCAAAGGCAGATGCTCAATCACTGAGTCACCCAGGTGCCCTGTCTCCCTAAAATTCAGTGTTGAAGCCCTAACTGCCAATGTGGCTGTGTATGGAGATAGGGCTTTTAGGGAGGTAATTAAGTGAGACTCTAATCCAATAGGCCTGGTGTCCAGAAAGATATCTCTCTCTCTCCTTCTTCCCACTCTCTGCATGCACCATGGAACACAGTTTTAAGGGTGGTGACCAATTATAATGCAATCAGCCAATGCTTAGCCATCACAGAAAGGGTGGTTCCTTCAGGTCCTCCGCTCAGAGTTCTGGGGGATATCCAGGGGCACAATACCAGAGCCCTGCCTTCAAGGCCTTACACTTTATTTATTGATTTTATTTATTTATTTATTTATTCATTCATTCATTCATTCATTCATTCATTCATTCACGAGAGACAGAGAGAAAGAGAGAGACAGAGACACAGGCAGAGGGAAAAGCAGGCTCCACGCAGGGAGCCCGATGTGGGACTCGATCCCGGGACTCCAGGATCACGCCTGGGCCAAAGGCAGGCGCTAAACTGCTGAGCCTTACACTTTAATGGCCTTACACTTTAATGAGCAGGGACAAGAGTGGAATAACAGGCTAATGTCAGAGGTGTCTCAAGGAGTATACAATTGATCGTCAAATAAAGAATACAAGGAAGCACTGTGCTAGATTTCAGGAGAGGTTCCAGGAGATGTAGCTCTTAAGGAGCAGACGGGAATTGGGTAGATGGGGAGATGAGGGAGATAAGGGTGGTGTGGGTGGGCGCTTTAGGAACAGACATGAAGGAGGCACTACATTGTTATTACTGAAATGGAATTAAGTAGAGTGTGATCTTTGGTTTACAGGTAAGGACACCGAAGCCCAAAGAGGACAAATTACTTGCCAGAAGCCACAAAGCATGTTAATAACAGAACTATCCTCATAAATTTGCATTCCGCCAATTTGAGAGCTTCCTAAGTTTCTTACTTCACCTGTACCCACCCGCACTATGCCCACCTGGTGCAGGTAGCCAGACACATGGCATTGGCTTCCCCTATGTCAGGACACTGAACAGCCTCCTCAAACCAGGTAGCAAACTGCTTCATGGGGTCCAGGGAGGTCAGCTGAGTCTCCTCAAACGCCTGGGGAAGGAGAGTTTTATTTAACAAATACATACAATTCTCACTGCACACATGGTATTGTTCCAGGAACTTTTCCTAACAAAAAACAGTACCCAGGAAGTAGGTTCTGCTAGCTGTATTTTACAGGTGAGGACAGAGGCAAAAAAACGTGGTAACTCGCCAACCCCCACAGTAGCGACGGATGAATCAGGGTTTCATCTCATGCGTGTCAAACCTATCACCTGAAGAGCATCAAAAATTAAATAAATAAATAAATAAATAAATAAATAAATAAATAAATAAATAAATAAATAAATAAAAGCAAACCATATGTGTGGGCTCAACACCCACAAATTCTCAGTAGGTGTGAGGTTTAATGAAAAACTGCATGTTTAGCAAGTACTTCTGGAAATGCTCACACACAACGAGATCTAGAAACTGCGGCTCTGTTCTGTTGGTTCCTCCTCGGAGCAGGGAAAAGGGAAAGAACTCCTCCAAAGGCGAAGGGAAGGGGCTGAAGGCAGTGAGACCTAGGAGCTTTCTCCTCCCCGCTCTCTGTGAGTCATACCCCTCCCCCACGGGTTACTTATCAAATATTTAGAAGCTGATGGTCACTGCTGCAAGCGCTCTCCAAATATCAAAGTCCAAACGGCCCTGAGAGTTAGGCACTTACTCCCCAGGTGAGGAAACTGAGGCCCAGGGAGGCTCAGTGATTGCCCGAAACGATGCGCCCGCCCCGCGGGTGGCAGGGTCCCGGCCCAGCGCTCGCGCTCTCGCCCACCGCGACCCGCTGCCTCTCCGCATCCTGGTTTCCCCAGAGCCCCGCTTCCCCCCGCTGCTTGTCTGTGACCCTCCTCGTTCTATGGGGGTGACCCTCAAACCCACCCCGTGGGGTTCCTCCCCTCCCTGCGGGGGGGGGGGGGCTGCCCCCGCGGCCGCCGCACCTCTCGGTCCCCGCGGTAGCTCTTCCGCATCGGGCCCAGGTCCATGACGACACCGCCACCGCACAGGTGGTGGAGGTAGCGGGGCCACCCGGCAGGTCGCCCAAACGTCACGGTGACGCCTCGCAGCCCGCACGTCATGAGGCCGCCAGTCACGTGACCCGGCGTCGCCCAGCGCTGGGTTCCGTTGGGTTCGGAACCAATTTCTCAGCTCGGGAGTTTACCCGGGGGACTGAAGAATTCGCCCGTCGCCAGGCCCTGCTAACAGGTCCTGAGTCCTCGGAGCCAATGGGAGCTCAGGGCCGGAGGAGGGAGACAGGCGCGGAGAGGCCATTGGTTGGCGCTGTCCGGGAGCGTGGCCAATAAGAGCGAGAACAGAGGAACCCAGCGGCCAATGGGCGGCGCCTCCGGGGGCGGGAGCAGAGAGACAAGGAAATGCTGTCACCGCCGTTAGCACGCACGTGGAGGTTTGTTAAAGGTATAGGGCCCGCAGCCGCCCGGGGTGGGGGCGGGGAATGAGTCCCCGGGAGCTAGCCGGGAGCGGTCGGTGGGGAGTGGCTGGCCCCCAGCAGGTGCCTAGAGGCGAGGCTAGTGCAGGAAGGACCCCCCCTCGGGGGAAGCTGGGGGCGGGCGCGGGGGGGGGGTTGCCTGGGAAAGGACAAATGGAAAACCAGAATTAGGGGCCAGACTCAGACGAGGTGATGGGGAGACACAGAGGAGGGGCGGTCTCTGGTTGAGGGAAGAAATCGGGGCTGGAGAGTGGGAGAGGTTGAGGCGAGTTGTGGATCACACAGGATAGGTCCTGTGGAGGGTGCATGAGGGTGCGGGTGGAGGGGGGTGTGGGGTCCTCTGGAGTGCGGGGAGAACGCGGTGGAGTGAGGAAGAGACTGTGGGATGGGAAGGAAGACTGCTGAATGGAAAGCGGGGGAAGGGAAATTTGGGATCAAGCCATCCCAGACCAGAGCCATCTTCCTTCCAGCTCTGAACTCTCTCTCTGCCTCATTTCTTTAACCCCAGGTCAGAGCATGCTGCTCCCTTTGCTCATGATTTCTCCTTTACTGGAGCAGTGGGAGTTCACACCAGGCAGTGTTCTGGTAGATGGAAACGTTGTCGCTGCCTCTACTGCTCCTGGGCCTTCCTCATCTTCGCAGGGTTTTCCACTTCTTCACGTTTTGTCTTTCCTAGGTAGTTGGAGTCTAGTTCCTAGGGAATGCCAGCCATAGCTGGGGCACCGGGGAGCAGGTGGCTGTGCAAAGCCATTTCCAGGCTGTGGACCAAAAGGGCTGAGACATGGAAAACCTACCAGGGCCCATTCCAGCTTTGACCTGGCTGGGGCAGCCTTGGGTCAAGTCCTCTCTGTAGTCCAGGTTTCCACCAACATCAGGAAGGGGAGCTGCAGGAGCCATCTAGGCAGGCACCCCAGGACTGTGCCAGGTAAGGGGAACTTCCTGCCTTATCCAGGTGTCTGCATTACCAGGTGTTAAGCTTCATAAAGCCCTACATTAAATAACCTATCATCTTTTATTATATGGATGTGGCTTGAGCCAAATGGAATCTGGAAGACCCAATTTGCTGCAATGAAATAATACATATCTCAAGGCTTAATGATGTTGATATGTGGATTCTCCACTGGTTGGACTTTTTTTTTTTCTACATGGTTTTCTTCCATCAACATGACTGAGAGTTGACTGAACTATACTTTCTTGTTGAGGTTGTCTTTCCACATGTGAACACTGCTGTTCTCAGCTCCTCCCAGGCCCCTGCACTTGAACCTGTGTACGTGTAATTAATGCCCTTTAACACAGATGATTTTGTTCATGGCGCCACACTGTTGGCACTCCTGGGCTGTGCTGCTCTGGACCTGGGATACTAGGGAATCAAGACTGGATCATTTGAATGGTTTGCTTAAAAGCCAAGAGCTCAGGATAGATATTTATTCATTCCATAGACATTTGTTAAAGACTTCTTTTGGACCAGGCGCTGAGCTAGGTCTGAGAATACTAAGATGAAGAGAGTGAGATGCTTCCTGCCCACAAGGGGTTTGTAGTCTCCCCAATAGGAGAAACAGATCTGAGGGCTGATGAGTTACAGGTCCTTTAGCAGATACTTCGTGAGGAAAAGCGGAGCAGAAAAGAGAGTTGTCTGCAGGGGTCAGACAGTCCGAAAGTCTTCGTAAAGGGCAGGCATTTGATTTGTCTTGTTGACTAAGTGTTCTCCAGACAGACAATGGACCAGGCATGCCAGGAAGAGGGGACAGTGTGCAGAAAGGCAGAGCGTGTTAGGGAAATTGTGGAAAACAGTGTGATTCTCCCAGAGCAAGAAAGACAGTAAGGAGCAGGCCAGACTAGTAGGGAGGGCTGATGATCAGACAGGTGGAAAGGGCCGGGCTTTTATTTATTTATTTTTTAAATCTTTTAAAAAGATTTTATTTATTTATTCATGAGACACACACACACACACACACACACACACACACACAGAGGCAGAGACACAGGCAGAGGGAGAAGCAGGCTCCATGCAGGGAGCCTGATGTGGGACTCGATCCTAGAACTCCAGGATCACACCCTGGGCCGAAGGCAGGCACCAAACCGCTGAGCCACCCAAGGATCCTTTTTTCTTTTAGGGCCAGGCTTTTAGACAACATTTTCTTTTCTTTCTTTTTTTTCTTTTCTTTTTTTTTTTTTTTATCCTTGCTGTTATCAAACCAGAGTATCTAATTTCTGTTCTTTAAGACTGGATGAAGAGAAAAGGCACTAGATTCCAACAGCCTCTCGCATCCTCGGTGATTAGCAAGGAAGTTTGCAATTCGTTGCCTTTTAAGATTTTCCCTTCTGCTTTGAAAATAATAAGTAGGTTTGTGTTGTGCTTTTCTGCCTAGTGGGATTCGGTGTCTGGATCACAAAGCAGCCCTGCAGCGCAAAGGAGAGAGGGGCCGGCCTTGCTGCTACTGCTAAAATCCCGGCAGGGGTTTTGTCTGCGTGGGAGAAATGAATGTTTTATTGTTACTGCTTTTTTTTAAAACACTTTGCCACCCTCCTCCCATCCCCAACTTGTAAAATTATTAATCTTCTTGAAAGAAAGAGAGCCTTAAGTGAATAGAAAATGTGTTGTAATACTTTACTGTACAGAAGAGGCATACCGGTTTCTCAATATGAAGCAAAAGAGCTGCATGTGGTTTTAGGGACTGTGCCTTGCCTGTCTTCTTCCCATGTTTTTGCATTTATGTTCTTAAGTCACCTTTTCGTCTGATTGTTTGGTTGCATTCTATATTTCACTTGAATCTTAATGACTGTATTTGGGGACTTAGATCTGGTGACCGAGTGGCTGGTGGGTAAGGGAGGGCAAGGCAGGGGCAGGGAGACGTTGGGAGTCAGGGCAGAAGCTGGAAGCCAGGAGCCTGGAGCCGGAGTCTAGGATGGGGCTGGAGGTGAAGGAAGCCACTCACCGGGATAACTTTGGGTGATGTGGGTGGCACTGTTTGTTGAAGAAGGGCATGGTGAAGGAGGAGGTTTGGGGGGAAGATGAGGCCGATCAGACCTGTTGAGTATGAGGGTTTATAGGACACACATGTTTGGCCAGGTTTGATAATCACATCTGGGGCTTAGGGGAGAGGTTTAGGCCGTTGAGACTGGGCTAAGGGTCACGAGCCCCCGAGGCCATGGGGGAGGATGAGAATGAGAAGAGGGCCTGGGAGAATTAAGGAGGATGGGGGAGAGGGGAGAGGCCCAGGAAGATGGTAAGGATGCTAGTGAAATGCAGCCTCCCAGGAGGCCGGTGGCAGGCCAGAGGAGGTGTGCTCGGGGCTTGAAGCTCAGGCACTCTTGAGCCCAGCCTGGGGTACACCCAGGACACACAGAGGAGTGGGTACTTGGTGCTCTGCCAGTAGCTACCTGAGCCCTGAGAGTATGGTTATTGGGAGGCCCAGATGGGAGCCGGTCCTCAAAGGCTTGCAGTGGGATACGGAGGAGGCTGACCCTTCCCTGGGTGGCCTGCCTGTGGTTTTGTTGTTAACCCCTCTCATGACCCTTGTGTGTGCTCACAGATCATTTCCCAAATGTGTCCTTTTGTTTTCAGCCCCAGCCTTCATTAGAAGTGCCTTCCAGGGAGGGGGCACATCCCTTACTGTCTCTGGCTCCTTCTCAAAATCCCAGCCAGGGAATGCTCTTCTGTAATGTTTATGCATAAACTGCCTTCATTAAGCTTCTTTGTACCTGGGTGCCAGCCATGGTGAGTAGGCCTTGGGGCCTGGTGGGGGCAGGGCCGAGTGTTTTTGCAACCTGGAGGGATGTTAAGCTTTCCAGGGTGAGTGAGGTATTAGGGCATCGGTCTCAGTCCCAGCCCTGGCTGCCTTGGTAATTGGGGCCACAGGCAGAGGGAGGGGGCCTGATGGTGGGTTCCCAGGCAGGACCCTAGGAATATGACCTAGTGGCTTCTTAGTTTCCTTTGAGAAATCCTGGTTGGTCCTTGGTTTGGGCCTGTCCCATGGTCACTTCTCATTTCCTCTCACCCGGGACTGCGATGAGCAAGTGTTAGACTCTTCCTCAAGCCTTGATTCTCTGCCCTAACCCACCCTGGTTTGCTTTCTTTCCCCCCAGCCCCGTCCTATAGTCCATCTTTTCAGGCTCACTTCTTGCCTCTTCCTCTTTCTCTTCCACTCTTTGACTAGGCAATCCAGCTAGCTGCCACCAGTCCCAATAAGACTGCAATCCCTTTAGTGACTTTTTCCCAATGCTAAAGACCTTGGCCAGATCACTAGAGGTCTCCCAAAACAGTGAATCACCAAGTGAGGGTCCCTGGAATCCATCACCATGTAGAGCTCAGCCAATTTCCATCAGCCATGAGCCCCTGATGGGTCCAGGGAGCTGAGAGGCTGTGAGTGCCTCTTGGTCAGACTTAAGTGTGGGGCCTCACAAGGCCCTCAGAGGTGATTGTAAAGATGGACCGAGGAATTTGAAGGAAGTCTGACCTCTATTTGCTGGCTTAGTTTTTGTTTGTTTTTTTTAAAGGCATTTTGCCTGGACTTGCCTTCAGGAGGGAGGATCTCAGAAACGATGGACCCAAGCCCCTTTCCTTCTGGGTTGTAATCCTAGTGTCTGGGGCCAAAGAGCTACAGTGTTGAGCATCACTCAGCAGACAGGAGGGTGCAGTGAGGGGATGCGCTGCTCCCAAATTTTCAACCAGGGCCTACCAGGTACCCCAGGAGGCCTGTGGCCTTGGGTGATCTGGGGCTGCATGACACCATCAACAGCCTCCACCCCCAGCAACTCTCCAGTGAACGAGGGCTGGATTAAGGCAGATGAGGGCCTAGCTTGCCACCAAGCCTCTGTATTCTTTGCCCATGCCATCACCCACAGCGGGCAGAATGTCCTCTCCCGCTGCCTGACTCAGGCACCCCATGGGAGACAGAGCTAGTCAGGCCTGGCTTTTGAGCCTGCTTGCTGGGGGCTGGCACCCTCATTACCAAAGGTTGGGTCAGTTCCCACACATGAAGCATAAAGCACATGACTTGGAATCAGCTCTCAGGAAAGGATCATTCTTTGTGCCGCAGAGCAAAGCTAAGGGGGGGGGGGGTGTGTGTGTGTGGCAGAAATTGGTCAATGTGTTGACATTCTCCTTCTCTCCACCAATCTCCATTCAGAACACAGCGAAGAAGTCTCGTAACCTACACTGGAGGAAGGGAGGAGGAACACGCCTCTCATCTTCCCCCTGCTAGGGCAGCAATGAGATAGAGGATTGATGGAAGCTGGTCGAGAGGCTTCTGTGCCAGGGTAGATGCAGCTGTTGGTCTGGTTTCACTCAAAGGGCTTACGTGTAGAGATCAGGGGCAGAGGACCTGTGATCTATCTGAGATCATATCCTTTTTATTTCTTTAGATTCAAGGCTGTGGGCTGGCTCTGAGGAAAAGCTGTTTGCTTGCAGATGCAGGCTGCCAGTTACAAAGGAAACAGAGGGAGCATAGAGTGCAAAACCAGGCCTCCCCACTCCTGCACAGATGAGCAACCCTGGGGTGGCCCCTTGAGGGGAAGAGGCACATACTGTTCTGTGTGTGACTCACCTCTCCCTTCAGCAGATGTTCTTCTGGCCCCCAGCTGGGTTTGAACACATGCACTGACATCCTCCTCATAGCTCTGCCTGCCGCTCCAAGATACCCACCAAAGTTTCAGAGCTTCTGCTACCCTCTCTGGAGTGCCGGGATCGGGGACAAAAGGAAAACAGAAATCTGTGACTGGGATCCCAGCCCTCTACCCTGGGAAAGTATATTGGCCTTAGGGAACTACTTTTTCTCCAGACTCTCTAGCCTCTGGGAGGTGACTAAGCCAAGGTTCCTCTGGCTCTCTTCCCTATAGTTCTTACAAACAGGTTCTCAGGCCAAAGCCTTCCTCCAGGGACTGGGGAGTTGAGCAGAGGGACTCACTCGCTTGGAAGGAAGGCATCGCTGTGACCTGAGTCTGCAGGCAGAGTGTGCGCCAGCAAAACTGGCTCAGAGAAGCAGGAACACCCATGCTAGGCCCTGCCCGGAGGTCCCATCCTGGTGCTCTGGGGGCTTGTGCCAACACCAGGAGGTCTGTGTGGCTGCTGCCCTTTTTGGGCTGAGGCCAGGAGGGCAAGGTCCTGCCTTGGTCCCCATGTGGATTGCTGGGAGAGGCCAGGGCTCCCTCTTCCGGAGTCCTCCTCTCCAAGTTCTCCCAGGTAAAAGATAAAAGAAGCTGTACTGCCGGTTGCAGATTTGCCTCAGGCAACTAAATTTATTAGCAAGAAAAAATTTTTGTCAGCCCACTGCTGACCAACAAAGTACATCGTTAATAAAGGATAACAAATCTGTCACTTAATTCATAAAACATACCTCAAGCAGTTACAACTAAAAATAAAGTTGGATTTTTGTTTAATTTAAAAGCCTCAAAAATAACAAGCAATATGTTTTTAAACATGTAGTAGACACAATAGTCTATTATACAATATACACTGTACACAAGTAGGGCTGGGGCCAGCTGGGGTGGGATGAGGGGGAGAGGGAAGAGGATCAAGAGGTGAAGGCGTTTTTATCTGAATCCAGATTCGAGTGAAATGCTGTGTCATTGAGAAAAGAGAATTGGTAGAGTGAGAAAAAAAAATCCATATGCTCATCACTGCCCCCCAAACCCTAAACTGAAGCAGGTGTGGGGGAGGTGAGTAACAAGGACAGGAAGGGAGCAATTAAATAAAACCGTAAAGCACACACAATACACAGTGTTCATCATCTGAAGTAGAATATAAGGCAACGTTCTCCATAGAAAAAGAGGGCATCAGTGGGGAGCTTGACTTTTTAAATAGAAAGTTGGAATGTGCTGGAGGAGAGCTGTGGCAGGGCTGGGCATGTGGAGTGGAGGCAGCCCCGTGAGCCTCTCCGGAAGTGGATGCCAATGGCACCCTGGGCGCAGGGGCCCAGGGTGGCCGAGGTGGCTGGCGGGGCCTGGGAGGGGCAGGGGAGAGAAAGACATGGCACGATGCAACTCCGGCAGTGTTGGGGGGGAGAAGACTGAGGGGGGCTCACTTTGCTCCTCGACGGAGTGAAATTCATGTTTTTCCTTTGGAAATAAGGGTTCCCACTCGTCCTGGTTTAGAACGTCTCATTGGGCGCGGCCAACGTCCATGGTCTGGGCAGGCCGGGAGCTCGAGGTGAGAGGGAAGGGCCAGGGTGGAGCCAAGGGGCTGGAGGAAGAGGCCAGTGTGGGGCAGCAGAGCCCCTTCCTGTGGGGACAGTCGCAGAACAGAAGGGAGGGGCGGAGGGTGGCCCAGGGCAGCCCGGGCAGGGGAAGGAGAGGGGGCTCCTTTCCACCAGGGGCCCAGGCAGGATGCAGATGGGGGACTGTATCTTCGGGGCCGCCCGCCTCAGTTGGCCTTACAAGTTCTTCGTGACCAGGTGGGTCTTGTAATGCTTGGTGAGATGGTCACTCCTCATGAAGCGCTTCTGACACTGGGCACATTCGAAGCGTTTGTCCCCTGAGAAGACAAGATGTACATCATTGTCATCCTGTCCTGCCCATCTGATCAGGCATTTGCTCCCTGTGGTCTCACCTAGAGCCTCTGGCGGTTCTCCCTTCTCCACACCCCCATGTGGTGTCACTTCCCAGTCTACCCTGTCCCTTGCCTGAAAAGCCCTACTCGTGCCCAGTACCTGCACCCAGGGCTCTTCCCATGTAGGGCTGTCACCTGCTTCCTTCCTATCTCTGTCCCTATTACTAACCCTGGCTCCATGTCTTCCCCGTCCTAGGAAAGCCCCTTCCTGGCAGACCTGCCAGCTGCCGTTCTGAGTATTTACTCTTTAGCCTCTGAGGGGAAGGTTGCGATCTGGCCCCCACCAGCCCCATCCTTGTCCCAGGATAAGGGTCTGCTCACAGAGGCCCTCTTGCTCTAGCAACAGTTCTCAAAGCGTGTGCTGTGGCCCGAGGGAGAAACCCGCAGCAGTGTTAGATGGTAGATGGACAAACATTTTTCTATCTGGAGTTCTGTATTTATTTGCCAGTGCATTAAAACCTGTAACTCTGATATCATGGCTGCAGGGTCAAACACATGGCACTGGCCACAAATGAGTGAAAAGAGTGAAATGATGTGAGGAAAGTCAGTTGGTAAACACTAGGAGGGAAGGCAATGTGGGAAAGTGTGATTAAGAGCGTGGACCTGGGAACCAGAGGACCCAGGGTTGAACCCAGCTCCACCAGTCACTAGCTGGGTGACCCGGCCCCCTCTCCATGCCTTGGTAAAATGGGCACCACCAAGAGCCCTCCCCATAGTGTCGTTCCGTGGATTAAATTAGCTCATGGCTAGAACACATGGTGCAGTGCCCGGCACTCTACGTCAGGGCTTCTTGGAGAGAAAACCATGTGGCTAGGGCAGAAGTCATGAAGGCTGTGGCAGGTAAATGCCATCCCTTCAGAAAGCACTGCACTAAAGGGCTGGCTTGAAAGAATTTGCTGGGTAGTCCTGGACCTCCTGAGAATGGTGTGTAGCTCCCGCTCAGTGTGGTAGCTCTGTCATGGCAGGGCCGGGGAGACGGATGCCGCGGGGGAAGGCCAACAGACCTGTGTGGGTGCGGGCGTGCCGCTGGAGCTCGTCGCTCCGGGTGAACCTCTTTCCACAGAAGAACCAGTTGCAGACAAAGGGCCGCTCGCCGGTGTGCAGGCGCACATGGGCCCGTAGCAAGGATGTCTTCCGGAAAGTCTTGCCGCAGTCAGGGATGTGGCACACGTGTTTCTTCTTGCCCTGCTCTCCAGACCTGGGAATGGGAAGCCGAGAAAGGGAGGAGGTAGAAAATGCGAGGCGGGGCAGGATGGAGAGAGGACTCGAGGACAGGTCAGAGGGCAGAGGAAAAAGTGAGGAGGACAGGTGGTAGGGAACTGCTACCTCATCCCCTTCCTGTCTGTGTTCCAGAGAAGGGCTGGGGCAACAGGACATGTGCCAGGCTGGTGGGCTGGGCCCTCCCCCTCACCCCCCATTACCTCTTGTCCCCATCCTTGCAGTTGGGACATGTGCAGGCCATGCGGCGCCGCTTCTCCCCAGGCTGGGCCTCTCCAGCCAGGGCCTGCTCCATCTGCAGCTGGATCTGGGTGGGGCTCAGCCCACTGATGGTCAGGTTGTTTCCAGAGACATTCTGCACTGTCAGCTGCTGCTGCCCTGTGGGCCAGAGGAGGGCACAGTTGAGGGTGTGGGAGCCAGATACCCTTTCTGAGGCTTCAGATGTCTTAACTTGCTTAGCCTTAATAACTCCGTGAATCAGATACTATTTTCCCACTTTTACACTTGAGGAACCTGAGGCCCAACAACGTATGTCAAGGTCACAGCTAATCGATGGTAGGACCTGGATTTGAACCCAGGCAGTCAATGTCACACTCAGTGTCCTGAGTCAGGACACTGCCCATGTGACCTCAGTGGGGAAGGCTCCTGTCTTGGCTTGTCTTGGAGTATTTCTTTGGAAACTCTTCCAACCTGAGGCCCTCGTGAGATACCAACTCTGCTATCAGGAAGGTCTCCAGGGATTTTTGGTACTAAGAGTGAGAAAACAGGACAAAACCAAGTCCTCTATGACTTACATAAAGCTATTCTGAAGCAGGGGCAGTGTCACTGACCCAACACTGTGTCTCTCTGAATGGATTCATCCCATGCCCTTAAACCAAATGCATGATGCATAAGTGCCATAAACTCATTTAAGGATGAAGAGAAGAGATTCAGAGGGCTCCCACTACCTTGAAAAGTGCTCTTCACCCAGTTAAAGAACACCCAGCTGAAACGCAAGGAACCATTTTTGCTAGGTGGCTACAATATTCCTTTGATTTGGTGCAAGGCACTTTCGTGCACTAAATACTACCAAATATTAGCGCTGAACTGAGTGCAGGACCAGCCATTCCTTCTGCCACAGGCTCCCTCCTCTCCTTCCCACCTTAACTCAAGGCTGTCTCCTTCTAAAAGCCTTATTTTCAAGTCCCTTTACTGGAACCTCCCTTGAACAGCTCTCTCGTCTGTCCCAGACTAATTTGCATGTGTATATTTGTTGGAGAGTTTTCCTGAGTACATCTTACTTCTCCATCTTACTTAAGATCTTTGGCTGTCAGGTGGGGCCAACATAGATCTTAAATGATCTCGTAGGGCAACTGTAAGGACTAAGTGGACATACTCTTAAGCTAGAAGGGATCAGGCAAATGATGAGCAGTTATCCTCGCTGTGGTTACTGGAAATCCCAGGCTGGCCCATAGTTCCCTTGGGTAGGGCAAACAGGCTTGCTGCCCATACCCTGGCCGAGGGGCCCTCCCTCACCGCCGGTGTTGGTGATGGTGACAGGCACACCCTGGACCTGAACACCGTTGATGTTGATGGTCTGCATGGCCTGGGCCGCTGCTGCCAGCTGGGCAGCATTCAGACTGATGATGCTTCCAGCGGGGGCGATCTTTGGCAGGGGGCGCTCTTTCCGGAGAATTGCGGCCGAGTGTTTTTTGCTGGTCCCACTCAGATGGGGAACACGGGACGCAGGGCTGCTACAGGTGGTGGTAGAGGTGGCTGCAGCTGTTGTTGGGGGGCTGTCCTGGACGAGGACCGTCTGCACCTCACCTGAAGGCGTACGGATGTAGACCTGGGAAGGGCCAGAGAAAAAAGGTCAGTGTCCCAGGAGAGACTGGGATACTCACCCCTACCCCCCACCCCTGCACATGTTTGAATGCAGTGTCACCACCCTCACTGCCCAAGTGAGAAGTTTTTGGGGGATGCCTTCTGATCCATCCACGTCTTCTCCAACTGGCCCAGACCTATATTCACACACTGCCAATGGCATTCCTATACTAAGGTGGCAAATGCTGATTGTTGACTGGAAACCAAACACTGGATTTACTTAATGCAGAAAAATATAACACCAGCCCTCAGAATTAGAAGGCAACTAAATGGTGACGTCACAGAAGATGCACCATGAATGACCATCAAACAAATGAAAAAAGCTCTTAGGAGGCACGATCAAGGAGTCCTCTGCCTCAGATTGGCAAAGATGGAAAAATAAAATATAATGCTCACTGCTGGTGAGACAGCAGGGAAACAGGTACTCACATTAAGAGGAGTGTAGGTGGTCTGGGCTTGCTGGAGGGAAATTTGGGAATGTGTCTCAAAAGTCTTAAAGATAAAAAAAAAAAAGTCTTAAAGATATGCATGCTGGAGCCTGAGTAGGATGAGGAGGGCATCTGTGGAGCAGTGAGGACAGTGGCCAGGCACGGCTGTCCCCACCCCAGCAGGCTGAGGAGTGTGTCCACATGGGAGAACTGAGATCCAGAAAGGAAAATGTTAAGGCTAAAGGAAGTGAGGATTCCCACAAGAGAGTTACAAATACAGAGAGGGAGAAGCTAGAATGAAGTGCGTGGCACTGGACAGGAATCAAACATTGGTGGAAACTCTGGGGTTTTGCTATAAAGAGAGGAACATAGATATAAATGTGTATATATATGTAGGTGTATGTGTGTGTCTATATCCATTTCTATCTACTCAGCCATTATGTATGTGTACATATGTGTGTGTGTGTGTGTCTATATATATATATATATAGTTCTTGGCTGTGTCTACTGAGAAGCGCTGGGAGCAACACTTCCGGGCCACCGAGCTTACCTAGCACCCTGGTCTTTGCTTCTAAATATCATGCTCAACTAAAAGGAACCAGAGCTCCTTAGAGAAAAAGAGCTGATTCCAAGTTTGGGGGCAGGGAAAGTACAAGTAGAGTGTGGAACACCTGTGGTACCAGAAAGTAAGAAGGTACGCAAGGAACACGGATAATGTAGGAAAAGGGCACAGGAGCCTGCTTGTGTGTGTATGTGGGGGGAGGCAGCTCCCCCTGTCCAAAGGGGGATAACCTGAACATAAAAAACATTAATACTAATGGATTATAACCCACTGAAGAAAATGGGAACCTAATAGTCCTTATTGACATAAATAAACAAATGGAGAAAAGAATGGCAGAACTAAACACCTGTTACACACTCTCCAATGAGAAGAACGGTTGATCCCAGGGCTGGAGCTAAGAAATACACAGAAAAAAAGCATTGACATCTGCTACAACATGGATGAACTTTGAAACCGTTATTACTAAGTAAAAGAAGTCAGCTGCAAAAGATCACCTGTTGTAAGATTACATTTAAATTAAATGTCCAGAACAGGCAAATCCACAGAAACAAAATGGATTTGTGGCTGCCAGGGCAGGTTGGGGGAAAGGGGACATGAAGAGTGACTACTAAAGGTCTCTTTTGGGGTGATGGAAATGTTCTCAAATTAGACCATAGGGATGGGTGTACAGCTCTGTGAATATACTAAAACTCACTGAGTTGTACACTTTAAGAGAGTCAATTTCACAGTATGTGAATATCTCAAAGTTGGGGGGTGGGGGAGGTGGGAGTATGCCAGGGGGTATATATTCAAGGAAGTATGTATCCTTAAACTCATGGAGCTCCAAACGGCCAAAGCTGGAACAATGTGAGCAACAAAATAAGTAACATGATCCTGGATTATAACCCAAAGTATAAGATAAATATACATCAGCCCTTATTGGGATAAATGATAAAATAAGTAAACTGAACAAAGAAGAAAAAGGTTTTCCTTCTAGAAGAATTCCAAATAATATTACGTAGATACTTTCTCATCCAAGATGTAGACCGTAATTTCCACCCCTGAAGATGAGAAATATAGCAGCTCCCTTCCAAAGAACAGAGAAAGGTAAGAGTAGCAACTTACAATGAAGAGACCTGGCAAACACGGTCTTAACCAGAGATATAGATTAACATCATGACTGCCAAAATGTCCTATGGACGTCACGTATTCCTCATATAACACGAGAGGGCCATTTTGACCTCTGTATTCTTTCCAAAAGCCCATAACCCCAGAGTTGGGGACATCCTGTAGGATACTTGACCAATACACCTTACGACTGCCAAGATCATGGAAAACAAGGACCAAGAAGCTGTCCCCTGACGGGCCTGGGGAGACATGCCCACTAAGTGCAACATAGTATGTGGACTGGATCTTGGAACAGAAAAAGGGCACAAATGGAAAACCTGGTGACTTCCAAATGTGCCAATTTCAGTTTCATTGTTTTGACAAACTTAGCTGGTAATGTACAATGTTTCAAAAAGGGGAAAATCAAGGGAGAGGATGGAGGGAACCAGACATCATCTGTACTACCTTTGCAACCTTTCTGTGAATATAAAGTTCTTTTAAAATGAAACATTAGGAACTCCTGGGGGGCTCCACGGTTGGGCATCTGCCTTCGGTTTAGGCTGTGATCTTGGGATCTGGGATTGAGTCCCGCTTCGGGCTCCTTATGGAGAACCTGCTTCTGTCTGTGCCTATGTCTCTGCCTCTCTCTCTCTCTCTGTGTATCTCTCATGAATAAATAAAATCTATAAATGAATGAACGAATGATTGAAATATTAGCTTTAAGAAAATCTCTTTAGTAAAAAAAGTGGAGGGAAAAGTCTGATGAGGAATGGGATATTTACATAATCTCAAAGTATCTCCCTACAAAATACTAACTTGTTACACAGAAAACAAGGTGCAGAAATCTGGTGAACATCACTTTAATCACCATCAATACTGAGACAAATTGAAATGACACACCCCTTTTAGGATACAGTGAGAATGAACCCAGCATCTCACCTGTGATATTTCTACAAAAAAAAAAAAAAAAGAAAGCACAATCCGCACATTATGAGGAAACATCACACAAACCTAAAGTGAGGAACATTCTCCAAATAATTGGCCTGAAGCCTTCGAAAGTGTCAAGGTCATGCACATCAAGTAAAGATTGGGGAATGAACGATATTAGCATGTTTCATTGCCAATTTCCTAGGCTTGATGGTTATATTATTATGCAGAATGTCCTTGCAGGTAATAATGAGACACTTTCTATAAAACATTTGGAAGCAGGGACTATGGTGGCAGCTTACACTCAAATGATCCAGGAGCAAAAAGTTATTGTTAAAAAAAAAAAAAAATCCTGCTGTGATTTTGATTAGGTTTATTTTTAATTCCTGGGCTATTTGGGGCCGTGTTTCTCAGTTAAAAGCAAAGAAATAAGCCTCCTGTCATCTCTTAATGAAGAAACAAATCTCACCGTGCTCCTTTTGCATATTACTGCTATTTCCTGTGTATCTGAAATTTCTGTTACTGGAACATTTTGTGTTCCTAATATAGAGCAGGGGTCAGCAAACTTCTTCTGTAAGGGCAGATAGTAAATGTTTTAAACTGTGCAGGTCACTGATGAGGTCTCTGCCTTGTAGTGCAAATGCAGCACACATGAGCATTCCAATGTCTGTATTCTAATTCAACTTTATTTACAAAAACAGAAGGGTGGGCCAGATTTGACCTCAGGCTGTGGACTGCCCATCTCTGACAGTGAATAGAATACCTTTGTGGGGAGGGGAGGGATGTGCATATCCTTTGCCCCACTTTTAGGAATTTATTTAGCTATAAGATTGTAAACTGCCTACATCTACAGTTAATAGAGTATTAGTTGTGTAATATACAGCACCTCAGGATATTGGAAAAATATGTCACCTTTAAAAAATAATGTTGTAGCTAAAACTTTCTGCATATGTATGATTATTTCCTTAGGAAGACCTGGGTTTAAGCCCTGCCTCCATCAATCTCAAGATATGGGACCTCAGGGAAGGGAGGGGAGGTTTCTGCCAAGGATGTGTGTACCTGAGCAGCTATCACTCCAGTTCTTCATCTATAAGGTAAGTCTGGTAATGGAACCTGATAGGTTTAAATAACTTAAAGAAAATCACTTGGCAATACATGATATGCCAAGGAGGGAGGATTCCAGGGCAGGCTTCAGATTTCCTTCTGTGTGACTTCCATGTCCATAACTCAATCTCAAGGGCACTCCTTGTCCACCTGGAAAGAACACAACTCCCTACTGTCACTCACTGTGATGCCTCAGTTCTCTCTCCCCAAACAACTGGATTATAAATTCCTCAATGGCAGGAACTACTTTCTTATATTAAAAAAGATCCTTAAAAACAACAACCACCTTGTCCTCAATTTTAATGGTAGCACCTGCCATACCAAGACGTAGCAAGTCAAGGTGAAAAGCAGAAAAGAGCATGGGGTTTAAAGTCAGAAATTTGGGTTGAATCCTGCCTCTTGTCACCTGTGCCCCATGAGCTCTTGGAAACTTCTTAACTCCTCTGAGTTCCAGGCTCTCCATCTGCAACATGGGCATAATCTCTGGCATTTACTAGGCATACACGAAGAATAAAACCACCTCACAGAGTCAAATAGATTCCAGAGTAGTATGGCACCTTAATATAAGCCCCAAATAACATTCTTATTGAATTATTAACATCCCAGACGGATCTAGCCTAAGTGTTCCTGCCATCAAGCTGGGCTGTGTCTTCCTACTTTTTTTCTTGCCATTAACAATGACCAAAATTTTCTTATTAATTTTCTTACTTTACATCAAATTCTATGGTTCTGAGATTTCATTCTTGCTGCTGTATGTGATTCTATAGTAAAAAATAAACTTTATTATTAAAAAATACGTATCTGTCCTCTAACCACCCTCCAAAAAACTCTCCAAAAAGAAAATGTGGACAATATAGGTATATAGGGATGTCTTATCCGATTTCTAAGGATGAGCAGTACATAACCACCTGAACCAAAGAGAGCCCACATGTCAGCAGAAATGGCCACTTACTACTGACCCCAGATGATGCTGACTCCTAGCACTCAGGTCAAATCAGCAGCTGCCTCAGTATCATCTTCTAAAGCAAGCCAGGGGGAACAGAGTGTCAGCCATTCAGTGCGAAGGAGAGGGAGGCGGGTGTAGAGGGTGAGTGTGGTACCTGAGTAGGCGTCGGCTCAGCCGCCTGGATCTGAAAGTTCTGGGAGGGCTTCTGGGGGACGGTGGGGAGGGTAGCAGATGCCGCCTGCACCACCCGCAGAGCCTGCTGGGGGATCTGTACCACTTGCTGCTGCTCGGCCTTGGGGGGCACCACCTGGACCTGCTGGACCACAGCTGGCTGGCCCCCACCAGGGCTCTGAACAATGAGCAGGTTGTTTCCTGCCTGGATGATGTTGTCCGCGGTGGTCTCAATCAGCACCGTCTCCACTTGCTCCGCCACAGCCACAGGGGGCTGGGAGGTAGGGAGACTCTTCTTCCTGGCTTTCTTGTTAGTCTTAGACAGAGGGGTGGGGGGGCTCTCCGTGAGGAGCTGAGTGGTGGCCCCAGAGTCGCTGGTGTTCACAAGGTTGTTGACGGGCAGAGTGAGTGTCACATTGCCGCCCCCACCCGTCAGCTTCACCACGTTGGCCCCACTCTGCACAGGGGTGGTAGCTGTACTTGACTTCTGAACCGGGGCTGGCTTGATGGGGACAGGCTTGTGACTGGATGGTGAGGGGGTGATGATGGCTTGGCTGGTGCCAGGGATAATCTGGATCTGGTTGGTGAGACTGGGCTGTACCTGGATGGTCTGGGAACTGCTTGCCTGTATCTGAGGGACCGCCTGGTACTGGATATTGGCATTTGATCGGGTCCCTTTGTTGATCACAGTGGGATTCTGAATAGCGAACACGAGCTGCCCCCCAGGATAGGATGCACTCAGTTGTGACCCCTGAATCTGAAGGATGTTTCCTTTGGAGGACAGGATTCCGAAGCTATTCTTGCCAGGACTGAGAGGGAGAGGGGCAGGTTTGATGGGGACGAGTTTCCGTGGTGTGGGCTGGGGGGGAGCAGGCGGCGTCACCGCAGCTTCAACAGCTGGAGGGCCAATTTTGCTACATGTTGCGGCAAGCAGGGCTAGAGGAGATGGCTGGGAATCCTGCGAGAGAACGAGCGGAGGAAAAGTGAGACATGAACCTGCTGCCCAGCCACCCTCTACCCTTCGTGGTCTCCTCCTCTTGGCAGGCTCTTTGGCACCTCTGTGGTAGGCAGGGTGCTAGCATCTTCCCTCTCCCTGCTATCTTCTCTTTCTCTGAGGGAGAAAGGGTAGGCAGTGCCTTTCTCGGGGGGAACTCTCTAGAAGCCCCCATAACAAGGTGAACAAACACCTTTCCCACAACCCGTGTTTCTCAAGGGGTCACAGAATCATCCTCAGCTTTTAGGCAGAAGTCCATTGGCCCATCACGAGGGCTGAGGGGCCCCTGATTCCTCAGCTGAGGAAGGAAGGGAGGAAGAATAAACACTCAGGTAAAGTGGGGAGGGTGCTCTTTCGAGGCTACAAGGACAGAGCCTCTGGACTGTAGGGACACAGCCTCTATTTCCCTTTTATGGTCAGTGGGTCTGGTGGAAGGGACCTGGAGTTTAATCCTGCTTTTCCCCCAACTCAACTGTGCCACCTCAGGTAAGTGGCCCTGGCTTCTTCATTGAGAGAAAATGAACCACCGAATCTTCCCAGGGGTCATGTCCCAGGGTGTTTACAGAGAAGCCAGTACAGAGTTTTCAGCTGTGGTTTAATGTCAGCTTCAGAGAATGCCTCCAGGCTGATGCAGCACTGCCTCCCCACCCAAACCCACTGCTCACTCACCTGGGTGCTGGGGGCGGCGGGCTGCAGGTAGTCGCTGGGGCTGACAGCGGCAGTGGCAGCCATGCTGGTCTGTGGATCTGCTGGAAGAAAAGAGACTGAATAAGTCACCAGAGGCCCAAACAGAACCCAAGCCCATTGGCCTCAGGTACTCCTTTTGCCTCTCTCTGCTTCTCCAAGAGGTCAACCTTTTCTAATGCCTCCCCACTCAAGGTTAGCAACCCTACATCTTGTTCGGTGGGTGGCCTTCTCTCCTCTCCTCCGATCTGTCCATCCTGGGCTGGGAGGGCAGCTGGTTTTGTCTCTAGGCATCATAAAGCCTGGGACAACAGGAAGACACAAGACTTTGCTGAGACCAGCTTCAGTCATCCAATGGAGGAATCTCTACAGGGTACTGCTAACTCTAACTAGGTTGATGGAATCCCTATTTGGTGGGCAGGAGAGCCGCCCTCATCCCAGCCCTGCACCTCTGGTTAATCCTCTAGATCTAACCCAAGCTCCTTGCTCACTCCTTCTATAGCCAAATGCCAGGCTGACAGTCGCTTCTCTCCTAGGATCCCTGACAAAGACACACCTGCTCCACGAGAAAGGAGATCTAAGGTGCTTTATGCTCAGCCTTCACCACAAAGGTACCAGAGCCCAGGTAATGATCTTGAGCATGTGGATAACCACTTTCAGTGACTTTACATAGGCTAACAGGTATGGCCCCAAAGGCATCACCAAGACTAGAACTAATGACTAAATATAATGAGAATGAAAACAGAGTAAATTCTATTTTTGTTAAATGTGTACATATTTCTATATGTGAACACAGCAGGAAATGTCTTTGAAAATGCTGAAACGTTAAGACCCATTATTATCTCCTGGCAGTAGAATTTTGCTTGACTTCAAGAATTTTTCTTGTTTTTCTGGATTTTCTCATTTTCCCACAATGAATATACCCTATTGTGCCCCCCCCTTTAAGAAAGAACAATAAGGAACGTTGAGGAAGTAATGAAGGGAATGTCTACTCTGAACTTAAATCAGATTTAAAGAATTAAAGTAAAATGGAAATCATGAGAATTTGGGGGTCGGGTGGGGAAGAATCTATGCCATCTTGTAGTTCATAAATCATTAAGGAAAAGGACACTAGGCAGTGAGACTCGCATCCTTAACCTTTGGAAAGTAGCTCTTGGGAAGTACAGAAACAAGGTTATTATTTCAGAGAAATAAACTGTGTGAGAAGCCAAAAGCACAGCTCTAGACAAAATTGTATAGGGAGATCTTGAAATATTACAGACACTGATCCTTGGCAAAATCCTAGAAACAAGACTGAATGGCACGTTATAATTACTGAAGACAACAATGACCCTAAGGAAGAAGGCACAGGGTTGCAAAAACTGAATCATGCTGTTTTCATGAGGTTTTGCATGGATACATCAAGGAAAGGGTATACACTCTGTATTTTATTTCAACAAGGCATCTGACCGAAATTTTCATAATATTCTTATGAATAAGAAGGGAAAAAAAAAAAAAAAAAAAGAAGAAGGGAAAAAAAACTGCAGGCAGGAGAGTATGGTTTGGAGGCCAAGCCAAATGTGCCTCCTCCTAAAAGTGCGGAGATCCACACATCCTGAGTGGTTTGCTGCTGCAAGGTCAATCAGGGTTGTCTCAAACTAGGGGTGGCTCCCAAGACAAGGGTCTGCAGCTTCTCCTAAGGAGGCTAATGCTTTTTCTGCCCAGCATGTTTTATTCTTGTGTACGTTGTAATGGTTATCCTTTCAAAATGAACATACACTGACTGGGTGACCGTTGCTTTGCCAAGCTTTGCCTGTTTCAGGGCCTGTGTGTATGTTTACAGCTGTACTGTTGCCAAGTGGCACCACTCTAACTGCGTGGGCTAATTAAGACAACTTAATTCTGTACATTTAATTCATGATACATCTGTGCAAAGTGAAGGAGAACAGCTCTTCAGAAGCGTGGGAGGACTGTGTTGCTTGGCACTAGACACTGCAGGGTAGAGGCATGGGAAACTCAAGGAGCCTGAGGTGTCAAGTCTACCGTGCCTCATGCTAACAGTAGTGACACAGGTTCGATCAAATGTCAATCTCCCAGAATGAGGTTGCTGATGTGACTTTTACTGGCTTTTTGGTAGTTAATTAATTTTATAGGAGCTAGATCAGTGAGTTGATAAACAGATTTATGTGCGTAATTAAGTTGCAGCATTATAATGAAAACAATCTAAGATGACTCAAAAACATTTTTCCTTTAGAGCAGTAGTGTTCAAACTATTTAGACCATGAACCACAGTTATAAAAACAATTTACATCAAGACCCAGTATGCATGCACCCACACACTTCTCTGTTCTATGCTCATGCAGTGAGTTTCCTGAAATAAAATCTGCTCTTACTACGTGTGATGGACTTGGATATTTTTCTACTCTATTTCATTTTTTTCAATGCTGGTTGTGACTCACTAAAATTGGTTCTGTGCCCTAGAGGTTGGAAAATGTGCCTATAGAATACTCGATCCACCACCGAAGTTTGGAAAACCATGCAAAGACCAAGCAGGCAGCTGTCACAAACCGAGGATTATAAATAAAATGGGTGTTGGTATTAGGGTTCAAAGAGATCTTTAAAAACTAGCATGTGCTGTGCTTGAGAGCATAAGGCTCCAGACTTAAATGAGGGTTGGAGTCATGCCATCATCAGTGGGGTGGCTGGAGCTTCCCTCTCAGGCTCACTGTGCCATCGGGAAGACAGAGGGAACAGCATCCTCCTGGGGTTCTGGGAGGCGTCAATAATTACTATGGAGAGCCGTGAGCACATTGGATCATCAATAAATAGTGGTTTAAACTTTGAAGTTGAGTACATCCTGCACTTGGGTTAAAAAAAAAAAAAAAAACGTGCATACAGGACAGAACAATAGAGCTTAATAGCAGTCCTCCCGTGAAAAAGCCCCAGTGGGTTTGACTCAAAGCTAAATGAGAGGTAATAGAATCTAGATGTGGTTGCCAAAAATCTACTGCAATCTAGGTCTGAATTTTCAAAAGTTCAATCATAGAGGAATAAAAATAATCATCCTGGTGTGTTCTGCACATCTGAGCCACATCTGGAGTGTCAGGTTTTGTTCTGAGGGATATTTTGCAAGGGGCATTTTCAATTGGAGCTTGTTCAGAGGACAGCAGTGATGGTGTGGCCAGGATGCTGGACTGGTGATATCCACCAGGACATTTATCCCATATGTGGTTCAAAGACTTCGGGGTGGAAACATCAAGAAAGCAGACTTTGAGGTGCCTGGCTGGCTCAGTAGGCAAAGCCTGTGAACTCTTGATCTCAGGGCTATGAATCTGAGCCCTATGTTGGGTATAGAGTTTACTTTAAAAAAAAAAAAAAAAAAAAGGCAGATTTCAGATTAATAGAAGGGAGAACTTTAAAAAAATGGGATCAGTTGCCATTTGAGGTAATGTTCTCCCTTTTCTGGAATCATTTAGACAGAGGCAGGATGTGTGTCTCTGTTGGAAATGAGATGTCTAGATGGTGTAGGAAGCTGGACTGAATCTTTAAGATTTTTTTAAATCCTCAGACCACGCTGCCATTAAGAACACAAGCTGAGTTACTTACAGCCACTGCTGGGAAGGGAAGGCAGGGGTTCTCCCAGGAGGCTCCCCTTGGGCTCAAGTTCACTTAGCTAAAATTGGTGACTGACTCTCCTGCAGACATCTTCTGCTAAGGAAATGGAAGGACCCTAGAACAGGACAGAGTGTAAATGAAATGAAAACGGGTCTTGTGTTCCTTACTCATCTCCCTTTCCTATTTGCTTTCTCCCTTTGCAGGCGTTGTTACCGAGACTCAAACGGTATGGAGATCGGACTAGGTTCAGAGCGATTCTTCAGTGAGGAACTTAAGAGTACGATTTACTGAAGCAAGCTGCACAACTGCTGGTGCCTGACATTCTACCATTTCAGTTGGTTTCATTTTCCTACCTAGCTGGCTCTTGAAATAACCCTCTGGGTTTCAAATCAACGTAAGTATCTCCTAGTGTCTCTCAGAGCTTTGTGGCCTGGGGCTGCAGGCCTGGGCAACCAGAAAAGGGACTGATCTCCCTGCCATTGCAGCATTATATTCTGGGATTAACCATGAAAGGGAAAAGAGAAGCATTGCCAGTTGGGTGTTTGGAAATGAAAAGTGGTTTAGAAGTAATGTAGATACATAGCTGCAAGACTCTGATCAAAGGTACTTTGAACCTCATTAATTTGGAACCTTATATTTTAAAACGTGTAATTTGGACATAAATTGTGCTTAAATTTGTCTTCATGGTACTCAAAGTGAGGCTAACTAGTGTAAGAAGACTCAAAGGGACTCTTGGGCATAATCATGTAATTGTTTTATACCACTTCTACCATTTTAATCGTACCATTTGCTTTTAACAGTTTACATCCGGTCACTGAAACCGACATTTAGCAACACTGGTAAGTGGGATTTACTGAGTATTTTCAGTAAAGAAAGAAAAGCTGCATTCCTTTCAGAGTTCAGTCATTCAGACTTTTCATTAATTCAGATTGGCTAAAACTTTCCCAGCAGTCCCCTGGCTCATGAAGTTTTATGGTGATTTATTACACAAGCAACAGTAGCTCTCTTAGGCTCTGCGGAAAACTTCGAATTGCATCAAGCAAGGCTTTCAGACTGGGGGTTGGGGGTGGGGTCTAGGGCCTGATGGCACCACCTGGACTTTCCTTTCCCCATACCGGAAGCCAGTTTAGTTCCAACACCCGCAGAAAGGGCATCCTCTGAGTCTCTGGCTTTTTACAAACAGATCATCCATCTCCACCGCCATCCCCTCCAGCTACAGTCTTTCCTTCTTGTCTTCCTTCCCTGGCCAAACTTGGTGGAAAAGCTGCCAGCACTTTACTGCTCCCCTCTTTTCTCATTTGCTTATTTCCCTGAGCAGCAGCTCTCTGCTGACACTGCTCCTGCCAGGGTCACCAAGGACCTCCTCATTGCTAGATCCAACAGACCCTCTTCAGCAGATCTTGACCCTTTGACTATTCCCTCCTCTTCAAAATTCCCACAGATCTTCTCCTACTTCTCTGCCTCTTCTTCCTTTTGCCACCCTTCAATCCTACTGTTCCTTAACACCCTCCTTCTCACCCAACACCCGTTCCACCAGTGACCATGCCCGCCCACGTGGCTTCAGGTAATCTCCACAGACTGACAATTCCTGGTCTCCTGGGTGGCAGAAGGTCCATCCAGGCCTTCCACTTGGGGAGCCACAGGACTGCCCACACTGAGTTGTCACCTTTGCCCATTCTTCCCCCAGCTTTCTCACTCCCAGCCTCGCCTCTACAGGGCCTCTTCCAGATCCTTGAAGTTTTCATTTCTGCCACTGCCCTTTCCTTGATCAGAGCTCTTTCTTCTCTCATCACTAGCTAACACTTACCCTTCAGGTCTCAGCCCAGTTTTTTCCCAGCAAAACTTACTGAGAGCCCACTATGGATCCGGCCCGTTAGTTACTCAGACCCCTGAAAGGAGGTTAACCCCTCTGGTAATGCTCACCACCCAATAAATAATCATGGGCTTAATGTCTGTGGATATTCACAGGAGGATTCCCAGGGTAGGTCAGGTCAGTCTGTACTGCACTGCACTGCCATGCCCAGCACATAGCCCAGGGGCCCTTCAGTGCCTGCAGGTTGGATGGGTAATGAGTCTTGGGTTCAACCAGCCTCTCTGCTATTTCTAATCACAAGGAAACCTGAACGTCATCCTCATCGCCAATGACTCGAGTCCTCATGATTCTACCACCTGAATATAAACCTCTTTCCAATCCACTCACCGCTCTCCATCCCCTTCGCCATTCACTACCCTGGCACTGATCACCTTCCGCTCAGCCTGGAATATGGCCCAAACCCTTCAAAATGGCTCTCCAGGCCTCTGGCCTTGCCAGCTCTTCTCCAGCCTCCACTATCAGGGTCAAAAGAATTTTTAAAATGCAAATCCCATCCAGCCACTCCTCTGATTATACCCTTCAAGAGCTTCCAGATGATCTTATGATAAACTTGTAAAAGCCAAAACGTTTTGCCCCTCCCCTCTCTACCTCTCCTTTATCTCTCTTCCAACTTTTCCTACAAGCAGGTCAGTGTTTTCCATTTCAGTGTTTTCCACTTCTGGAACTTTGACTTGCTCTCTCTCACTGGGAGCCTAAGTTTACACACTCGTGCATGCACATGTGCCTGCTCTCTCTCTCATTTATCTAACCGAGGTTCTTTTTTTTTTTTTTTTTTTTTTTTTTTTTTTTTTTTAACCGAGGTTCTTAAGTTCAGTTTATGACTTACTCAGGGCAAACCCTTCCTGACCTCTTTCCTCCCAGCTCCCCAAGTCTGGGGCAAGTGTCCCTACTATGTGCCAGTGCATAGGCCCCACACCCCCTTCCTAGCACTTAGCCCTGTCACAGAGCAAGGAGGGGTGTCTGTCCTAGGGGTCCTTCCATCAGCTGGCTCAGGGAGCACCGGTAACAGGAAGAGGCCTCAACAGGACCCCAAAGCCCTAGCCGTCAGACTGAGGGCCATTCCACTGGTCTTTTGCTTGAGAACACTGCTTTTGAGACACAGGGAATGAGAGAAGTCCTAAGAAATACCACAATAGGCTTTAAGAAGCTCTTTTCACTCTGGAGAGAACTTGGGTCAAACTCCTTAGCCAGACCTTGAGGGTATTTGGCTTTTTTTTCTTTTTCTTTCTTTCTTTCTTTTCTTTCTTTCTTTCTTTCTTTCTTTCTTTCTTTCTCTCTTTCTCTCTTTCTCTTTCTCTCTCTCTCTCTCTCTCTCTCTCTCTCTCTCTCTTTCTTTCTTTCTTTCTTTCTTTCTTTCTTTCTTTCTTTCTTTCTTTCTTTTTTTTTCTTCCTCCTGGGTTCCTACCATGGCTTTCTTGGCAATACACTATGGTATTTCCCCTGGAGGAATTTCACTCTGCACAAACAGCCTTGCTGGCTATTTTGGTCAGCTCAGCTGGGCCGGAAGCCAACAAAACAGTTTCTAAGCCCAGTCTCTCCCAGTTGCCTGGCCTGGAAGAATTTAGAGCTGGTAAGGGAAAAGCAAGCCATGGCTGGTTTAAGAGAACAAAGTTGGACCTCAAAGGGAGTTCGTGAATGAGCTAAGAGAACTGGCTTGCTTAGAGGGAGCAGCAGCAACACTGGTAGTTAAAAGACTCCAAACCGCTGAGAAGCAAGTCTCCAGCACCATAATAACCACACAGAAGAGAAGGGTGCAAAGAACTTCACCAATTTCTAATACAGGAAGACAGCTGTGGGTGGTGGCTTGCTAATGCCTCAGGCCAAAGGAGGGGGGTGCACAAGATCTTGTCTCTACCCAGACACCTCAGGAGCCATCCTATCTTCCCTGTGCCCACCTTTGACCCCAACCTCAGCCCAGGACTCTTATGTGGGCCCACGATTCCATCAGGAAGTTAAAATTCCGTTCATCAGCTAAGATCTTCTTTTCAAGCAAAATCCCTAGCAAGAGCGACCCATAATTGCTGCCTCTGATTCCCCTCTTGCCACCCCTTCTTGAACTGCTCCAGGGTTTTGCCCATGCCACAAAAACTGCTTGTGCTCCGCGTTGCTGAGTCTCACAGTTGACTCTTCGGCCTCAGTCTATGTGTGGATTTGACAGCAGACCCCTCTTTCTCCTTGAAACAGTTTCCGTCACTTGGCTTCTCAGACACACTTGCTAGGCTGGCCTACCTCTCTATCTCCTTCTTCGAAGATTCCTTTGCTGGGTCCTCCTCTCCTCTCAAATTCTAATTAGTTGGTAGGCCCCAGGGTGCCGGCTCAGCATTTACCTTTCCTCTGTCTACACTTGTTTCCTGGGTGATTTCATCTTGCCTCACAGCTTTAAAAACCAACAATATATAGGTTCTACATAATGACGACTTCCAAATTTCTATCTGTGGACTTGTATATCCAGCTGCCTACTGACGTCTCCACTTGGGTATGTTAACGAGCGTCTCAAGTCTAACTCACCCCTGATATTGTCCTAATTCCATGTCCCCTTCAAGCTTCCCTGCACAGTGAGGCATTGGGCAAAGGCATTGGAATTCTGTCCTTCTAGTGGCTTGGTGCTAAAAATTCTGCAAGTCATCCTTGCCCCTTCTTTTTTTCTGTACTCTACATCTGACAGTCAGCAAACACTTTTGGTTCTACTTTCCAAATATATTCAGAACCTGATTGCTTTCACCACCACCTCTTATTATCAAACAGATTCAGATCTGCATCATCTCTCCCCTGGTTAAGTGCAAAAACCTCTTAGCTGGGCTTCTGACCTTGTTCCCCATCAAGTCTATTCTTGACATGCATCCAGAATGAGACCTATCACACTTAAGTGAGATCATGGTATTCCTCTGCTCAGAGCCCTACAGCAGCATCCCCTCTCCCATTCAAAGTTAGAACCAAAGTTCCCAGCAGGACACATAAGAGCTCTATGTGACCTGTCTTTTGTGACCCCTCTGACCTATCTTGTTACTCCCCTTCACTGCTTCAGCCACAATCGCCTCCCTGCTGTTTTCCAACATGCCAGGTTTGGCCCCTTCTCAGGGCCTCTGCATTTGCTGTTGTCCTTGCTTGAGTTCTCGCCCTCTGCCTCCAACCCTAGACTGAGTGGCTGACTCTTTCCCCTCCAGCTGGTTTCACTCAGCTTCTCACTGAAACCTTCCCTGACCACCCGATATATCGCACCCTTTCACATTCTTCTATCTTCTGTTTTGTTTTTCTCCTTAGCATTTCCCATCATCTAATACCGAGTAGTTACTTATTTATCATCACCCACTAAGCCATAGGCTTCCTAAAGCAGGGACTTCCCCTTGCCTTACCTACAGCTATATCCTTCCTACCTGGCACATAGTAGGTGGTTAGTATATATATATATTTTTTTGAATGGATGAATCAATGAATCCTGGAGACTGCAGAGCAGAATAGCCTAAATGGAGTTTAAGAAAACCCACAGATGTGCATGTCCTGGCATGAGGCTGGGATCCACTTGTCAGGTCAGCTCAGCTGATGCAGTCCCAGATGGAACTCTCAAGCCTACCCATCACCTCATGAGGGGACAAGTGCCTGTGTGTGGACCAGCACAGTCCAGTCCTGCTCCTGGGCAAGTATCTCCAAGCCCATACCTCATAACCACATGCCAGGCACCACATTTCAATGCTTCTTTCAATTAATATATATTGGGATGGGGGAGGACTTCTTTTCTGAATGAGTTCAGATAAAGAGGGCACCTGCTATGTGAATACCTCTCCTCAAAATGTTACTGTCATTTGCTAGTTTCATCCTGCCTGGGTCACACCTAGTAGTCCCAGAAAGGACTCTGGAGAAATGAGTGGCAACCCAGGGCAGCAGTGGTGATGGTGAAAGCTGCACGTTGACAGAGCAGTCCCAGGAAATGGTACAAAGAATACCTGGCCTCAGAGCTGTCTTGGAGAACAGAAGAAAATAAGAAAGCAAGATATATTCCCCCCCCCCCCCCCCCAGAAAGGCATTCTGTACAAACAAGTGTTTTCTCTGCTTTGGCACAATTATTTGAGTCACCCCAGCTGTGGACTGGTTCTGAAATGAGTGCTGACTTCATTTCCCCGGGGGGAAGAGAGGGCAGCCTTACCATTTACTGTTCTGAAAGCTGGGAAATGTTTTGGTCGTTTTTAGGCTAATCTGAGAAGACTTCAGTTAGACACTTACCAGGGGCAGAAATATTCCACTTCCAATCACACAGCCCTTCCTGCTGGTCACACTCTCTGAGAAGCTGCTTTGTGATTCCACTGAGCCCCACAGGAGAAGTAACAAATACCCCAAAGAGGAAGCTCTAGAAAGAGGACATTTGGCAGTGTGCAGGCCAGTGCCTGCTGCTGGCTCCCGGGGCCATTTCCACCCCATGGCTGAGATGAAAGAAGCCATCTAACAGCCGAAGTCATGGCATAAGGACAAAATGGCATCTCAGAGCCCTTAGTAGCAAAAACAAGTCACCCAAGCTAAACCTCAGCACTGTGACATGGTGAGGCTTCTGGCCAGGTACAGCACGCCATTCTGAAGCTGAAATAAACTGTAGCTAAGGGAACGAGGTGTCCAAAGGAAGCATTCAAACAGCTGGGCCTGCACACGTGCTCTTCCTGTGACAAAAACAGCTTGACATCTCAACACTGCTCAGAGCAGCTCATGGGGACAGACTGAGCAGCACCCCAACTGGACACTCAGCCTTTTCACACTCCTTTGGTCCTGAGCAGAGCTCATCTCGCCAAAGCACACCAGCCCAGAGCCACCTGATGAGAAGCATGGTAACCCACTCAGAAAGAGCACTTCCTAGACACAAAGTGGAAGCCATGGCTTCCCCCAAGCACTGAGGGCTGACTGAGCTTTACTCGTGGGTTCTCTTTTCCAGCAGCCCATGAGGCAGCAGAAAAATCCGTTTTCCATTTTGGAATCCTGTCAACTAGAACAAATCTACCAGTGCCACCTGAGAGCATCTCTTCCTGGGTGATCTCTAATTCCTTCTCTCTTTTTTTAAAATATTTATTTATTTATTTATATTTATATTTTTATTTATTTATTTATTTATTTATTTATTTATTTATTTATTTATTTATTTATTTATGAGAGAGGCAGAGACACAGGGAGAAGCAGGCTCCACACAAGGAGCCCGATGCAGGACTTGATCCCAGGTCTCCAGGATCACGCCCTGGGCTGGAGACAGCGCTAAACCGCTGCGCCACCAGGGCTACCCCTCTAATTCCTTCTCTACTTAGGCTGACAATGCCCTTGAGTTGGTAATGTCCCATGTTATTACCCTCTTAATTACAGCAAAAAGCAAATAAGCAAAAACGTCAGCAAATGCATTCCGTAATGATGTCCATTTCCTAGTCTGGTTTGTACTGAAGTGGTCCAGCATGTAGGCCAAGTTTTCCTAGTTTATGAACTCACTAGAAGTCCCTTAATCCAGTTAAGCTACCCAAAGGATAGCTTCATCCAAGTGCATCACCCAATAAACTCCTAAGAAAGTACTGGAGCTTCTCCAAATAGATTTTACTTCAAATCTTTAGCCCATAAGGTTTCAACTGGACCACAAAATCACTTAAACTCAGAAGTGTTCACATCTCTACACCTTCTTATACTACATACGTACTTTAAAGCAGTGTTCCTCTGCATATTTCATTCTGTGGTCATTGCCCACCCCCCGCTCCAAAAGAATCACTCTATTTTTCAATCCTTGGAGGCAAAGCTTCCAGTTTGTGTGTAAACAGAATGAAGAAGGTGAAGACAAGTCATAAAAGAATGTGCTACACTCACATCATAGAAATGAGGTGACAAAGGTTTAGAGATTGCTGAACTCAAGCCAATACCAGGGTCTACTAGATGACAGCACCAAGTTTAGAATGTCTTCATAAGGGCCCTGGTTGGGCAATAGTTGCTTAAAGCAGACTCAGGAATTATCACATGCCTATGGCAAAGGACTGTCAGGCTACAGGGACCCTGCAAATTCTCCAGAGGGCTGCTATTAATCAACAGAAGAATGAGGAAGCTCAAGGCCAAGATATCCAAATGAACTACCCTATCTGCTGTTACGCCCTAAAGCTCCTTTACCCAGATATTTGCCAAAATCTTACAGCTTCTTCTCAGGCCTCCAGAGGCCCAAACTTTAATATAAGAAAAACAAAACAAAACAAAACACCCCGCCCCAAACTGGCCAGTCTATGTGCTGTCAACACTAATGCTAAACTCTTCCTCCTAGAGTCAGGTCTCCTTGCACAGCAGTCAGGTGAGGATCTGATTATGAACTGACTCCACTTGGGTCTCCTTGGCAAGACACTGTGTCTTCAGCTCAGGGGGGGCCACAATCAAGTCAGACCAGCTTTTTTTTTCTTCTTGTTGCTGCTGCTTTCAAATGAAGAGGTTAAGCCTCTACACAACCAAGTGGAAGAACCAGAATTAGAAAACTTACCAATGGCCCCAGCCAATGAGAATTCATTTCCAACAGGTATTAATGCCTGTTAGAAGCCACTAGAATAATGACATCACCAGCCCAACGCTAGGTTGTCTTGACAGATTCACCCCCTTCATTGCACACAAGAATTTAAGACAAAACAAGACACTGCAATTACACTCATTATTGCAGACAACAGGTTTGTGTTATTAATCAAAATGACTTCTATGGTGTGGACTCCACCACTGTTCCTTTAACAGCCTCTCTGTGAACTGGTCAACACCCTAAACGTTCTAGCCCTAAAAAATCTTATCCAAAATACCAACTCAACACCTAGTCCTCCATTATGATACTTAATGCCTTCTGGGTTAGAGCATATCAATTTTAGATAATGCAGTCTAGTGTGCCTTGAAACAATCCTCACCCATAAAGCATCCCTTAAAATCAGTGTCATGGGGGACCATGAACCAATTCATTGCTTAAAGCAGATCTACTAGCTCCTCCCTCCCTTTCTCTAGGAAACAGGTGAGCAAGAAGTAACCTCAAGAAAAACTTTGGGAGAATGTGCCTTGAGAAAAGCCAGAGGAAGTTCCACTGAATCAAGTTAATTAAGAATCAAAACCAAGGAATGCAGTGAAGACAGGTTTTTCAATTGCCCAGAGAAGACACAGTTCCTTTTCAACTAAAATTAGAAAGCCACTGGGAACATAAGCCAAGAAGCACGGGTAGGAGGCTGAAAACCCTAAGTCAGCAATGGGAATGGAAGTGGGGTGGAGGAAGAAAGTAAGTATCCGTTTTGTTTTATTTCCTCTGTCACTCCTTAGGTTTGCGCCTGGCTTTTGGGATTCAGCAGTTCCCCCCCCTCCCCCGCCCCGACAGAGCATCAGCAAACAGTTTGGGAATTCTTGTCAGCAAGTTCTTAAATGGCTCACAATTCTGGTAAGAACTTGCATGTACGTAGCTGGTGCTCAAGGACCCAAGTGAAAACATTAAACGGAGGTTTTTGCCCACTTTGCAGTCTAAGGCGAGAAGTCACCTGCCCTACGAGGTGCCCTCGTGTCCTGACACCATCTCTCCACTGGGAGATATCGGGAACCAGGTTGGGTTCTATGCCCGGCAGTGCCCATGTGGTTGGCGCCGCCTGCACTTCAAGCATTCCCTTGCCCCTCTCTGCACTCGGGAGGGCCCTGAATCGCCGGGGGGCACCTAGAGTCAGAGTGCAGGAGGGTCCCCCGAACACAGGGCAAGCGCGAGGGGCGTCGGCCGCCTCCTCGGAGCAGACCCAGGCTACGTCCACGGGCCGGACAGCACTGGGGCGGGTCGGCAACCGGGCAGAGGGGGTGCCAGGCCCGCCCGGGTGCCCGCACCTCTCGCCAGCCCCCGGAAGCGCCACCCTCCCGCCCAGCGGGCTCCGAGGGGGCGGGGAGTCGAACGCCCCCTTCCGGGTGCCTCCGCCCGGCTGGCCAGCCCCGCTCCTCCTCCGGGCGGGAATCCTCCCTCCCCCGCCCCTCCCGGAGCCGGGCCCCGGCGCCAGGCCCGGCCCCAGGGGGGAACCCCCGGCCCCGGCTCCCCGTCCCTGCGGCCTCTGCCCGTCTTCCCGACCCTTGGGGGCCGGGAAGACCCCGCCGGCAGCGGCCAGGACCCACCGCTCATTACGACATCTTCCTCCCTGGCCTCCGCCGCCTCCGCCGCCACCGAGAGCCTGACACCGCCCGCCCAGCACCCGCCAATCCCGGAGCCCGCCACCGCCCGAGCGACGGCAGCGTTCACCAATAAGAGCCCAGAACATTGGGGACCGACAGCACTAACAACCAATCAAAGAGAGGCATCTAGAGCGACGTTGGTTTGGCCAATAGGCCTGTGAAATGTCACTGATGGACGGTAGAGGGCACCAACCGGAAACCTACTGAAGAGTGATCGACGTGTTCGCCAGCCAGTTGGCGGGAGGCAAAGTCCCGCCCGCGAGGTGGTTGATGGACAGCAACAGGAAGCTAGATAAGGAGGGGCTTAGCTGAGGAGTGGTTTTGTATTGGTTGTGGTTGACCTTCCACCCACCTCGAACCCAAAAGATGAGTGATAGATCTACCCTGAAGCCAATCAGAAGTCCTTAGGGTGAGGCCCAGAAATGCCCTATAAATAGTACCTACATTACACCTCAACCCGGTGTTGCCCTGGTGCGGTAGGGGCCTCCTGCTCTGCGGCCACGCGAGCCCCGTGCCCGGTGAGTGGAAAGCCACCCGCCTCAAGGAGTCCCGCGCCCTGCAGCGCCTCCGGGCTGGGAAGTGAGCCCCCGGGCGACTTTGTGCCGCCAGGCACCGGAGCCCCCGCACAATAGCGGCGAGTTGCGGCGACGCGACACTCCTGCGAGAAGGCGTCGGGCCTCGCCTGGTTGTTGCGGCGACGCCCCCGTTCCCGGGCGGGCCCCCGCCATCACCCGAAGCGCTCTGGAGGGAGGTTCCCGGGACCGCCGCTCGTCCTCGGATGCGGTGCGTCTGGAGGGCACCCCTGGCATACGCGCTCCGACCAGCGCCTCGGGTGGGCGGAATCGGCCCTGCCCCACCTCCCTCGGTGGGTGACGTGCGTGGGAGTCCGCACGGCCCTCGGCGGGAAGGAGGCGGCTCCGGTTCCGCAGTCCACGCCTTCCGCTTACGGACCGCCAGGCGACTGCTCCAAGGCAGCAGCTTCTCTTTCTTTTTTTTTTTTGTTTAAAAAAAAATTTTTTTTTTTTAATTCATTCATGAGAGACACAGAAGCAGGCTCCATGCAGGGAGCCCGACGTGGGACTTGAACCCGGGACTCCAGGATCACGCCCTGGGCCCAAGGCGGCGCTAAACCGCTGGGCCACCAGGGCTGCCCTCTTTCTTTCTTTTTTTCTTTTTTTAAACCATAAATCACAGCGAGAAGTACATTTGAATCCTGATACAGTACACTTACCCTCCCACGAGAATGTCTAACAAAGTTTCCGCAAACAATACTAAACCTTCCTACCCGTGACACGGTGGTATTTTTCTATCCTGTTCTCCTTCCTCCCTCCACCTCCCCTCCCCCCACCTTCCTTTCTGCCTTCCTTCCTTTCATGACTGGCAGTTTGAAAAACGCTATCATAAAGGGTTGGAGGCATAAAATACAGAGCCAATGCCTCGTACATAGGAATTGATGAATAAATGCCAATATTCTCTTGCTGTCTACCCTCCTGGCCTTAGCCTTTGAAAAACAAGACTTTATTTTATGTTATTTTTAAACAAGACTTTAGAAGCTGTCACTCCTCTCGTTAAGATCCTTCATTGACTCACTATGCTGGCTATAAAGCCCCAAACTCCTAGGAGGCGAACAATATCCTTCACAGCCACTTGTGTTATCTTTCCTCCCCCACCCTATTCTCTTCCTACAAATCGTACCCTTTTGCCTCAAGTTTCCACATTTCTTAAAAACTTACTCTTCTATTAACTGTCCTACTTTATCCTGGTAAACTCCTATACATCCTTCAAGACCCTGCTCAAAGCCTGAACACGTAACTCCGCCTGAGCCATAGCTTTTTCCTCCTCTAGACTGCAGAGCGCTTCATTCGCTACCACTGCATTTTTACATGCCCTTCTGACTCCCGTGCTACGCGCTCTGAGCTGCGGTGGAAGGTTGGCAGGTTGGCGGGGCGGTACAAGAGGACTGGCAGGAAATGTATGCTGAGTTAAAGAATGAATATTTGCATACAACTATTATCTATATAGGACTTGTTTATGTAGACCATACATTCTGTTCCCATGCCATTTTTCAAGTTAAGATTGCTTCACTGTCAAGCTAAGGACTCCACCCGGGTTCAGTGACTCAGCTATATTAGGGTGCAGGGAGGTTTTTTTGGGGGGGAGGTGAGGTTGAATATCCTGCTGGGCCACTGCCAAATCTTTTGTGGGCCTAAAGCTGGGGCAGCTGTGCTTCTCTCACCCCAGAGGCCCCATCATGAAGGTAGCAGAAGTTGGGGGGAGGGAGTGTGCATGTGTGTGGGTGGGGGAACAGGGTGCAGAGAACTTGGCAACAGTTTTGAGTTACTTGAATTGTTCTTCCCTTTTAAAGACCGCCACGGCCTCGTTTTTTTTCTTTCTTTCTAGGTTCTCTTGCTCCTGTCTTACCAGAGGCACAGCGGAGGAAGGGGGCACTTTTCTTTTTAAAGATATTTATTTATTTATTCATGAGAGACGCAGCGAGAGAGAGAGAGAGAGAGAGAGAGAGGCAGAGACACAGGCAGAGGGAGAAGCAGGCTCCACGCAGGGAGCCCCACCCAGGACTCGATCCGGGTCCCCAGGATCACACCCTGGGCTGAAGGTGGCGCTAAACCACTGAGCCATCGCGGCTGCCCAAGGGGGCTGCCCAAGGGGGCACTTTCTTTTTTTTTTTTTTTTTTTTTTTTTTTTTTTTTTTAAAGATTTTATTTATTTATTCATGACAGTCACAGAGAGAGAGAGAGAGGCAGAGAGACACAGGCAGAGGGAGAAGCAGGCTCCATGCACCGGGAGCCTGACGTGGGATTCGATCCCGGGTCTCCAGGATCGCGCCCTGGGCCAAAGGCAGGCGCCAAACCGCTGCGCCACCCAGGGATCCCAAGGGGGCACTTTCTAAGGATAGAAATCCCTTAGACTTTTGTCAGGACTTTGGAGCCTTTGAGCCTCATTTACAACCCCCTAAGACCACCATACAACTTCTCTTCCCATGTGTTGCTGCTTTCAAGATGGCCCTCTATTGTCACCAGAGTGGAAGGAGACCAGGCAGGCAGCCTCTAATGTCTGCTTCCTCCCTGGCTGCACTTTAGACTCACTAGAGAGCTAATAGTAAATTCGGAAGTCCAGGTCCCATCCCAGGTGGAGAACATTAGAATCTCAGGGGATGGGACCCCCGTGATGGGACGGACGAGTTCCTCAGGTGACTCCAATAGGCAGCCAAATGTCGACAACCACTCAGCAGCCCAAAGACATTTTCCCACTGAAGGTGCCCAAGTGGAAAACTGTGAACAATCTCCCCCTCCTTCTTCCGCCTCCCCCACTCCTGTCCCTCTCCTTCCTGAATTTCTCCCCTGAACACCCCCCCTCCCCCTGCCCTGCCTCTGTCTCTGTCCTCTGTCTTCAGGGAGCCAGGGCTGACAGGTGGTTCCGGCTGTGTCTCACCCGCAGGTGGGCCTGGGGGCAGGTTCTCTCATATTTCCCTTCTCATTTCCAACTACTCTCACCCTCTTCTTGTTCTAAGTGGTCCATTTCTCCCCATTTCTCATTTGTGCCACCTCTGAAAGCCCTGTGTTTGTCTTGTTCACCCCTGCACCTTCCCCTCATAGCACACTGCTTGCTATATGGTAGGTGCACAGTTGATGTTTGTTGACTGACTAAATGACTGCATCCTTTTAGCGCTTTTCTTGGACTTCCCTTCCATGCCAGGCTTCCTCCACCTCCATTTCACCTCTTCTCCCTGTCACCCTCTTCATCTTCTTCCCTCTTGATTCTCCCCTGCTTTTCCTGCTTCCTAACATCCTTGTTGGCCTTCTCTTTTGCATGTAGCTGCCCCCATCTAATTCATTAGTACCTCTGTCCCCAGGGATGGGCAAGAACACCAGAGGGAGGGAGGGAGGCAGAATTGCAGTTTTTCTGTCCTCAGTTTTTTCTGTCCTTGGGAAGCTCCAGATTCCTTCTGGGGCCTTCTATGAAAGAGATGGCACAGTGGGTGTAGGCTGTCCAGAAGCTAGAAGACAGTCACTGTCCTGCCCATAACTATCTGTTGGTCCTCACTCATTACTACAACCCAAGTTTTGTTGTTGTTTATTTTAAATTTTAAGAGTTACAACCAACTGAGCCTCTGAAAGCTTGCTCATTCTCCCTAAGGATCTTCCCAGTAGCTCTGCTTCTCCCATTTCCCTCCTCTGGTTTTCTACATTCTCATCCCTTTTCTTTCCACCTACAGAGAAATCAAAGTTGAAGATTTGTTGAATCGCCCCTGACACCCTTACATCCCTAGAGAATGTGGGACAAACACCTAGTTTAAATGATCTTGATTCCTTTTTTTTCTCCCTGGCCCATCTATGATTTCAATGATCTAAGTTTCCTTAGTCTTTTATGAGCACAAAACATTGACAGAGGCTATGAAGTGTATCCCCCCTATTATGCTTTGGCAACTACCCCACCCTGCCTCCCCCCAGGTGCACACACTTGGCCACCCCCCTTTTTCCACTGCCCAGGGATGCCACTCCTGACCCATGCCCTGACTTGTCAACTCCCTCTGTCCCCTACTAGTTCCCCTGCAAGACCTATGGCTGTCACCAACTGCCATGGAATCTTCCAGCAAGAACATTCCATCCATCCTTCCCCACAGGGTTCTTCCTTTTTTTTTTTTTTTAAGATTTTATTTATTCATGAGAGACAGAGACACAGGCAGAGGGAGAAGCAGGCTCCATGCAGGGAGCCCTACGTGGGACTCGATCCCGGGTGTCCAGGATCACACCCCAGGCTGCAGGCGGCGCTAAACCGCTGTGTCACCAGGGCTGCCCGGGTTCTTCCTTCTTACCTGGTTTCTTCTACCCCCTTGTCCTCTTGGGATGAGGTCTGTGGAGCCTCAGGGAGAAAGGGCAGTCCCCTCCCCTCTCCCTTCCCAGGGAGAAGCCCTTTAGGGTAGAAGGCACCTGTGCCCTCTCAGCCTTTGTCGCCACTAGGGGGCATCCAAGGCATTTCGAAAAGTAAATGGGTTTTTAACCTTATTGGAAAGGAAAGGCAAACATAGAAATTGAGAAAAGCATGCATTGAGTGACTACTGTTTGCCAGGCCCATGCCCTGCTTCACCTGGGTATGTCCTAGCTGCTACAAAGACTCCTTGAAGAACCGTTTGCCTACCAACCAGCTCATCTCATGTCTGGTAGCATTCTCTCTGCTTCAGCCTCACAACTGCACTCAGCCTCTCTCCATCCGACCTCGAGGCTTCCCATGGCAGGCTGGAAATGTTCCTAGGGACAAAGTGGATTTCCCTGGGTGGGCATTGTCTCCCTCTTTCTTCTGGGTCCCTGAACCTCTCCTGTCATTGCCCCATCTTGGGGACCATCACTACCTTCCTGCGGGTTCCCCAGATACCCTGAGTGAGGAGGATGTGGATTCGGTGAGGCCATTGGCTGGGTTACTGGGCTCAGGAGCATCACTTCTTCACCTGACATTGCCGACCCAGCTGGCAGAGACTCAGGAAGTGGATGATGGTGGCAATGACAGTAACAATGATAATGGTAATAATACATTGGAGCCCACAAAATGGCTGCAAAATACCCTCTAATGATCACTTGTATTTATAGATCTACTTCCCTTCCTAGACACTTCAGAGCCATTGCCCAATTAACCCTCCTAGCTTCCCTGGGAGGGACAATTAACCCCATATTTTATGGCCAGGGGAAACCGAGGCTCCAAGAAGGTGATGGAGTTGGATGAGGTCACACGGTGCATCAGCGGGAGCAGAATTTGTAGAGTGGCACTCTCTCCTTGTTTCTGCTCTATATCCAGGCCCATCTAGGTGTGTGTGCCCGTGTACACACTCATGCACACACACTGTCCATCCTTCCGCCTTGTCACGGACCTCAACATCTGGGAGCAACTGGAACTGGGGCAAAGGATTGTTGCCTGGGGTGACAAGGAGGGCATCCATGTAACCTTGGAGGGCTTCTCAGGGCCAGCCAAGGCTCCGGGGAAATGTCTGTCTGTTCTGTTGGATACACCTTGGGTGCCAGTCAGGACCAAGACTCTTCAGATTCAGGACTCAGGGGGGAAGAGATGAGGGGGTGTCTGGGTGCCCACACAACATGTCCCCAGCGATGGTGCCAGACACACATTCACCCTGAGAACCAGTTTGAGTGAGGAATCCTACTCACCCCTTCCAGCTAGGATAAGGGGGATGGCACTGTGATTTCAGAAAGAAGAGAGGAGGAAGGCCTCCCTGAACCAGAATGGCAATTTGACCTGCACAAAGAAGACACTGCAGACAGGAGCAAGGGGACGCAGAGAGAGACAGTGCTGGGCACATGGGACTGAATGAGTTTCAAGTTCTCACCAAGAAAGTATAAAAGAAATAAGAAGATGCTTTTCTTCTTGTTTCAAGTCAGGCATGGAAAGGGGGAATGTGCTTTTTTTTTTTTTTCAGCAGGAGGGAACATGGTTATCTAATCTCAAAGCTTCCTGACTACACAAAATAATGCCCCGGAGCAGGTGATGGAAAAGTGCAGTGAAGTAAAAGTGGGATGACATTTGGCTGATCTGAACACCGTTCCAGTTGGCTTGGACGCTGGGATTGGGAGCTACACGTACATGGGTGGGTCCCCGGTTGGAGAGAGTGGCCGTGGAAACCAAGCTGACCGCAGTCACAGCCTCGGCGGGGTTCTTCAAGTCACTGGTCCTTGACAGGCTTCGACCTCCCAGCTCCACTCCTGACTCCTGTCTCGCCCCTGCCCCCTGCCGCCAGGGCCTGGGCCCGTCCCTCCCACAGCTCCTGGTTCCCTAGGCTGAAACTCTGAAGGCTCCACATTGCTGAGATTTTACTAGGGCTCCCAGCTGGGTCCCACCTTTGATCTGGCTTCAAAAAATAAAAAGCAGTACCAGGAGAGTAATTTCCCCCGACCTGCTGGGGAGGAAGGCAGGCTGGAGGCAGGTCCTGACCAGCCCGGCCCACTCCTCCTTGAGCCTGTAGTGTGAAGCTGGTGGCCAGGGGAGTGGGGGTGGCGGTGGGGGGTTGAGGAACGAGGGAGCAAAGCCACTTTTCTCTGACTGCCTCTCAGCCCCTGGAAGGCTGACCTCAAGTTGGTCTTCCTTCCCTTCCCTTCCCTGCTTGCCAATCAGCGGGAGAAAGGACAGAAGGAGACGCTAGTAGCTACTCTTCCTACCCACCTTCTACCCCAACCACTTTCCCGTTGGGCTGTCCCCTCCCCGCTGGTGCCCCGGGCCTGTTCCTGGGGAGCACTGGCAGGCCGACCACTCAGGGTGGGGCCTGGCACTGGGCAAGTCTGTGCCCACCTGGCTGGGCACCAGAGACATTACTCAGTTGGCTGTCTCAGCGCCAGCTCTAGTCTTGGGAGGCTGGACTTAGGAGTAGGGAGGGGAAGGCCAGACTGCAGAGAGGGTGGGTCAGCCTTCCCCGAGCTGCCTCCCCGTTCTGCCTATGGTACCTCTGCCTATGGTACCGCAGGCCCCAGGCCCAGAGCTTCCAGCTTCCGGCAGCCCCCACCCTCCCGCCCAGCTCAGACTCTAGCTCCTCACCTGTCCCAGGATGCTTACCCCAGGCCCTTTTAAGTGGTTAGCAGGGCACTCCTCCTCCACCCAGCTGAGTTTCAGGGCTTCTCCATGAAGGTGCAGGGGATGTGGGGGGTGGCTAGGGTGATGGGGTGTCGGGTCCAGAGCCTGTAAGGAAGCAGAAACACACCCTTAAACCAGTTGAGCTGCCCCCCAGTGATGTCAAGCCCGAGACACAGGGCCGTTGATTATGAGACAATTCTCTCCTGGGCCGGGAAAGGAGCCCCGGTGTCAGGCCTGAGGGAAAATTGGCAGCTGAGTCTGGTGGACAAGAACTGAGGGTAGGGTTGGCCTGGGCACCTTCTGCTCATGAGAGCCCCCACTCAGCCTCTGGTTCATTGGCTTAAAGGAAAGATGGCCACCAAGCACAGGGGCACTGGGCTTTCTGTGTTTTTGTGTCCTAATTGTGCCATTCTTTTTCTGCCTTCAGGGAAGGCTGCTACCCCTCAAACATACTCTGAAAGTGGTCCTTAAATCTTGGGGCTCTTCCAGAATGGGCTGGAACCTGCCATCCCCTCCTGCCCCCACTTCCTGGGACAAGGGGCCATGGGAACGCTAGTGTCCCTACCTGCAGGAGGAGGCGCCTTCTGGAAGTCACCCCCCTTGCTCCCCCCACCTGGCCTCAGGCACCTCTCCCTGACCTGGGGGCAGAAAGGAGAGTCGGGGTGGGGGAGGAAGTTGGGAGTCACCTAGTCTCCAGGTGGGGCGGGGTCCCCACAGCGATAACCATCGTTCTGGCAGCTCCAACCTGTTCTATTGGTGAGTAATTTTTTTTCCTAGAGGAGAAAGGTGAAGGCCTTGGTGGGGAATTATTCTGGCTCTGAAGTGTCCTAGCAGCTCCCCAGGCCCCCTCCAGGCCTTGTGCAAGAGCTGTAAATCTCTCACCACCCACAGGCCTGGGGGTGCCTGCTGCTCAGCTTTCAAGTCCAGAGGTTTTTATTCCTTTGCTCCTCTGTTGGGCTCCACAGCTCCTGCCTGGGGCCTCTCCCCAGCCTGTAAAAATCCAGTCCCATAAATCTCAGCTGCCCCCCTAGGGGCCAAGCAGTGCTCCTCCCCCCACCCCCCACCCATAAGCAACTCACACACACACACACACACACACACACACACACACACACACACTTAAGGGATGGCAGACAGCAGAACGGGGGCAGGAAAGAGACTAAAGGAGTTCCGAGGGCAGCAGTTGGGTGAGGGGTTTTCTGGAGTGTCCCACTTTGCTCCTCAGCATCAGCCACTGCCTGGCTGGGTTTGGACCTGGTAACCAAATGGTCTGTTCTGACAGCATCCAGCCCTGGAGGGGTTTCTATGGTCTCTGGTGGGGCGGCCTCTTGGGCTCCACTGCCTGCTGGCATTCACCTGAGCCTCCTAAGACAGGTGGCTGTCTGTCTGCCAAGCCCCCGGGTACAGTCAGAGTGGCAGGCAGCCCAGTGACTGTGCCACTTTCCTGGATTGAAATGGGGAGCCGGAGGAATGGGCAAAGGAGTAATAGTGCCTGAGACATGGAGGGCCACACATGACTTGCATGATCCAGTAGATTCAGTGGTAAAACACAGTTCTTAACTTCCCAGTCTAATGGGGGACCCTGGACACTCAGCTAGATGGGGCAGAGAGAAGGGCCTCAGGTTACAGGGTTCTAGGGTGTCCCAGGGCTGGGGCAACTAGAGGAAGGATGGGCTGGAGCCTGGGAATTGGTGGCTGGGGAAAGAGGACAAGGTGAGAGCTACAGAGGAAGTAGGGTGGCTGGTTCCAGCGGAAGGGACAATCTGGTGGAAGGCTCCCTGGGGAAAAGGATGCAGGGGACAGAGCAGGTTGGCCAGGAAGGTGAGGACCCTGTGGTTGGCTCTGCCCTTCCTAGACTCAGAGCTGGAAAGGGAAGAATGGCTCTCCCTCCTGCTGAAGATCGGGAGAGGCAAGGTGGGAGGTAGAGAGGGGGCTCTGCTAGGGGCAGAGAACTTTCCACTCCAGGGTCTCACGGGCCCTCCTGGCTGGCTTGCAGGGATTCTCACTGCCAGAAGAGAAGACATCAGGAGACCAGATTCTTGGCCCCGGAAGTCATCTCACCACCCTCTTCCCCGATTCCCACCATGTCCAGATTCAGTCTGACTTGTCTACCATCTCCCCACGTCCATCGCCAGGCCAAGATCGAGCTCCTGGCTGCCCTTTTCATTGAGCACTCACTACATGCCAGGCACTTCTCTAAGCACTCCCTGTGTACTTAGCCCCACTTTACAGATGAGAAAGCTGAGGCGTAGCCAGTTTAAGGAATTTGCCCAGGATCATCCGGCTGGATAATGGGCCCAGTCAGGATCCCAACCTAAGTCGTCTGGCTCCAGAGCCAGTGCTCTGCATCTAATGCCCTCTCATGCAGAAGTAGAGTAGAGCACAGAGGGCATCCTCCGCACCTCCTCCAGACTCCCACGGAGGCCCATAGGAGTGTGTCCACTTTGCTCAGGGCAAGAGCAGCCCTGGTCCTCTCTGGGGGCCCTCTGCCTCCTGGGGCACACCCACCTGGAAGCAGCATCAGGGACTAGCTACTGGCAACCACTGGGTGCCCTGCTTCCGCTAGCACCCAGCAACCATCAGGAAGCTGGGCACTAGCAAAAGTGAAACTGACTCGGCCGGTTTCCCGCCCCCGCGGAGCAGCCTCGGCTGGACAACAACCAATTAGGCACTTTTTATTGCCCACACTGCCATAATCCTCGGAGCTTGGCCGGGATAAAGAGGAAATGGGATAGCAAGGAATTCCAAGATGCTGTCAGAGTTCATGCCAGCCATCCCCCTACTTCTGGCTGGGGGAGCCCCAATGCCATCAGGAGAATTTCCCTCCCAGGGAGGTCCTCAGCCCTGGAAGTCAGCAGGCCTTTAGGTTCAACAAGAGTCCTTCAGCCTCAGAAAGGGGTCTTCTTTTTTTTTCTTTTTTAAAGATTTTATTTATTTATTTGCGAGGAGAGAGATCACAAGCAGGGGGAGCAGCAGGCAGAGGGACAAGCAGGGAGACTGATACAGGGCTTGATCCCAGGACCCCGGGATGGAGACCTGAGCCAAAGGCAAATGCTTAACCGACTGATCCACCAGGTGTCCTGGCAAGGGGTTTTTCTCTTGTCCTTTGCTCCAGCAACTCAGAGAAGAGGAATCCCATCACTGTTTCTTCCCAGGACAGGGTCAGCAGGAGCTAGGCTCCTACTTAGGATACAGATGTGGTCGTGGAGACCTCTGGTGGTGCCACTCAGGATGTTGGCATGGAGGGTCAGGGGAATTGCTGATTTTTACTTAGTACCAATCACACACCTCTCTCAGCCTGGCAGGCAGCTCCAGAGGTGGGGACAGTGGTCTTGCCTCTTCCATCAGACTGAAAACTCCTCCAGAAGCTGTCTTTTCAAGAGAAAGACACACCTCATTTGTGCTCTGGCCCTTTCCCTCAGTTGCCCAGAGCAGAGCTTTATCCACAGTAGGTCACTGCTGCTGTCCAGACAACAGAGACTGTGGCTCTAGGCCAAAGTATGCTGCCTTCTGGGCAGGAAGCACAGCACTCTGTCATGGCCTTCATTTTCCCATCTGTAAAGTGGGGGTAATAATAGGACCCACCTCAGCGGTTATGTGAAGATTATAAAGAAAATGGGGGCACCTGGGTGGCCCAGTCAGTTAAGCATCTGTTTTTGGCTCAGGTCATGATCTCAGGGTCCCTAGGATTGAGCCCCACATCGGGGTCTCTGCTCAGTGGGGAGTCTGCTTTGCTTCTCCTCCCTCTGCCTTCTGCTCCACCTGCTTGTGCTCTCTCTTTTTCTCTGTCAGGTAAATAAATAAAACCTTAAAGAAAGAAGAAAGGAAGGATGGGAGGGAGGAAGAAAGGAAGAAAAGAAGAAAGGAAGGAAGGGAGATGTGCAAGCCTGGCCCATACTAAACAAGAGCTCTTCTTAGCAGCTGGGGCAGCTGCACGAGGGAAGACAGCAGCTTTCCACCCATCAGAAATCAGAATGGAATTCCAGCATCTCTCCCAGACCCTGGGTCCCCAAATCACCTGAGGGAGGGGAGAGGACAGGAGAAGGTGAAAACATACCCAGGCTGAGCACACATTCATCTTTCCTGTCACGGGTAGAGACACACTCCTGAATTCAGAGTGGTCCACAAGCCACTTTGCATATCGACACCACCTGTCCTCAGGGAGAAGGGGGTCTCGGGTTTGGCAGCTGCTTTGAGGAAGAGGAGGCACTGCCTCCTCAGCTGGTTCTGCCCTGAGTAAGGACCCTTGGTGGGGCTGAGCAGGCTGACATTTGACAGGTAGCCAGGGCCCTCGGCCAGGCCAGTGGGAGGAGGAGGGAGCGCCATGCAATTACGGAAGCGATGGGACAGACCCTACTGTCCTGTCCTCTGTCTTGGGCCTCAAGGGGGGAAGCAAGTGGACTAGGGGGGTGAGGCTGGAGGAAGGCTCTGAAGCTCTTGGGAGAACCTTGGGGAAAAACACTCTCTTCTTCCTCTCTTCTTTTCAGTTTCAATTTACAAGTTGCCAAAGTAGGAAGATTTCCCCTGGTGCTCCCTTTGCTCCCTGGGCTCACCTTTGCAGTGACCTGTTTAAGGAGTGGAGAACTGAATGTGCCTTCCTTCCTCTCCACCACGACCCCCCACCAGCAGGCAGAGGCCTGTGCCCTGTGCTGGAAGTAGATCCAGAAGGCGACCCCTTCAAGGAGCTGTTGGTCAGATAGGGGAGACACGGTTCTTGAGCACAAAGATCTCCCAGACCAACAGGGGAGAAAGAGCAGGTCCCTGGTTCATCAAGAGTCCAGAAACAAGAGCAGACAACAGCAAATGGATGGAATGCTTGAGGTGGGGCTCAGAGACTGGGAGGGCCCTCTAGGGTGCAGGCTGAGTGCAGTCAGTGGGGAGAAGCTCCCAGAAGAGAACATGAAGTAGATTTAGGGGGAAGAGTCCAGTGAATGCCATTTATCCTTAAGCCATACCTATTTATCCAAAAAAGAAACTGCCTGGGACTTCACAGTAAATAAGTACCTCTGAGGTAGGATCCCAAGTCGCCCTTTTTCCCCAGGGGGAGGAGGATGCTAGCAGGACATGGGGAGGGCTGGAAGACAGGCAGGAAACCAGGGAACCAGCTGAAATGGAAGGGGGAGGGGAAACGTGTCATTTTGGTGAAATTCCTCCCTGGCCCACGGATGAACCAAAGTCACTTAAATGAAAAAGAGAGAGAGGCAAGTTGAACGAGTCCCTGTCTGGCCTCTGTGAGTCAGGGAGCCAGCCCTCTGATGCTATGAGCCAAATCCCTGAACTTCTGGGGCTTTAAAGTCTCCTTGTGTCCAACCTCAAAGCCATCGCCAGGTAGGGATTTGACCCCTCCCTGACCTCCCTCTTTTCCTGCCCTTTCGCTGCTCTCTGACCTCTGACCTGGGAGCCTCCCTGGAAGGCTGGGTTACTTCTCCCCCCTACCCAGATTTGGGGTAGACCTAGATAAAAGGGACAGAACGAAGGGGCTGTGTAGCTGGGCACAGGGCAGGGAGTTGGAGAAATCCAGGTTTCTCAGCTGATGGGAGGCCTGGCCACTGCTGGATCCCACTCTGATAGCCACAGTGGAATGAACTCTTCGTAAGAGGATGCCAGGGTGTGTGCGTCAGGGTGGGTGGGGAGAAGGCAAAAGTGGAGAGAAGGAGGAATTAACATGGGTCCTCAGAGCCCCCTCTGTGTGGGTGCTAACTGCCATGAGCGGGAATTCCTTAGAGGGAAGCACTGCAGGGGCAAGGAGCCTTCAGCTCTGGGTCTGACCCAACAGGGACCTCAGGGAACGCCCAACAGCCCCTGCTCTGGATAGGCCCACGTGGAGCCAGCCCAGAGGTTCTCCTCAGGCACGTCCCAAGTCAAGACACTTGAACTGTCCAACCTCTTGGTGGGAAGGACCCTCTGAGGTGGCACCTAGCCCATCCTTCTGTCCCCAGGCACCTTCATGGGGGTGGGTCTTCTTGCAGAGCCAAGGGCTCCTGATGGCCCGTGTAGACACAGTGGGACGTGGTGGGGAGGGCAAGGAGTGGGATGTGTGTTCTCTGTATTGTTGAGGGCGAGCCCCTGGATACCCTCTCCCAGCCCCCAGGAGCTGGCACACAGGCCTGTGCCTGACTGGCAGGGGAAGGCTCGGAGCCTGGCTGAGCCCCAGTCTCAGGAGGGAGGGAAGAGGGTAGTGAGGGGGTGGGATGCCTCTTCCGCCCGGTAGATTAGGGACTCTGAGACAGGAGAGGGCCTGTCACCAGGCCCATAAATAAAGCAGCTGAGTCTCTCCCTCCATCTGTGTTTATCTGTCTGGCCTCGGTTTCCGGGAGAGGAGATGTCTCAGCACCCCCGGCATCAAACGCAGGCACTGGGGGGGAGGGGGTGGGACAGCCTCCTTCCCTTCGCCTTGCTCTCACCCTGTGTTTCCCTTCCTCCAATCCCTACCTCTTGGCCCCTCGCTCTATAGCCTGGACACTGAGTCCAGGAGCCCCTCTGAGACCAAGCAGGCAGCGTGGGGAGCGTGGCCGAAGGGGTCTCTGCCTCCCCTCCCCACTGGTGCTCACCCTTTATGGACTGGGAGGTGAGGGGTAGGCCTCAAGGAGGTGCTGGGGGGCCTGAGTGTGTGGACTTCTAGTCTGTGAGAGGAGGCATCAGAAGAGGGAGGCAGGCCTGCTCCACAGTGATGAGGGGAGACCCTGCCTCTCTCCTGCTATCCCAGCTCACTCTCCTCTCAGCATCCTCCTCCCCGATCCTCCCCAGGGCTCTGTGAGAGCTCCAGGCTGTCCTTACAATGCAGGACAAGCCACCAGCGCTTTTAAAAGTGTGGTTCCCCAGACCACCTGCATCAACATCACAGGTAAAGAGAAGGAGAAATGCTCATCTAAATGCACGTTCCTGGGCGCCACAGACTTACTGAATAAAGAGGGACCTCTCATTGCCATGAGTATCCCAGGTGATGCTGGTACAGTCCATGCTTGAGAACTGCCCCCTCGTGCTGTCTGAGGGCAGGCTCTCTCTCGTTCTCTTCCCCGACCCCAGCACCCAGTTAGTGCCTGGAACATAGTAAGTGTTCCATAAACATCCATTGGGCAGCCCCAGTGGCTCAGCGGTTTAGCGCCGCCTGCAGCCCAGGGCGTGATCCTGGAGACTCTGGATCAAGTCCCACGTCAGGCTCCCTGCATGGAGCCTGCTTCTCCCTCTGCCTGTGTCTCTGTCTCTCTCTCTCTCTCTGTCTCTATGAATAAATAAATAAAATCTTAAAAAAAAATCCATTGATTGAATGTATTTCTAGATGGCTGACTACCCCTCCTTTTGCACCAGGCCTTCTTCCCTGGCCTCTCCAGCAACCCCAAATCTACCTACTGGAGTGGGGGAGTGGTCCCAAGTTCCTGCTCTCAGAGGAGGTGGTAATGCCAGAATCTGTCAGCCAGACCCCCCAGTGTCACAGGTCTTTAAGCTGAACACATCTGTCTTATCACTGGCACTCCGCAAATACTGGAATGCTAGGGACTTTAAGTTGGTGAGGAGCTCTCACTAGGGCAGGTGAGGGCTCTCAGCTCTCCTCAGAGGCCACAGGAGCCACAACCTCTATCACCCACACTCGGGGAGCAAGGGAGTGAGGATAAGAAGTGGCAGGGGGCAGGGAGCGTGAAAAGCATTGAGAAGGAAAGTACTGGAACTGTGGAAGAAGAGCCACAGGTACATGAGATCTGGGGGAAGAAGAGAGCACACCTGTTGCACAACTTAGGTCAGTGGCTCCTAGGGTTTCCCAAAGGACTAGGCATCCCAGACATGAATGCATGAATGAGTCATTTCTTCTCTCTCAGCCTCAGTTTCCCTGAGCATCAAATTAGCATCTCTGGAAAGAAAGGAGAATCTCTTCCAGATGAGGAGTCCTCTCCTTGTGTCGGGGTCCCTCCAGTGCTGCTGCCTGAATGCATTTGCATTCATTTGCTGGGGCTGGACCAATCCATGTAGAACGCAAATCCATATAAACCCTTAGGGTTCCCAAGTGAGGGGCTCCCAGGGGTGGTGACAGAGGTGTGGGGGAGGGACACACAGGAAGCTGCTTGTGGCTCCAAGGGGATGCTCAGGCTTATTCTGATAGCCTTTCCAGCTCTAGAGTGGAGAGAGCAGTCTAGAACTCCCAGAGCCCCAGCATTGCAGATTCCAAGGCCCCTGGGAAAGGAGAGAGGGAGGGACCCGGGCATTCCAGGGGTAGTGAGGCAGCCCTGGTGGTGATGGGCAGCTGAGCAGGGCTCTCAGGCCTCCCCCAGAGCCTGGAGCCTGCCCCAGGAATGCGCCAATATGGCAGATGGCAAATACTTAATACTTGCCCTGGGGCCCTGGAGAGGGATGGAGAGGGATGAGGGAGGCAGGAGGCCGAGAGAGGAGGATGAGGCCGACTGGGAACAGAGATTCCTGAGGAAGAAAGAGGCAGAACCACTCCTGGCAGGAGGGTGATGACAAATGCAGCTACCCTGGCTGTGGTCCGGGGCTGAAGGGGAAGCTAAAAAGCCAGGGAAGACCTGGGGAAGGTGGCCTGTCTGGTCCCCAGTGGCCAGCCCACTGTCAGATGGCTCCTGCCAAATCCAGGGGTGGCAGATAGAGGAGACCAAGTCCTCAACCTGGGGAAAAGTCCTAATCTGATGGCAGAGACACAGTCCCACCCTAATCTGAGGCAGAGACTCAGTCCCACCCTGATGGGGGCTCTCAGTCCCAGTGATACAACCCAGGTGCTCAGGAAGCCCTCAGTCTTATGGAAGAGACACAATCCCCGTCTCCATCCTGGGGTTGGGTGGGGGCACAATGGGACACTATATATATTCTCAAAATTACTTAGAAGCTCTTTCAGCAACATCCCAGCAAAGGCAAATGTAAGAAACAGTTGTGAATGCTGAGCCTTTCATAGATGGAGGGGGCCCCAACAGAAAGGAGCAATTAGTTGAGCAGAATTAATCAGAGGAGGCTCCCTCAGGTGGATTTCAAGTGAGATTTTGAAAATGGAGAAAGACAGGAGTCAGGGGTTCATCCTGGGTTGGTCTACAACAGCAAGGGTAGAGCTGATAAGGACAAAGGAGACAGTTGGCTCAGAGGCCTCTGGGCAGCAACACTGGATGGCTGCAGAGCAAAAAGAGGACTCCACATCTGGAAGAACCTTCTTTTCCAGAGATGGCCACTTAACATTCAGGGACACTGAGGCTTGGAGAAGAGAAGTGACCGGGTTGAGGTGACCCAGCAAGTTAGGGGCAGAACTGAGACCAGAGAGCAGATTTTAGGGCTACTGGGCCAGCAACTCTATTCTCCTCCCCCAGCTGGCATGCTGATAACCTAGGGCTGTTGTCAGACATCCTCCAGGTGTTTTGTCAGAACAAGGGAAAGTACCTGAATCTCTTCAGGCCTCTTTTTCTCCATCTGTACCTTGGGCTCTTTCATCAAGGAGGGAAAGTCCTTTTCAGGAAGGTCCCCCATGAATCCAACGTTTTGGGTAGGACTTGCTAGTAGTTTTCCTGAAGCAAACCTGGGTGGCTGGAGAGGGAGAGGGTGAGGGAGGCCAGCAGAGGCTTGGGGGGTCCCCTCCAGCTGATCAGGCTTGCTCTACTTCCACAGGGGCCCATCTGAAGATTTTGGGGTGGGTGGGCGGGAAAGAGGACAAAATTTGGGCTTATTTGCATATCAATTGTGTGAATTCCAGGACTGGCCACGTGCTCTGGAATCTCCCTGGCTCCTGCTCCCTCCTCTGTGGTTTCCCCACCTGCCTGAGCGTCCTGGTTGCCAGTTGTGTGGCCACAGCCAAGGAAGGGAGGCGGGAGGGGGTTCAGATGTTGGCCACTGGCTTCCCCAGGACCAACAAAGCGCCTTCCCCACTCCCCAGGCGCCCGGGGCCCTCCTGGCTTCGCTCCTGTGGGGTGTCCACGAGGCCTCCCTGAGGCCTGGTGGGAGGCTCCTGGCGGGCTGAGGGATGGCTCTAATCATGCCCCGGGCCTCCTACCGCTCTGCCTTCCTCAACCTGGACCCCCTCTGAGGGTGACCCAGCGGGAGTCCCTCGGGCCCTCCCCGGCTCAGGCTCACAGGGGGCTGGGGAGATCGGCCGTCACCCCCACCCCAGCGCCCTCAGCGGAGGCCGGGGGCTCAGCGGCAGTGGGCCGGCGAAGGGCTGTCCCCTCCCACTGGAGCCAAATAATTGCCTCCTGCTTTGTTGTGTGGTGTCTGGGGCCCGGGGCCTCTCATTTGTGGGGACGTGCTGTGGCGAGAGCCTCCCTGCATAATTACCCTCCTCCCCATCGCCGCCGCCGCCGCCACTGAGCCTCCTGCGTCCGCTGGGCCTTACTCACCCCGCCGGCCTGCAGCTCCCCCCCACGGCCCAGACGCAGGGAACTCCCCTCCCGGGTCCCAAACTGTCCTCTTCCGGCAAGCCACCGCTTGGCCGTCCCCTACGGCCCCCCGCGAGCCAAGCCAAGCCGAGGTGGGCAGGAGCAGAGCCAGTGGCGGTGGGGGTGGGGTGGGGGTGGGGTGGGGGTGGGGGGATCTGTTTCCCGGACAGGCCGACAGGCCGGGGACCTGAAAGAATATTTCTGATCTGAAGACCCCCCACCCCTCCACCCCCCATCCTCAGCCCGGGAACCAGACCCAGGATTGGGCTCCGGGCACACGCCTCGCGTTGCGCAACATCTGGACAGGAGTTGCACCTGTCGGGACTTGTCCCCAGTTAGGGTTGGAGCTACCTGCGACCCTGATACCTGGGAGAAAACACTCTCTTCTTCTTCTTCTTCTTCTTCTTCTTCTTCTTCTTCTTCTTCTTCTTCTTCTTCTTCTTCTTCTTCTTCTTCTTCTTCTTCTTCTTTCTTTTTCTTTTTCCCTATGCCTATTTCTCAGCCACCTGTTTACCTATTTGTTGTAAGGGAGATGGAGAAGAGAGAGCTAGCCTGGGAGCCTGAGACACACCCATGCACCAAGGAAGAAACAGAGAGACACTCACAGAGATAAAGGTGGAGACTTTCAGCAAAGAAGCAGAGACCGGGGGCCATAGAGAAGGCTGCCCAGAGACCCAGAGGCACACAGAGACAAAGGGACAGAGGAATGGAGAGGTTTTCGTTTCTCTTCAATGGAGACAAAAAAAGAAATAGAATGAACAAACAGATCTAGCAAACCTTTTTTTTTCTTGTTACAGTTTATTAAATCTTGGGTAACTTTTAGAGAATAGATCCACCGAAGTTGCATAAAGGCTGGAGGGGAGGCGGGAGGACAGACAGTGAGAAGCCAAGACAAATTATGAAGAGAGTCGAATATCACAAAGGTTTGTACACAGTAGGTGCTCAGTCATATTGATGGCAGGGGACCCCTCCAGGGACAGGACAATTGAAAATGTAAATGGCAGCAACTGGGGGAGGTGGGTGTTGGGGCACCTGACTGACTCAGTTGGAAGAGCAAGCAATTCTTGATCTCCCAAGACAGGAGTCCAAGCTCCACTTTGGTGGAGATGACTCAAATAAATAAAGTTTTAAATAAACAAATAAATAAGTGGAGGTGTTAGGGATGTAGGATGGACCTCTGGAGGGACTTCCCAAGCATAAAAGACATTCATCAAACAATAAGTGTTTTTAGAGCTCCTACTATGTGCCAGACATTGTCCTGGGTGCTTCTGATGCAATTAGTAAACAAAACAAACACAGATCCTTGGGAATACTTGAGAAGGTTCTGGACTCTGCCCAGTAGAAGGAAGGTAGGAAGAGGACAAGCCTCTCTTCTCAGCATGTTGTAGGGGAGCTACTTAAAAAAGATGAGTTGGGAGTGCTGGAATCTGCCAGAAAGCTAGAGAAGGTGAGCTCTAAGGCTGGATTATGGAGACCCCGGCAAACCGGTGGAGAGGTGGAGATCAGGTCGCCAGTGGAACAGCCACTGAGTTCAAAACAGGAAAGGATGAATCCCTCCTGAGATCACATAACATAGGCAGAATTTCAGTATCTGGTATGGCTGGGGGTTGTGGGGCACCAGCTAGGAAACCCAGACATTTAGGATCCCTTCCAGCTGGAGATGCAATTCAGGAGCAAGCACTTTCGTTGTGTTCCTGCTTGGTTGAGGGGTTCGTTGCAGTGGATCATCAGCAAGCCTAGGAGCCTGGAAGGAGATCTCATCTCTAGGCAGGTCAGCATTCAAAGCAACCTTCATCTCTCTCCTGGTTCTATTCTAACTCTCTCCAAGGATTTCTTAACATCTCTGTTATCGGGAAGCTGTCCCAAAGGTCCAGCTCAAAGCCCTCTCCCGAAGTGGCAGTGGAGGAATGCCATATGCTTCTTGCCCTCCTCCAGGGTCTAAGAAGGACAAAGAAGCAAGGATGTCATTTGATGAGGTGGGGACCAAAGGCTCCTTCACAAACACCCCTCCACCTCTCCCCAGCTAACTCTTTTAGGCCCTGAAGCCAAGGAGGGAGATGAAAGGGACAGAGCTGACCATGGGTGGGGGGTGGAGAGGGTGGGACCTGACTGGGAACGGATTTCAGGAGCTGATAGAGGGGGTGGGGCAGAGGCCAGCAGGGATTCCGGCAATCTCATTGGCTCCTTTGGCATCAAAGCATCCATTGGCTTTCAGCAAAGTAGAGCTGATTAGCGTGTTTGTGTGAGTGTTGGGGAGGGGTAGTAGGCGATGGGGTGCAGGATCCTATGCCAATGTGTTGACTCTGTACAGCTTTGCATACCCCCCTTCTTACCTGCACACACATAGTCAAGAAATTTTCCGGGAATCTGGCCTCCCCAGGTCTTCCTTCTGGAGTGACCCCTATGATCTTCCAGCTGAGGAAGGAGACAGTTGTGAAAGCCCCTTAAAGGAATCATAAAATAAAATTTTGGTTTGATGTGTAAAAAATTTAATGTGAACATTTACTGAACCACGACATGCAAATAGAAAAGTGTCATAAGTACATGACCTACAAAAATAGTCTAAGCCAGATATGAAGTGAACTTTCACTAAGTGAACACACCTGGGTAACCAGCACTCAGCTCAAGGAAGAGAACATTACTGCTGTCCCAAAGCCTGGACTGTGCCCCCTTCTGAACTAACCCCCCGCCCCCCAAAGGTAATGGAATCTCTGACTTCAAAGAACATAGATTGTTTTTTTTTTTTGGTTTTGTTGGTTTGTTTGTTTTTTGCCTATTTTTGACCTTCATCTAAGTGGAGACATGTACTGCATAGTCTTGTGTCTGGCCTCTTTCACCCCGCGTGTTTGTAAGGTTCACCCTTTGCTTGAGTTTGAACCCATCTATGAGGGGAAAAATGGGATGTAGCAGAGACTATCCCCTTTGGGTCTCAAACTTAGGCTCCCTTGAAATCCTGTCACCCCTCTTTCAGAATTTGGTTTCAGCACCCCCATTTTCCCGGTCCTCTAGATTCCCAGGTCCCAAATAGAATGAGCATTCTGGAAGACCTTGTCCTCTTGGGGCTCCTATCCAAGCTGGGATCTGGGAACTGCCGGTCCCAGAGCCACACCCCTCCAAAGGGACTCCAGAGGAAGTCCCCGACCTGGGCGGGGTTAATTAGATGGCGCTTTGAGATCTCAGGATGAAAGGACTGCCTAGAGCCATTGTCCTTGGCCTCCTGTCCAGCTTGGCGGGGGAGGGGAGGGAGTACCCATCCCCTCGGGCCCCAGAGATGGGGCAGCAGCCGACAGAATTGGCATCATCAGGCTCTGAAGGATTCTCTGTTCTGAGAGGCTCCTGCCCGAAGAGACAGGGTGCGCAGGGCTGAGATATTGGGGAGTGGGGAGTCCAGGGCCCACACCTCTGGTGTCCGCCTCTCCGCCTCCCGGGCAGCACCCAGACAGCCCGGCTCTGGTGCCGTGTGTGGTTTCAGGATAAGCTGCCGATGCCACCCAGAGCGCCCTGCTGACAGACAAGGATCTCACCCGCTTTCAAAGACGCCCTTTCATCTGCCAGGGCTAATTACACCTGCAGAGCAGAGGAGAGGGCACTGGAGCCAGCCCCTCCCTCTTCCCCCGTCCCAGCTCCCAAGCCCCCTGCCTCAGGAACCCTTCTCCTCCCTCCCTTCTGCTCGTTCTAAAAGTTCTAAAGCTCTGGCGGCAGCCTCAGCACCTGCCAATTATGGCTCCTCTGTGACAAGTGGCCCTGTCTTCTGGGAAGGAGGGTGTCCGAGAGCAGAGGCCAGAGGGTGGGCCTGCGTGTGTACCTGACCTAGGGATGGGAATTAGAGGGTCTGAGTAGCATTAGGAGGGATGCTGAGAGGCACCAGGGAGCAGGTGAGGGCCTCATGAGTGTGAAAGTTCCAATCTATGTCGGAGGTGGTTTAATGGTGGCCATGAGCACGTGGGCTCTGATTCAGGCAGCTCTGAGTTGGAATCTGTATTGCACTACTTTATTAGCTGCATGACTTTGCTGCTCACTTTTTAAAGACTTAGTTTTCTCTCCTGTAAAATGGGGATATGCATACCTACCTCGAGGGGTGGTTGTGAAGAATAGATAAGACAATGTATGTGCAACACTTAGCCTCTAGCAGTGGGTTATTTGAGGATGGGAAAGTTGTCACTTCATGAGGGAAGGCTCTTTGGACCCCCAAGAATGAGTTGGTCTCCCCAGTCCTCTATGCTTATTCCTCTTCCAGCACTTCATGCGCTGCTTTGCAACCATCTGTTAAATTAGTCCCGGTCTCCCGGGGTGCCTGGGTGGCAAAGTCGGTTGAACATCTGATTCTTGGTTTCAGCTCAGGTCGTGATCTCCAGGCCATGAGATCCAGTCCCTAGATGGTCCCTGCTCAGCACAGTCCGCTTGGGACTCTCTCTCCCTCTCCCTCTTCCCCTCCTCCCCCTCACACTCTCTGTCTCTCTATTTTTTTTTTAATTCATTTATGATAGTCACAGAGAGGGAGAGAGAGAGAGAGGAAGAGACATAGGCAGAGGGAGAAGCAGGCTCCATGCACCGGGAGCCCAACGTGGGATTCGATCCCGGGTCTCCAGGATAGCGCCCTGGGCCAAAGGCAGGCACCAAACCGCTGCGCCACCCAGGGATCCCTGTCTGTCTCTCTAAAATAAACAAATCTTAAAAAAAATTAGTCCCAGTCTCCCTTCACCATGCAAGTAAATCCCTTGAAGTGCCATATTGTAACTGTCTTCAGCCACGTGCCTGGAACATAGGTAGCAGGTGCACACTACAAGGACCACAGTGTGGGAGTAGAGAGTGTGATAGAAACACATGAGCAAAGGGATCCTCTGGAATGAGGGAGGGTCTTGTGTCAGCATGCGAGTATGTGTGACCATCGTATGTCCCAGTAACATAAGGAGAGGGGGTATGTGCATGTGCCTGTGTGTGCATAAGTGGTTGCTGTGGTTGTATGAGTGGATGATTCTGCAGCACCTATCTGCACTGGGATCTGAATGAGCCCCTCAGTGAGTGATGACCAAGGAAGATATGTGGGTAAGCGGGGTGTGTGCACACATGCATGTGTGTGTGTGTGTGTGTGATGGCAGAGGACTTACTTGTGTGAAATTCTGTGCAGGAGGAGCCATATTCATCTGTGTCTACAAGTGTGAGGGGTGGAGGGGAGGAGCATGCAGGTGTGGCTGTACCTGAGGGTCAGATTCTGGCTTCCAGTGGTGATGAGCTCTTTAGAAGCAGATGAGGGCCCCAGTCAGAGGGCTTCTCTCTTCCCAGGCCCCTTGTATCAAGGCTGGGAGAGGAAAATGCGAAGAGCCCGTCCCCTCCCCAGATTGGGGTAAGTGGGAGGCAGCCACCACCCTAACATCACAGTCTTCCACATCCTCCTGGTCCAAGGGACCAGGTGAGGTGCTGGTGACAGGTTTCTCTGGGAAGCCTAGGAAGCTGTGTGGGCCCGGGGACCTGGGGGGAGTGGGGGGAGTCAGAGCTCCCTGACTGGCTATCTGGGCAAGTGGCCATCTGCCCTTGCACGAGATGCATGATGGTACACTTCCCGTGTTGTCTATGGAGTCTTGCACTCAGGCTCTCGGGGGTCCTATTACCCTAAAGCAAGGAAGTTCTGAGTATCTAACCCAAATCCTCCATCTTCCAGGCTAACCTGGGCCCTGCCCTCTCATCGTCAGAATCCTTACCTAGACATGAACCTTTGATCATGGGTAGTCTGATCCTCAAGCCAAGGGGCCCTGCTATCATATGCCCCCCCCATCTCCTTCTCAGCCCTGTCATTTCTCTTCACCTTCCTGCATCCCCTCCTCTAACCCTGTCCATCTCAGGAAAGGTCACTCCCCAAGCTTGTCCTGACAGCAGACCCACTTGCCTTAAGTTCTCAGGCCCTGTTAAGGGGCTGGGTGCAGGAGAACCCTGCTGGAATCGTGGAATGAGATGGGGTCTGACGGCCAGCTGAGGTCACTGGCGCTGACGAACGTCAGCAGTGGGTGTGGGTGTCCCAGCTGGCCGCACAACCTCCCTTTCATCCTTTGTTCCTACCAGCCCGGCCCATTCCCACCGCGGATTCTCGGATTCCCAGCGTGGCGTGTCCGATGAGCCAGAGTCTTCGCCCTGACACGATCCTCTCCCAGCCCTGCCCTCTGCTCACCTCCTCCCTGTCTCTCTCCTGGCCAAGGGGAAACCACTGCGGGGGGTGGGGGGGGGAATCACATTGCTTGCAGTCTCCCTCCTGCCCCTCTCCTTGCCAAGCCCCCGCTGGCCACCAGGGGAATTGTGGTTAGACACAAGGAGAAATTCTAGGGGTGCTATCAAGAGGAGAAAACTCTCGGGCAGGTGGTAGGCCCCACTTTCCCTGGGAGCGACAGAGTGCTGGCCAACGGGTTGGGAGGGAAAGGAACGGTGTGCCCAGGGGCAGAGAGGCGGGCAGGGTGACTTCTCCAGTCTCCCTTCCGCCCTCAGACGCCATCCCCAACGCTTTGCTCCCTACAGATGTCTGGCTGCTCCGGTCTGGCAGCCAGTCCCAAACATTTCTCCATCCACCCTGGCTTAAACTCTGGTTTCCACATCACTGGAAGTGGCTGCTGCTGTTGGACCCTCCCAGCTTCCTGCCTGACCCTCTGTCCTGGCTCTCGGTCCCTCCCCAGGCACCATGATGCCTCCCCAAGCTGGGCCCATCTTCCTCCTCATCTCCAAGAGCTCTGCAGCTTGGATGGTCTACTCCAGACACCTCACATCCTGCTTCCATCCTGCTCCAGGAAGCCCTCCCCGGCCTTGCTTCCTCCTTCCTGCCCTGGCCCATCTCCCCAGTCCTGACGGCCCCCACTCTCTCAGCCAGAGTCTGCCAGCGTCTCTCCGGGCGTGTGTGCTGGGTCTTGCTTAGGTAAGCCAGGAGTTCTCAGAGGATGGGGCTTGGCTCTCCTCCCACCCCAATTAGAACCCCCCGCCCCCAGAACAGTCTGTGACAGCAGGGCTTGAAGAGGTGAGGGAGGGGATGAGGGCGATTGTCAGGGGAGGTGATGAGAAAGAATGGGCAAGCAGAAATAAGAAGTGTCTCTCCCCTGAGGTCTGGCCCATGCTGCAGGGCAGCAAAAGAGAAAGGAAGAGTTATCAAAACTTTGTGGGGAGGGGTGGAGTGGGAAGAGAAAAAGTCTGATGGCTCCTCTGGGGTGTCTGAGCAGAGGTTCCCTGGAAGAGTTCACCAGAGCCTAGGCTTGCTTTGGGAGCCAGTTGCTGAGGGTGAAGGAACATTCCCATCCATCTGTCCCCTCTTTCTTGAGCCCTATTCGTCTAACATTAGTATTCGGATGCCATGCCATGGGCTGGCTGGAGCAATCCAGAGTCATAAAAAGTGCTAACAAAGTCCCCAGGCATCCTGCAATCTTGGCCTGCAAGAGAACCTACTGGATTCTAATCCTGGATCTGCCATTAATTAATTTGCTGAGTGATCTCTGGCAAGTTCCTCAGCTTCTCTGGGCCCCCCTTTCCTGTTCCCGCCCCTCCACCCCACAGAACAGGTGCCTGAGGGAGGAGGTGGAGCCTCCTCCAGGCTGGCTCTGAGGCAGGAGGATGGATGGGATGATCTCCCCCACCCCTTTCGGTGCTGGTGGTGAGGGCCAGTGAGATGGTCCTAGGCCCTTTCCCTGGTCCGTGGAGGAGGTTGATGAGGGGGATACAGAGCTGTCTCACTCCTGATGGGAACATTAATCTCGCCACACCTTCTTTCCTACCCCTCGTCAGAGTGCCTCCCACTGAATCCTCTCCTGCACTCTGGGCCCCCTCCCTGGACCTTCCCCATCTTCCTGCCTACCTGGGGGCCCTGCCTGGGAGCAGGAGCAAACCCTGGGGAGAGAGACTAGCCCAGCACTCCTGATGAGCAATAATTTGTTTTATGACAGAAAAGGAAATTGTCTTCAGTTTCACAAGAGCGAAACGAATTCGTTTGAAGTAGTTTGCCCTGCGGCAGGCAGGAGAAGGTTTCTTTCCGAGCTCTCCTCTCCCCCCCCCCCCTCTTCCCTTCTAATTACTGCAGCTTCCAAGCTGTTGGCATGAGTCGATGCCAGGCTATCAGATGCCAACTGCCCCAGGATCTCACCTCTTGGGTGTGGATGGGGGGGATGGAGCCACAGGAACCAGGTGGGGTAGCTCTCGGTTCAGCCTCTGCCTTGCCCGAAGCCTCGCCTGGCACCATTACCAAGGGCAGAGTGGGGCTGGGGCAGAGGGCGGCTCGCCAGGGCCCAGGAGAGCTGTCAGCCCCCAGGCCTGGGGCGACCAAGAGCATCTCGATCCCCAGGGGGGGCCTGGTGGGCTTTCCAGCATGCACTGCCCCCCTTTGCCCCACCAGCCCTCCTTCCTCATCTTCTGATGGCAGTCTAGAGGCAGAACTCACTGCTGGCGTCCGAGTAAGAAAGTGGACCAAGGCCACCTACAAGTGTCAAGACTCAAAGATTCAGGGGCGCCTGGGTGGCTCAGTGGCTGAGCATCTGCCTTTGGCTCAGGGTGTGATCCTGGGGTCCTGGGATCGAGTTCCACATCGGGCCCTCCGCAGGGAGCCTGCTTCTTCCTCTGCCTATGTCTCTGCCTCTCATGAATAAATAAATAAATAACCTTAAAAAAACAACAAAACTCAAAGTTTCATTCGGGTCAGCCAGGATGGGGAGAAGAGCCTCTGTGGATCATCGATGCCCTCATTAACAAGTCCAGTGGACTGAAAAATCATGGGACCCTGCAATACCCATTCTAAGGGTTCCTGCCTTCCTGCCTTCCTCCTTCCACCTATCCATCCTTGCTCCTGTTCATCCACTAAACAGACTTCTAAAGCCCTCCTAGAGTCCCAGGCACCATTCCAAGTCCTAGGAGTGCAGTGGACAGGAGCTCCTGCCTCTGTGAAGCTTCCATTTGAGTGAACGGTGTGTTAGAGACGGAGGGAAGGGGCTGTGCCCAGCACGTGCCTGGAATAGGGTAGGCACTTCAAAGTATTTGCTGAATGCGTGACTAAATGTCCAGTATGAATCAGAGGTGACACTACGGATGTTCAGCTGGTGAGGGGAAAACATTCGCTTGTTGAACCCCTACCCTGCATGCCCTGCCTCCCCACCCCCTTCCTCCCCTGGGAACCCTCCTGCCATGGTCCTGAGTGAGGGTGTGAAGGGGCAGCTGGCTGCATGGAGAGCAGACGCCAGGCTCCGGGGCTGCCAACCTGGCACCGCTGCTTGGCGCTGGGCGCCCTCTAAAACAACAAACTTCATGTCTCTAATTCAGCACTTCCTGTTTGTCTTGATATTATCTCCTGTCCTTGAAGCCCATGGGGCCCAATCAGACACAGGGCAAAGGGCAGGAGCTTTGGGGACTCTCGGGGAGAGGGAGAAGCCTTGCAGGGCTTCTCCCCTGTATGGAGGTCTCTAGGCTGTGCCCCAGGGCAACTGGCCAGAGGTCTGAGGTCTAATGCCCCAGGGCACCCAGTGAGGTGCGCCCCACCACAGGAAGTTCCTAGATTCTGGGTTCTGGTCATGGACTCTTGGCTCAATGGCCCTCCAGCTCCTCTCTGACTCTCGGCTTTCTGAACACTGCAGAAGAGGGAGAGTTCAGGGTGGAAAACACCAAGCTTCACTGCTGTCTCTTTTTCATTTTCAACATGGCTGGAGAGTCCTTCTAGATGTCTAACTTCAAGCCTGGGGAATAGTTCTGATTTGGAGTGAACTGTCTCAGGTTCTGAACCAATACTGTAGGTGCTCTACAGATGGACCTTCTTCTAGAGTTTTTTAAACGATTATTTATTTATTTATTTATTTATTTATTTATTTATTTATTTACTCATGAGAGACACACACACAGAGGCAGAGACATAGGCAGAGGGAGAAGCAGGCTCCCTGTGGAGATCCCGATGTGGGACCCAATCCCGGGACTCCAGGATCAGGCCCTGAGCCAAAGACAGATGCTCAACCACTGAGCCACCCAGGCACCCACCTTCTTCCAGATTTTGAAGTCTCCCCGAAACCAGCTGTCTCCCATAAAAACAGCCCCTCCCCCTGAGGGTGTCCACTATGCTAGGCATCAGGATGGCTGTCCTGTGGGTGGTAGGATCAGGGCAGATTCCAGACAGGCCCCCACCCCGGCCAGAGGGGCAGCCTCTGCCACCCCCAGAGCTCCAGGTAATAACCTAGGGGCCACGCCAGGCTCGCCAGCACCTGAGCCACCGGCAGCAGATAATGATGGGGGAGCTGGGCAGGCAGAGCCAACCCCTCAATCAGGAAGCAAATTAAAAAGGGGAGGAATCTCCCAGACAGACCACAACAATGAGACCGGCCCCCTTTCCAGGGCACTGCCCGCCCTCCCTACTACCCGCCTGATTTTGCCTGCCAAGTCCTGATACCAAGCCCTCCCCTCTAATTCCTCTCTCATGGGATCCCACTGGAGGTTTTCTGGACGACCCTGGTTGCAGGTTGGTGGCAGTGCCTGATGGCCCAGGACACGGGATGCGGGGCCTCTCAGTGAGCCTTGTCTGCCAGCTGATCTTGGAGTCCTGAAAGAGCACTGGGCACAGTGGGGGAAGGGTGAAAGAGGAAGGGTCAAGGCATGCTTTTGGTGCAGCATCTTGATGCCCACCAGGCAAACTATGGGTGGCTGTGACAAAGGGATTTATAGAGAACCCACCAACCACTGGCCAACAGCCCCTTATCCTCTGCAAAAGATGCAAATAAATCCAGTGCAACATATATTTACTGTATACTAGTCACTAGTCACTCATACAGTACTAGTCACTGTATGAGATGCTGGCAGGGGTGGTGGTGGTTTACAAAGATGACCAGAAAAAGACCAGAGGAAATTCCAATCTCTTAAAGGGCTCGCAGTCTGACACACATACCACTAATTCTATCACCCATCAGTATTAAGCCGTCTGTATTTTAGGACTCTGGAACATAGGAAAGGGGAACTTAGAGAACTGGAGGAGGCTTCATAGAGGAAGAGGACATACGAGCTGGGCTTCAAGGGATCAATAGGAGCTCCCAGGCAGAGAAATGAGGAAGAGCATTTCAGACAAGGAGCAGGATGTGTCATAAAAATATGTGGACAGGGGCACCTGGCTGGCTCAGTGGGTTAAGCGACCGACTCTTGATTTCAACTCGGGTCGTGATCTCAGGGTCATGAGATCCAGCCCTGAGTAGGGCTCTGCACTCATTGGGGAGTCTGCTTGAATTTCTCTCTCTCCTTCTGTCCTTCTTCCCCCACTAAAATAAATAAATGGATCTTTTTAAAAAAATATGTGGACAATAAGGATGGAGTAGAAGTCCCCTGTGGCCGGGACCTAGGGAGGGAGAGGGGTGAGCCTGGAAAGGTAGGTTGAGATCAGATGGAGGATGGGGCTTACATTCCAGGCTGAAGGGTATGGACTTTCTCCTGTAGGTAATAGGGAGCTAGTGAATGTTTTTGAGCTGAGGCATAACATGATCATGATCCTGCCACCCAGGTAAGGATTTTAACTGCCCACAGAGGGACAAAGGGAATTCTGTTGTTTTCTGCCTCTGCTTTTCTTCATGGCTGCTGGCCAGCCAGTTCAATATCCCAGCTCCTGCTCACTGTCCTTGCTCCCTTTGCCCCAAACCTGCAGCTCGTTCCAAGCAGGCTCACAAGCCAAGCCCTTCACCATCCCTCAGCTTTCACTCAAGCTCTGCATGTCCCAGACATCCGGCTGGGTCCCTCTACCTCAAGCACACAACCAGGGTCTGGGGTGGGGGGAGGACGGCAGGGGGTGGGTGGTGGTGTGAATGGAGGGAAGCTGGGTTCACTTCCTTCATGGACCTTTGGGTTTCAGTGCCTCTGTTGTGTCTTTGCACCTGACCCAGGCTTCCACACTCACTGCTGTCCTCTCCAACTGAGGAGCTTCTAGAGCCCTTGATTCCAGGGAAATATTTTTCTAAGTCACTCAGCAGGGGCTTATTCGCTTTTCCCAGAGAAACGTGCCAGGCGGAGTGTGTGGCATGAATGTGACAGTCCCTGCCCTCCAGGAGCCTAGTGACCAGTAGGAAAAATAAGAAAACAACTCCATGGAAACAGGGCATGTGGCAATTAGTACTAGGGAAGTTCAGAGGAGTGAGCCAGTGATGTGATAATAAAAGAAGACCTCATAGAGAAAGCAGGCTTTGTGCCAGGAGCTGGAGGCTGATATATTTTCTTGAGGCAGAGGTAGGGCAGCAGGGGTGAAAAGAGTTGGAGCAAAAAGTAGGAAGGCTGGACATGCTGGGCTGGCCTGGAGGGTTTGTACAAGACCAATGAAAGTAGAGATTACAAAGGCGAAAGAGGCCGAAAAGGGGGTTTTGTATGTCACAGGTAGCACTGGGAAGCCACTGGAGGTGTTTGAGATGGAGAGGGCCAAGCTGGAGTGGCATTTCAGCATGATCAATCTGTTATTATTTTTTAAAGATTTTATTTGTTTATGAGAGACACACAGAGAGAGGCAGGGACATAGGTAGAGGGAGAAGCAGTCTCCCTGTGGGGATCCTGATATGGGACTCGATCCCAGGACCCTGGGATCACAATCTGAGCCCAAAGCAGATGCTCAACCACTGAGCCACCCCGGCGTCCCAATTAATCTGTTTTCGTTTTCAAGGACAACTTAGGTGGTTGGGCAAGAAGTGGTAGAAAGCCCATAGGAGACCTGAAAAATAATCCAGAAGAGAAGTAATGCCTGTAACCCAGTTGACGCTTCCCTAGAATTTTCACAGACCCATTCCCACTTCCAATTCCTTCCTTCGTTCACTCAACACCTATTTATTAAGCACTTACTAAGTACCAGGAGCTGTGTTAGGCTCTTTATGCATCCCTCTGTCTTGCTGACTTTTGGACGAGAAGGCAAGGGTAAACTCAGAGACCCAGTAGCTTCGGTCTCTGGAACAGGCATATGGGGAAAAAATGAGAGAACTATGTGCAGTAAGGATTTGTGGGGTGGTGTGAGGTAGGAAAGTTTGACAGCAGGAGGGTGAGCAGCTGGGGCAGCAGAAAGTTGTTGGTGGATGGGAAGAGCAAAGTTGACCACGGGATATGGAGGAGACGGGGTGCCTGAGGGAGGGGGGCTGGCCAAGCAGGAGAAAGATGGAGGACCAGAGGGATGCGGGCCTCTGGGTGAGGATGGGGGCTGGGAGGGAGAAAGGGGTGAACCCTGAGAGCTGGAGGAGGAAGTAGAGTCTTAGTCACTAGAAGTGGGTGAGGGAGGAGGCGAGGGCAGAGGAAATGGGCCCAGGCACTGGAGACAAAAGTCTGGGAGTCTGAGCCTCTGAGGAGCCACCTGGAAGGTGCAGGCTGCGGCAACATCAAACTTGGGATCTGGGTTGGCTCTGGGAAGGACTGCAGTTGGGGGAGGGGGTGGCTCTGGGGGAGCCAAGAGCAGGAAAGAGGCCTGGATGCGCCACTCACCCTGCTGGTCTTCGGCTCCCTCCAGCACTCCTCCCCTTCCCTGTGCAGACCAGAGGCTACTCCAGAGTCCCACCCCCTAGCACGGAGCTTGAGCTGGAGGCCCCAGGCCCCGTTGTGCCCACCACTGGCAATCCTACCTCATCTTTCCCTCCCTCATCGGTGGTGGGAAAGCACGCTGTTGTCATTTTGTTGTTCCGGAGGTGTGAATAGAAGAGGAAAGGTGGTCCCCTGCCAAGTGGGGTCTGGGTCGTGTTAATAGTTTCTCTCTCTCTCTCTCAAAACCAGTCAGGGTCTCCATACTACCCCTTACTGATCCAAAGGCTGGGGGAAGGGGTGTGGGCCAGCAGGTCCAGGCCAAGGGCTGAGTCTCTTTCTTCCCCCAAAACTCCCCCCACCCCAAGATTCTCCCATCTTTTGGACTGGACCTGCTACCTAAGCATATGGAACCGATTGAAAGAATTTGTATGCTCACCTTATAATTTATGCAAATCAACTCTGTAATTAACTATAATTTGGAGGCATCCTTTGGTATTTGAGACATTTATCCATGAGGAAATGCCCTAGTGATAATGCTCCCGTATTAACATTATTTACTCCACCTGTGTGGTCTCCTCAGCTTGTTTCCCCCCCTCACTCTGATTTTCTGGGCTGGAAGGTGGGGAGGGACAGGGAAGCCCCTCCCTGGAGCCGGCCACAGTCCTGACGCCTGGGTTCTCCCGGGGATTTGTGTTGGCCCTGTCCTCCCAACTTGGCCTAGGATTGAAGGAAGGGGCGCAGCTCTGCCTCCCAAGTCCCCTGCCGCTCTACTCTCTCCTGCCTGCTGGGTAGCTGTCTGCTGAGCCTTTTAGCTGTTATAGGCCTCAGTGTTCCTATCTCTGAAATGGGGGAGAGGAAGGACCTGTCAGGGCCTTTACAAGATAATTACTGAAAAGCTAATGAAGGGACTGGGAATCCCCAGTCTAGAGATTTCTGGGGGTGCAGGGGGAGGGGCCTGGAGGAGTTCAGGATGAAGGCTCCCTGGCTCACCCTGTGCTAGGCTCAGTGGGGGAGGTGGCATGCAAAGCTTGGTCACTGTACATGTGCTGAGGGGTGCACAGCAGCACCAGTCTTCAGTGCCAAGGGTCCTGGCTATGGCTGAGGACTGTACGGCTACGGCCTTGTAAAGTCTCCAGGCTACTCTCCAATGTAGGTCAGAATTCCTAGCTTCAGAGAGCTCTGGGAAACCGTCTTATTCTGTTTCATCTCCCTTCTCCTTCCTGGTCTTTTGTCCCCCTCTGCTCCAGGACATGTTCCTGTTAGCCAACATGCCTAAACTTACCACCACCCTAAAATTAAGTTCATGTAAATAGTTGGAGATGTGGGGCCACCAACTCAATTCCCCTCCAGGCCTCATCTCCCTTTCTAGGCCATATTCCCAGTCTCTGTGGGCTCCTGCAGTCCTGGGATTCCTGTATCACAGTCTATAAAAGTTCTTGGCCAGGCTCCGCCTCTGGTCTTAGGTGACTCTTCTTGTCCAACCCAAGCTGTCCTCACCCCATCTGAAGTCCGGAAGATAGTCTTTCCACCTCATTTCACCAGAGTCCCCAACCCCAAAAAGTGGATGGATCCTGGGGGTTCTGAGTTGGGAAATATCTGGAAAGGGGGTGAAAGAAATGGGAAGACAGGCTCCCACAGAGGCAGGAGCCACCCTCCTGAACAGCCATCATTGATAGAGGGGAGCTCTGCAGGGAGGGAGAAGCTTGAAGGGAGAGAGAGAGAGAGAGAGAGAGAGAGAGTGTGTGTGTGTGTGTGTGTGTGTGTGTCAAGTCTTAAAAGTGGTACTTCTTTCTTTCCCACCAAATCCATGGAGAAAATCCCAGCAGCAGGGAGATGTAACATGGAGAGTTGTAGCCACCTGAGATCTCTCCACTGGATCCTGTGAGAACCACTCTGTCCCTCTCTGGCTGCCTGTCCAACCTCTGGGGAGGGAAGGAAGTCCTTTCCTCCATCCCCCACCCCCAGCTGCCTCTTCCAGCTGAAATCCTCCTTTCCTGGCAGACCTCAGAGACTCAGATCTCACCCCCTACCACTCCCCCAGGAGAGCTGGGGGCCACTGTTTCCTGGATTATCCTAAAAGCTTCCGAGAGGCCGTGAGGACTTGGCAGCAGCCTTGCCTGCGACTCTCACCTCCCCCCTCTGGCTCTGGCTGTCGCCTCCTTTATAAAGCCTGGCTCTCCCATCACCCCCACTTGCCCCTCACTGCTGCTGCCAGCTCTGGGCTCCATGGACTGGTAAGAGGGGCTAGCTATACCCTGTCCAGTTCAGGAGGCAAGAGGACCAAGTCTCCACTCTAAAGGGATCATTGAGAAGGGTTTGGAAGGCTTGATTCTGAATCTGGGAGGAGGAGATAAGAGGGAGGTCCTGGGGGGCTCTGTATGGAGAATCAAAGAGGATTCCTTTGGAAGTCTTTGGACTGGACTGGGCTGAGATCTGGGGGAGAAGTGGAGTGGTCATCCAGGGGCTTCATTCTGAGAGAAAAGATGGGCAGATGTTGATAGACATACAAGGCACACACTTTATCACGCAGAAGTTCATGCATGATAGAACACCTGCAGAGAAGAAAGGAGAAACCTCTGTACATATCCCATGGGTAATTCCCTTTATGATGGAGGAGAGGGGACAGACACCCCATATCCAAGCCCAAAGGTACACATATAGGGCATGATGGGTATGCACACACAAGTGTAGACACACACACACACACACACACACACACACGTATACAGATGCATTATCCTCAGCTGGGTTCATCTTTTAGATTAAACAGATATGGATGCTAGTGATATTTGGATCTGTAATAGAATTAGTGTCCAGCGTAGTGCCTGGCCCTGGGTCAACCCTCAGCAAGTATTTGCTGAATGAATACAGACGAATGAAAGAGAACCGTTTGGTCCCAGCTCTGGATTCTGTCCAGGTTCCTAGGAACATGGTTGGGCAGGGTGGGATGAGGGAAGGAAAGGGGGAATGTGTTGGTATCCAGGATCATTACTTTGCAGGTTTCCAAGTACAGCCTGAAGGACGGGGTGGGAAGCGGAGAAGAAGAGTGGACGACCAGGAATTAGGAGACTGGGGTTCGGGTCCTTACTCTGCTTCTAACTTTCTGTATGACCTTGAGATACTTGCCTCCCTGTTCTGGGGTTCAGTTTCCCTACCAGTAAAGTGAAGACTTATACTAGACAATTTTTATGGGCAGACCAGTTTTGATATGTTCATAGTGCAGCCTCCACAGAAGGACAACTAACATTTAGAAGGAACCACGGATAGAATATGACTTATCCCAGCAATCCAAGATGGGACCAGTTTGTCCTATTAAAGTCAAGATCCTGGATGGCTTTGGTCTGGGGATCAGTTTGAGAATGGTATCCCCTTCACCTTCAGCATCTAAGGGAGCCGGACTCCTGGGTCCAATGTTGTTGCTCTAGTGAGGCCAGATGGAATAGCAGGCAGAACAGGGCTTTGGAGCCTGACAGATCTGGACTCAGTTTCCTTCTCTGTCTCATTCAATAGCTCAGAAATCATGGGCAGGTCATTGAACTTCTTTGATCCTTGGCAGAACTCTTCATCTGTATGATGGGAATAATAACAACTTTTCTGCATGCCCATGAGAATTAGAGGTATTTGTGTAAAGCAACAGGAACAAGTAGATGCTCAATAAATAAATGGTGGTCATGATGACCATGGAGACTAATGAGGCTGCTCTGGGTACAAAATGATAGCTGAGTATAAATGAGGTGTGAGAAGAGGGGTGGTAGGATTGGACACTTATGGCGAAATCTATTTACCCCTTTTGGGGAATAAGGAGAAAGACCAGGAATGGCCCAAGTCCTGGGTAAATAGTTTGTGTGAGAGACGTGGTCGGGCAGCATTATTCAGTTTTGAGAAGACATAAGAATACTGGGCAGCGGTGATGTTGGCAGTTGTGTCAATATCAGACCATGGGCACTGTTTAATAGGAAAACATCTGGCAAGTGGGAAATGGAAGGGACTGGAATCAGAAGAATACAAGGGTAGGGGTGGCGCTGGAAGACAGTACCTTAAATCAGAGGCAGAAAGCTAAGCAGGTCAGGAAAGCCAGATGGCTGGGTTTTCTGAGACAACTCTAGTATGAGCCACAGGCAGATTGGAGGGTCTTCGCTCCTGGGGTGAAAGTGGGGTGGGAAGTCTACCATCCAGGGGTTAGATTCCTTTCCCTGTTGTTTTCCAGGGAAGGACGGAAGGAGCCAGGAAGATAAAATAATCTGGTGCCTAGAAAAAAATGGGAGGTGGGGGGACTTATCACTGCACAAGTGTTAGCACCTTAAGAGCAATAGCTTTGGGGTGTCTTGGTGGCTCAGTCCATTAAGTGTCTGCTTTTGGCTCAGGTCATCATCCCAGGAGGGGCCTCAACCTGAGCTGCCCCCCCCCCCCCTGCCTTGGGCTCCCTGCTCACTGAGGAGTTTGCTTCTTCCTCTCCCTCTGCCCTTCCCCCTGCTTGTGCTCTCTCACTCTCCCTTTTTTCCCTTTCTCTCTCTCTCTCTCAAAAAAAAAAAAAAATTAAAAACAAAGAGCAGTAGCTTCAGAGATAGAAGGCCAGTGGGCGGCAGGGAGGAGGAAGGAGGCAGAGAATTAATTAGCCTATGGGTTAAATCACACTTAACACGGGAGTCCAAGTTACAGGCTCCATTCTGGACATGGCTGTGAGTGAACCCAGTGAGCAGAGAGAAAACCATGTTGCTAGAAAGCTGTGGATGTAGCAGGGGCCAGAAAAATCCAGAGCAGTTCTTGGGAATCTACATCACAGGGGTCTGAGGGTCCAGAAGAAGGAAATTCTCGACTGATCATAAAGTACAATCCCTGACATCCCTGGATTGCCTCCAGGCTTCCCAAGCACCTGTCTTTTTTATCCTGCAGGGCAACTGCTCTAACTGCATTTTAACCCAGGAAGAAACTGAGGCTCCAAGCAACCTGACCCACCAGGTCAGCTTAGCAAGTCCAGGGCTGGGGCTAGAATTTAGGTCTACCAACTTCTCGTCCAAAGATCTTGTGACTATTACCTTAATCCAACAAATATTTGCTGGGAACCCACTTATTTAATAATTATAACAGCATCTTTCCGTTGCTTTTTTAAGCTTACCAGGGGACCCAGGGGCTAAGTATTTTAGGTACATCAATTCTTTTATGCTCCAGGAAAGTCTCCCAATTTGAGCTCAGGTTGCCTAGATTGTTTTAGGAAAGAGGGAGATGAACAGAACAATCAGACATTGACCCCAGATGGATATAAGACTGCGGGTTTAGGGGGAAAACCACACATGCAAAGGCTGATTTTCAGGTGGTTCGTGGATTCAGTTTAGTCGTTTATAGTGCACTTCGAGTAGGTCCCCAACGGAAATTCGAGCCGGATCAAGCAATAGTGGAATCGAGGCTGTAGAGGTGAGATTGAATCATCCTAAATTCTGGTCCTGCTGTGCGTAATAGACTGCAAAGACAAAAAACGAAATTTAAAAAGCCGATGGCAAAGCGCACAAGTAAAGTCAAACGGCGCAAAGAAAAAAAAATACGGAAATCGATCAGAATTCCCCTGCAAGAAAGGAGTCCCTTCGGGAGGTCAGCGCGGCGGGTGGAGGAGGCGCCGATCGGAAGGGGAGCCTCGGCTACCCGGGCGCACAGGCCAGTCGGGCGAGGAGGAGGGAGGGACTCTCCTAGTCACTGGCGCTCGATAATCTCGACCAACTGAGACCTTGAGAGAATTTTTTCGGTGGGCGCCCTGAACGCCCCGAAATTTTGCCAGGATATTGCATTGTGTGTGCGTGTATTTGTTTTCCTCAAAGGAATCCCGGAATCTTAAAAAACTTCGCTTTAGAGATTCAGGTGAGAATTGTGCAAGGGGTGGATCAATTCTTTCCAGAAGAGTCCCTACCCAGGGTCATTCAGGCAGGCGCCTAGCCCCAACTTTCAGAGAAGGGAGCGGGGAGGGGGGGGTCGGGGGGGCGCTTAAGGGGTGGCAGGGCGGACGCAAACCGCGCGGCTCCCGGACGCAGGGGTCGCCTATTTGAGAGGTGGACTTAGGGGGCGCTGGCGTTGTTGCCCAAGGGGACATGGGGAGTGAGGGCTGTGGGGGGGGCTGGGAGACGAATAGGGGTAGGCAGACAAGGGCAAGTGGGAGAGCAGGGGAGCGGGCAGAGAAGAGGAGGCCACCCAAAAGGGCGAGTGACCGGAGAGGGAGAGGCAGAAAGCCGGGACGAAAGGCCGGGGGAGGGGTGTGGTGCTGGAGCGAAGCGGCGGGGGGAGGTTCTCACGGCCTAGGCCTGGGGTGCACCCGACACATCCTTGGCGCTCAGTCCGGTTTCCTTTTGCTCTCAGGACCTGGGCAGCGCTGCCCGCCCGGGAGGGTGGGTCCAGCGCCGAGGCAGCAAGCGGCGCCCTGAGGGACGCCCCTAATCACCCCGGGACCCCGCCCCCTTCTCCGGGCCCCCGGGGTCTGAGTCCCGCGTCCCCCGCCAGCCCCCGCCGGCTCCCGGGCAGTTCTGCGCGCGAGGGGCGGGTCTCGGAGCCTGGGAATCGCTCCGCCCAGGACCCCCGCCCGGGGAGCCGAGGGGCCGGGGAGGAGCGAGGGAGGGGCGGGAGGCGACCCGGCATGCGAGCCCGCCCCCTCTCCGCCGGCCCGGCCGCCCCGGCCTCGGGTCCGGCCGAGCCCGCAAGGGTTAAAGGCGGCGGCAGGTGAGGTGGGCGGGGCCGCGGACTCGGGGGAAAAAGGAGCGCAGGGCAGAGGATGAAGGCAGAGAGCGCGGGTGAGTCACGGGCGGAGCTGGCCTCGCTCGCTCGCTCGCTCCCAGGCTCCCGCCCGCCCGCCGCCCTCCCGCCGCCCTCCCGCCGGCCCGCCGCTCCTCCGCCGCCCGCCGCCCGCCGCCCGCCGCCCGCCGCCGGGGCTGGTCGCGGCCCCCGCTTGTCCTCGGCTCCGGCCCCTCGCCGCTGGAGAGCCCGCCGGCGCGCAGGGCCCATGAGCAACCGTCGGTAGCGCGCCAGCCTGCCGAGCCCGGAGCCCGAGCACAGCCTCGAGGTAGGAGCCAGGGTCGGGGCGGCGAGGGGCGCGCGCCCCGGGGATCCTCTCGAAAAGCAGCGCCCCGAACTCGCCGCAGCCCCAGCTGGCCTCGGGGGAGGTGGTCCTAAAGAATCCGAGGAGCTTAGGGCCCCGGCCGAACGACAACTGGGCGGAAGGGCGAGACGGGGGACCGGAGAAACTGGAGCGACTGGGACAACCGGAGGCCTGGGCCCCTGGGGACTGGGAGCACGGAAGCCCTGGCCACCTGAGCGCCGGTGATCGGGAGAGGGAGACGGCGGAAGGGGGAGGAAGGGTGTCTCTACCCGGCTTCCTGCGTCGGGGCGCGGGAAGCCGAGAGTGCGCGCCCTGCTGTCTCCCTTCCCGAAACCTGGCATCCCGAGACTGGGCTCCCTGGCTCTGCGTCGGGAGAGGCCACTCTGGAGCCTGGGTCGTTACCCCCCACGCCAGTCCCTGGGGCAGTTCCCAGACGCCAAAAGCTATTAGGGTCCTAGGCCTCACGGCTCCCGCCCGGCCCCTCCTGGGCTGCCGCGCCTGGGCCCGAGGCTCCATTCCTGCTGCTTCACCCAGTTCCTTTCTTGTGGTAAAGCAGCCGGAGCCTGAGTAGGCGCCCCAGTCCCCCTCTCCCCCCCTCTCCCAAACTACCAGGGCCACTTCTTTGGTCGCAGAGGCCAAAGGTGGTAGGGTCAGCGGAGCGGTGCTTTGGAAAGACGTCCCGGCCCTAAGCCACTGCACCTCCTCCCCCACCATCAGAGAAGGCCAGGCGCACACCTGAAGGACTCACACCTGAAGCACCAGGGCTCCCAGGCCTTAGAGAGAGGTGGTGAGAGAAAGAGGACCTTCAAATCACAGATACGTGGTTAAGAATGAGGTGGACGTCTTTAGGCTCCCCACAATTTAGGGAAAGGGTAACAGACCGGGAATCCAGAGATCTGGTTCACAGAGTACATATTTGTTGATTGAACAAGTAAATGAATGTCTGTTCCAGTCACCTCTCCAAATACTGCCTCAGTTTCCTCTTTTTTTTTTTTTTTTTTTAAATAAGAGGGTTGGCTTGAAGAGTGGTTCTCAACACTTTGCAGCATCTGGGAACCATCTGCAGAACTCCTAAAAATGATCCATGCCTAGAATGCACCCCCTTATATAATCTCTTGGGGTAATTCTTAATTTCTGTGATTCTGGTTTTTCTAGTTCCCCCTTGCTGTCCCTACTTTGACATCCTTTACCGGGGTGACAGTTTTACCTTCCTGAGCTTGTTAGTAAGCTCTTCTCTGGCTGACCCCCTTCCCTGGGAAAGCTGACCCCTCCCAGCTTCACATCTGGGTCTCCCCTCAATTGAAGGAAGGGATGGGTAGCAGCCAGACAGAGCTGGCTGGCGCCAGTGTGGGTCAGGACAGCAGAGGAGGCTTAACTTTCTCTGGTAGGGAGATGTCCCCTGGGAATGGGCACTGTGGCTATACCCGAGGGGGGGTGGGGTGGCGGGGTGAAGTCCTTGCCTGAGGGAAAGGGGTGGGGGCCAGTGTGGAAGGGGATTTGCTAGGGCCATGGCAACCCAGTCAGGCAGAGAGCTGAGGGGAATGGAATGAGGTCTCTTTCTCTAATATCTCAGAACCTGCTTTGGGCTTTGGAAAGTCAGGTCACCTCAAGCTTTGAGTTTCAGAAACAGACCACCACCCTCTCCTCATCTGGAGTCTCCGTCGTCCAGTGGGGTGGCAGCCCATCTGCATGGGGTAAATGCCACTGCCCTTTGCGCCAGCCTGGGCACCTGGGGTGGGGATAGTTTGAGTGCTGTACTGTAGGTGTATCTGACCCACCAGCCTGGGACCAGCCCAACTCTCAGGATTCGTGGAGTCTCCACAGGAGGGATCAGCTAGATGAAGGTAGACTCACCCCCCCATCCTTGGCTGGGAACCTCATACCCTCAACCCTTCCTATGACTCTCAAATTCTGTTTACGAGTCTTTAGTCCCCACTCAGAGGTGCCTTCCTCTTTTTCGCTTGCCGGCCAGCTGCCAGCCCAGCCCAGCGGGAGAGGAGCACTGTGCAGGGAGGGTATCTGAGTTAGGACTAGAAGTGAGTTGGCGACTTTGCTCACTTCACCTCTTCTTTGCCTCCCTTAGGTTCCACTTGAGGTGCTCCTGACCATCCCTGCTCCCTACCCCACCCAGGATCCCGGCAATGCTAACCGCTGTCTGCGGCTCTCTGGGCAGCCAGCACACGGACGCGCCTCACGCCTCCCCACCGCGCCTCGACCTGCAGCCTCTCCAAACATACCAGGGCCACACGAGCCCGGAGGCCGGGGACTACCCCTCCCCGCTGCAGCCTGGAGAGCTGCAGAGCCTCCCGCTGGGCCCTGAGGTGGACTTCTCGCAGGGCTATGAGCTGCCGGGGGCCTCCTCTCGGGTGACCTGCGAGGACCTGGAAAGCGACAGTCCCTTGGCCCCGGGACCCTTTTCCAAGCTCCTGCAGCCGGACATGTCACACCATTACGAATCGTGGTTCCGGCCAACTCACCCCGGCGCCGAGGATGGCTCGTGGTGGGACCTGCATCCGAGCACCAGCTGGATGGACCTCCCCCACACTCAGGGCGCGCTGACCTCACCCGGCCACCCCGGGGCGCTTCAGGCCGGCTTGGGGGGCTATGTCGGAGACCACCAGCTCTGCGCGCCGCCGCCCCACCCACACCCGCACCACCTCCTCCCGGCCGCCGGAGGGCAGCACCTCCTGGGGCCTCCCGACGGGGCCAAGGCCTTGGAAGCGGCCGCGCCGGAGTCCCAGGGCCTGGATTCCAGTCTGGACGGAGCCGCCCGGCCCAAAGGCTCCCGGCGGTCAGTGCCGCGCAGCTCGGGCCAGACCGTGTGCCGCTGCCCCAACTGCCTGGAGGCGGAGCGACTGGGGGCTCCGTGCGGGCCCGACGGGGGCAAGAAGAAGCATTTGCACAACTGCCACATCCCGGGCTGCGGGAAGGCCTACGCCAAGACGTCGCACCTGAAGGCGCACCTGCGCTGGCACAGCGGCGACCGTCCCTTCGTGTGCAACTGGCTCTTCTGCGGCAAGCGCTTCACGCGCTCCGACGAGCTGCAGCGCCACCTCCAGACCCACACGGGCACCAAGAAGTTCCCCTGTGCGGTCTGCAGCCGCGTCTTCATGCGCAGCGACCACCTGGCCAAGCACATGAAAACCCACGAGGGCGCCAAAGAGGAGGCGGCAGGGGCGGCCCCAGGCGAGGGCAAGGCCGGCGGAGCGGTGGAACCCCCCGGGGGCAAAGGCAAGCGGGAGGCGGAGGGCAGCGCGGCTCCCTCCAACTGAGCCCCTCCTGTACCGCTCCCCCCACGCTGGTCTCCCTTGGCGGCGCGAGAGGAGATGTCCCCCTGGGCTGATCGATGCCCGTGGGGGGCGCCTTGTGTACGGGGAGGAGGTGGTTATTTATTGAGGGGGAGAAGAAGGGGTGCGGGGTCAGGGAGACGGGGCGCTAGGGGTTCTTTTAGTCTCTGGGGCTGGACCAGACGTGTTTGACTGGCTGGGCTGGGAGGAGCGGAGCAAAAGCCTCTCTGTCCTCCCCTTCCTCACTACTTCACTCCTGTGCCTCTGCTGGGGGATTGGGGTGGGGTCCCCCTGCCGCGGCTGGAGTGGAGGGCGGAGGGGACCTGCTGGGAGAGACGGCGCGTCCCCGGAGCAGAGGAGTGGGGCCGCCGCGGGCGCTGGGGGTAGCTGCCTGGACACGTCCTCAGCGCCTGGGAACCGGGACATAAAAGCGCCTCTGGACCCGCCCTGCGGCCCAGGTCCCTTTCATCCCCCCTTATAGTGCTTCTATCCCCATGGTTTCCCCAGGGAAAGCCAAGGTGGAGTGGGGGAGACAGGGGTCCCCCTTCGGGAGGGGTCTCTATCTGGTTGGGAGGGTTGTTGCTGTAGAAATAAATCCTTTGATGTGCCTCCTGATTAACCCTTCCAAACCCACTCTGATGGAGCCATGAAGGAAGAAGGGGAAGAGGCCAGAACCGCAGACAGCTTCCCAGCCAGAGCGGTGGGGTGGAGAGAGCTAGACTGGGGGGAGGAGCACAAAAAGGCCCCTTCTAAAATGAGAGAAATAGATTTGGTGGGAACTAACTAATGGAAGGAACTAACCCCTTACCTCTCTAACTCGGATTCAGTCCTTAATAACTCATGGTTTTTTTGTTTTTTTTTTTTTGAAAAATAAAGTTCAGTATAGTTCCCACTCCCCACCTGCTACTTGATCTAGGTTTTCAAGGCAACCAGAAACCCCAGCCCCCACTCTAGCATTGATGTAGTTCCTCGTCCTGGGTCCCCTCAATCATTTGCCGTTCCCGTAGGGACAGAAGGAAAAGGGTTACCTTGGTTGTCTGGGAAGTAGGTGGGGTGTCCCAGTGGAGGGACATCCAGTGGTCCCCACTCAGAGTGGAGGACTCTGCCCCTGCCCAGCCATCTTCTGTTCACTGAGAAGCTAAGGCTCACCCTTCCTTTTCTCTACCTTCTCCTTTCTCTATTGCCCTGCAAGCCTTGCCCCTCCTGTAGGGTGTGTGTTAGGGGGCTCCTTTCTCTCCATCTCAATTCCGGCCAGGGGGACTCCCCTTTCATATGAAGGAGGTGTTCTCCCACTGGAAGGGGTCTGCCTTCTGAGGTGATGTCCAGAAAGCTATCCCTGTCCCCTCCTTTAGATGCTAGAAATACATCCTGGTTGTGATCTTGGAGTGGGGGCTGGGGAAAGCCTAGCAGGGGTGGGGCCAGGCAAAGGGAAGGAAGCAGATAGGGGTAAGGATCTGGAACTGGTAGCCTTTTCCAGGCTAGAGGTAGAGGCTGTAAGATTGTCTCTGACCTCCCCTGATCCCTTGCCCCTCTTTCTCCACCCAGAGCCCTATGTGAGGATTAGTTGTGTATTGATTTTTAAGTTATAAGCAAAAGGTATTTTATTTAATATTAGGGCATGTGTGTGTGCATGTTGTTTGTACCTGTATGTGTGTATGTGTGTGTGTATGTGTGTTTCTCTACTGAGCCTGGGGTCTCCAGCTGGAGAGACCCCACCTTGTTCACCTGTCCAAGGTCCTAGGACTTAGGCCCACAGTGTCTCTTTCTCCCTTGGGGATGCTGGAGCCCAGTCCCAGGACTGGGAGCTAAAAGGGAAGTAGGTTTGGGGTCTGGGTAGGAATATGCATTTGTGTAGAAGGGAGCCCTTCTTAAAAGGGACAGGGTGACTCTCCCTGAGAGACTCATGGGCCTGGGGTAGTTTAAGAAATTATGTTCTTTCTTTTTGCTCCCTCTTTACCCTACCTCTTGCTACCCCAACCAGAGGTCCCTTTCCTTGCTGAGAGGGTTGGGGACAGGAGAGAGTTGGCAGTGCCTGCAGGTTGCCGGGCCAGGTGGGGGGGGGGGGGAGAGGGAGGACACTATGGGTGTAGGATGCCTTTCTCCACCCATCGAAACCAGCCACCCCCTCCCTGTGCCACCAGGACAGCCCTCCTCAGTGACCATTCTAAAGGGAACTCCAGAATGGGTGTTGGGGCTGGGGGGGTACTGGTGTTGCCCCTGTGGAGGACTTGAGCTCTCAGGATGCAGGTGAGGGCTTTGGATGGGTTTTCTTCTGCTCCCCCCCTTTATAGATCTAGGTTGCTTGGCTGTCTGCCCCCTTCTAGGCAGCCCCCTAGAGGAGAAATGTAGGATTTTTTCCTTTAACTGCTGTGAACCCACTTTGGGGGGTGAGGAGGAGGAAGAAACAGCCTGTTTTTTATGCCATAATAAAGTCATCAACCACATCATTGCTTCATTTGTCTTCAGCTCTGGTTTCCTTTTTGACTCAGTGTCCCTCAGTGGTGAGGACCAGGCCGGGCTGCAGGGTGGGGTGGACACTTCCCTTTGATCCCGCAGCTCTGCTGCAGCCTCTCCTCCCTTTGTTTGGGGCAAAGCGGAGCTGATTGAAGGGACAGATCCTTACCGGGAGGTGGCTGGTGCCCGGGGGAGGGAGGAGCTCCCTCAGGGTTGATCACTGGGCTGACAGTCCCTCCCTGGGGATGAGAAGGTTCTAGATATTTCCTTCCTCCTCCACACATAAGCCCCCTCTTTCCCCTCCCCTGTCAAGAACGCCGGTTCCCTGCCTCTCCGGGAGAGAGCCAACCTCCCTACTCAGTCACCCCACCCCCGTGGGGGTGTGATGGGTCCCTCTGGCTGTGAGTGAGGCGGGGGTGACTGGCAGTGATTTCTTCACCCAGGATGATCCCTATCAGGGACAAGGCGATGAAAGGCAGCCAAGATATCTGATGGGCTCCCGCCCAGCTGGAAAGTATGAGGGAAGGATCCTCCTGCAACTCCCAGCTAGAGGGCCTGCCACAGTTACACAAACAGTGCTCACGAACGAATGCACCCGCACTGGACCCACCGGGTGGCCAGGGATGTGCAGAAACGCCCATGTGTACGCACTTTCCTGGGCTGCCCAATGCCTGCTATGCGGCTGGGGCCTAATTCGGGTGAAATGAATAAAAGACCTCAGGAGACCAGAGGGTGAAGCTAGGAAGGTCGACAGAGGAGCCATTTGGCTAGAAAGGGGCAGGTCGAGTATTGCGTCCTTTCACCGTCCCAGCCTACATTTTGACCACAATTCTTATCTTCACTAGTGGGATTCCTGTTTCCCCCACTCCACCCCTAACCCAATTTCCTGGAGCCAAATCTGGTACCCAATTGGCTCATCCCATCACATGCTTGGGAGAATCTGGGGTCACAAAAGTTAAGGCCATTTGGGGATGGGGAGTATCAATGATTCAGGGCTTACAGATAGACGCAGACTGATTTTATGGGGAGTAGTTATTTGCTTTCTTTTGCTCCCAGAGTTAGAAACCTGAGAGGAGGAGGGGCAGGCATATACTCCGGTGACCTGGTGCCCGCCCCACTCCGTGGGGCGCCTCTTTTGTCTTCCTACTTCTGGGGGAGTTAGACCCCCAGGAACCTGATGAGCCTTTTCTTCCTTTAGCCCATCGCTGCCCCCAGGGACAAGAGGGCAGCTGTGGGGCCGGCTGGGCCTGTCTGGGCAGGGCTGGGGCCACCCCTCCTCCCCTTGCAGCTCCTCCTGCTGACCTGCATTCTTAGCGGGGGCCTTTGGTGGGGCTCTGATGTTTGCTCACTGGCTCACATTGGCAGTAATGCTGCTTGGCTGGCCTACCCCCCACCCCCCAGGGAACCCAAGGCCACCACTGACCCCTCAGATCTGGCACCCCCAGTGGGACGATCCTAGAGGGACCAGGAAGGAATTAGGGAACTCAGGCCATGTGGCTGACCCTTTGGGCAACCTCTCTGAGTGGCCACCTCTTCTCTTGGGAGGTGGGAGTATAGGCTCACTAGGATGGGTGAGTGAAATCAGGAATGAGAAAGTGCCCAAGGAGCAGGCAGCCTGGGAACTGCCGCCTGGGGCTGCGCTGTGGCCCACAGACACATGCTTCTCCTGCTGCCCGTTCGTGCCCCACAGCGGGCAGCTAGGGAAGTGCAGGAGGGAGGCCAGGTTGGCTGCAGGCCGCTTTGGGAGCTCACGTCTGTCAGCGCGCAGCCTTGACATTTGCTTCTGGAATGACCTCCAACAGCAACCACATGACACCTCCCCAACAGCACACCTGAACCAATCTTCACTTTCCATTAATTCTGGTGAGCTCGGGCACCTGGGTGGCTCAGTGGTTGAGTGTCTGCCTTTGGCTCAGGTCATGATACCGGGGTTCTGGGATCCAGTCCCACATCGGGCTGCCTGCAGGGAGCCTGCTTCTCCCTCTGCCTCTGTCTCTGCCTCTCTCTGTGTGTCTCTTTATTTATTTAAATAAAATCTTAAAAGAAAAATTCTGGTGACCTCGACAGCTCAGCATCTTAGCAGTATGGGTTTGAAAAACATCTCAGGAACCAGTCTAGCTGTTTTCACCTGGTAGAGGGCATCTTAGAGTCACCTATGGGGTTTCTCAAGACATCCCCACTAACTCTCCAACACCCCACCAAGTTATGTCCTTGGTGGCGCATTAGAGCAGTGCTTCTCAAACTTTACACTGGGGGTGTTAACATGCAACTTCTGATTCAGTAGGTCTGAGGTGCGGCCCAAGATTCTGCATCTTTTTTTAAAAGATTTATTTATTTGAGAGAGAGAGAGGGGTGGGGGTGTGGGCTGAGGGAGAGAGAAGCAGATTCCCTGCTAAGTGCGGGGGCCCACTGGGGGCTCAATCTCAGGACACTGACATCATGACCAGAGCCGAAATCCAGAGTCAGATGCTTAACTATTGAGCCACCCAGGTGCCCTAAGATTCTGCATTTTGAACAAGCTTCCAGGTGATGCTGATGCTGGCAGGTCATGGACACTGAGTAGCAGAGTATGAAAGTATGATGTTGTGCAGTGGGGGTTGTTGTTGAAAACTCATCCCTCCCCTCCACTCCCCACCCGTGATTGAGAACCACAGATCTAGCTCAATGCTGTCATTTTGCCATTGGGGAAACTGAGGCCCTCAAAGAGTAAAATGACCTGCCCAAAGAGACCCTGTAGATCCATAGCAGAAGCAAGATGAGATGCCAATGTTCTGAGTTCCAGGTGATGCTCTTTGTGCCTCCAGCCCAGCTTCTAAGTCAATTCTTCTCTGTTAGGGGCAGTCCCCCTTTTGAAAGTAAAGCCCAGAGGCAGCTCCCTCCTCAGGGACAGTTTCCTCTTCAGAATCAGCCTTGGATACCTATAGGCAATTAGGAAACATCTCAGATTTCAGATCCCCCAACAGCCTTATCTGGTACATCTGCCCACAATCTGCCTCCTGGGAAAGCTTTGGCTCTCATTCTCATCCCAGGAGTGACCCCATGCTGGGATGCTGTGCACACCGCCCCCTGCTCCAAGCAGCAGCCCTGATGGGTTGGCAGGATGGATGTGTGGGAGAAGTAGATAATCTGCAGTATCTCTCCCGTCCCCATTCCTGGAGGGTTCCACAGAGCAAAAAGGTGAAATGCATTTGCTTAAATGCTGGTTATGGAGATAGTTTATAGAGGAAAATGACCCAGAAGGCAGAACATTTGGGATCAGAGTCCACTCACACACTAACATGTGCACCCTTGGCTAAGACTTCTTTGCTGTTACAGTTTCACTACATGTAAAGGCAACTACATGTAAAGCCCAACGTGGGACTCGATCCCGAGTCTCCAGGATCAGGCCCTGGGCTGAAGGCAGGCGCTTAACCGCCGAGCCACCCAGGGATCCCTCTTTCCTCTCTTTTCACGTGGGCTCCTTTCCACCCCAGCCTCCGCTCCCCACAGTGGCCCCATTGGAAGCCCCCCCCCCCCGCCCCCCTTCATCGCAGGCTCAGTCCCGCCTGAAGGGGCGCCGCGAAGGGCCGGCGGCCTAGCGCGGGTTCCGAGGCCGCTCGGCTCCAAGAAGCGGTGCCGGCGCGCGCCCTGGTGGAAAGCCGGGGAACTGCGGCCGCTGGTTCCGGTTCCGCCCCCCGGGCCAAAGCCTTCCAGGTCACCTGCGAGCCTCCGCCCAATGACCTGAAGCGGAGGCGGTGGCGCTCGGGACTGATCTGGGGATCTTGCAGGGAGGGAGGGTGAGGGGCACGCCGCCGTATTGGGGAAGCGAGAAAGGGTGGGTAGAAGAGGGGCGTGGGACTCCTGGGGAGGCGGGGTACGAGGGAGGGGGTCCCGCCACTGCCTCGGGGCGCCGGGCTCTGGGTGGGGCAGGGCCCTGGGAGCGTGCGCTCGAGTGAGCCGTGCCTCTGCCGCGCACACCGTACATGCAGTGTGTGTGCGGTGCTGAGCGTCCGGAACCCCACACGTGTCTGTTTACACGTGGTGGGAGAGGGGCTCCCAGGGGCTGAGCCCTGGCCAGGGTGGTGGAGAGGTAGCACCAGAGGGACAAGCTCATCTCTACCATCTCCCCAGATGGCTTCGTGTGCCCCGGACAGCCCGTGTTCCTGCGATTGTTTTGTGTCTGTACCCCCGGCCTCGGCCATCCCAGCGGTGATCTTTGCCAAGAACTCTGACCGGCCCCGGGACGAGGTGCAGGAGGTGGTGTTTGTACCAGCAAGCACGCACGCCCCTGGGAGCCGCCTCCAGGTGGGTTAGGCCTTATGGGAGTGGCAGAGGTGTAGCAGATCCAGACATTCTGCTAAGACCTTGCTCCTCTGCTGCTCACACCCAGAAAACTGCCACAGGTGGTGGAAAGAGCATGACTTTCTAGTCTCCCGAGCTGGACTTAGCCTATTGTTGAACCTCCTCCTCTGTAAAGTGGGAAGAATAAAACCCTTTCTGAGTGGACTCTCCCTTTCTCCTTCCTTACCTGCAGTGCACCTACATTGAGGTGGAGCAGGTGCCAAAGACTCACGCTGTCATCCTGAGCCGCCCTTCTTGGCTGTGGGGGGCGGAGATGGGCGCCAATGAACATGGTGTCTGTATTGGCAATGAGGCAGTGTGGACCAAGGAGCCGGTTGGAGAGGGGGAAGCGCTGCTGGGCATGGATCTGCTCAGGTGGGGACCCTGCCCTCCCTCATCTGGAGTCTGAGAGCTGAGTACTGACTCAGGGGGCCCCTCCTCCAAGCCAGGTTCCCAAGGGCCTCCAGCTTTTTGTCCCCATTGCCATCACCAGAGAGGCTGCCCTTGCTTCTCCCTTCTCCTGGTCCCACCTCCAGTCCGGTAAGGAGCTCCCAAATGTGGACACTTCTGTGCCTCTCCTGGCCCCAAAACAGGGCAGTGGTTTCAAATTTCTTTTTTCAATAGAAGTGCTTTCCCTCCACCACCACCCCCAAAATGAAATTTCATATGGAGTCCCATTTTAAAAAACCAATAAAGGCAGAGCAGCTCTGGTTGAAGAGAGGCTGGGGGACTCAGTGAACTTCTCTGAGACTGTTTCAGGCCTCTTCATGGGACCCTCAGAGCAGAGCTTGAAAACCACTGGCCTAACTGTGCTTAATACAATTACCGTTAGCAGATTGTTTATGTGACTTGGGCCTCTCCGGGCTCCTTCTGTCCACTGGAACTTCTGTCTCCAGCTGCTGACACCTTATTGCCCTTCTGTTCCCTGCACCTCTCTTCATACCAGGCTGGCTTTAGAACGGAGCAGCTCTGCCCTGGAGGCCTTGCGTGTGATCACGGGCTTGCTGGAGAGCTACGGGCAAGGGGGCAGCTGCCGGGAGGACCCCACGCCGTTCTGCTACCACAACACTTTCCTGCTGGCTGATCGGACTGAGGCATGGGTGCTGGAGACAGCAGGCAGGCTGTGGGCTGCACAGAGGATCCAGGGTGAGAGCCTGGCCCTGGGGCTTGCCTCCTTGAGGTGTCCCTTTTTGTCAGCCTTGGGAGCAGGTGGGATGGATGCAGGGCAGGGTGGATCCAGGTGCAAGCCTCTTGGATAGGAGGCACACCCAAGGAGGTAGGAGATGAGCCCACTGGGGGGACTTTTCTCCCCCCTCCCTTCACTTGCTTAGGTCCTCTTGTGCTCTAGCCTCTTGTGCCGCTTCCTCTGGGGTGCCTTCCTGGACTCCCTGGCAGTCAGGTTTCCCCCTTCTAGGCAAGCAGGTGCCTCCTCATTGCACTCATCACAGCTGTGAACTCACATTTATTTCTGTGATCCTTTTTTCTGTCTGCCTCCCCGTGAGGGCAGGGCTGATCTCTTCCCCACCATGGTTTGGGCACCTGGCATAGCATAGGTGCTTAGTGATCAATGAGCCACCCCCCCCACCTCCTCCACAGAGGGGGCCCGCAACATCTCCAACCAGCTGAGCATCGGCACCGACATCTCGGCCGAACACCCGGAGCTGCGGACCCATGCCCTGGCCCAGGGCTGGTGGGGTGGGCAGCACCCTTTTGACTTCGCTCAGGTCTTCTCCCTGACCCGGCAGCCTGTGCGCATGGAGGCGGCCAAAGCCCGCTTCCAGGCCGGGCGGGAGCTGCTGCGGCAGGAGCAAGGTCAGTGAGGGGAGGTGGCAGGGAGGGCCGCAGCGGGGCTGCCTTCTCTCCTCCCCCACGGCTCTGGCCCAAGGCCAGGGTCCCCCCTTCTGCCGCGGCGGCCCCTCAGCCTGTGCTCCTTCGCAGGGGGCCTCACGGCGGAGGTGATGATGAGCATCCTCAGGAACAAGGAGAGTGGCATCTGCATGGACTCTGGAGGCTTTCGCACCACGGCCAGCATGGTGTCCATCCTGCCCCAGGATCCCACACAGCCCTGCGTCCACTTCCTCACTGCCACACCGGACCCATCCCGGTAACACAAATGAGGCTGGGGAAGGCAGAGGGCCAGGCAGGGGACCTGCGGGGATGTGACAGCCTCTGCTCGTTCCATCTCTGTCCCATCAGGTCAGTGTTCAAACCGTTCATCTTTGGGGCGGGGGCGGCCCAAGTCCCCCAGGTGCTGTCCCCCACTTTTGGAGCACAGGACCCTGTTCGGACCCAGCCCCGATTCCAGACTCAAGTGGATCGCCGGCACACCCTCTACCGTGGACACCAGGTGGCCTTGGGGCTGATGGAGAGTGACCAGGTAACCCCCAGGGAACGGGCTACTCTGGGGGCATGATGCACTTCTTGCACCCCCAATTGGGACTCTGGAAATATGAGGGGACCTGGCAGTTGGGGAGAGACTCTAGAGCTGGGGAGAGGAGTCTGCCTTCAGAGCTAGCTGCCCAGGAGAATGTCTGGTACCCTGTCCTTTCTCCCGCTTGTGGGGGGAGGCAGGTATCTTCCCTCTATCTGGAGGGAAGCCTGTCCCGGGGACTCATGTCCACCTTTCCTGGGCAGGATCAGGGGCAGCAGCTCCGGCAGAAGCAGCGGGATCTGGAGCAAGAAGGCCTGGAGGCTGCACGGGGGCTGCTGTCCGGGGAGTGGGCTCCACCTGCAGAGAAGCTGGGTGCCCTCTTCCAGGCCTTTGTGGAGAGGGAGAGCCACGTATATGCCTGAGCACCACGGCTCCTCCTGGGCTAGGGTGTGCACAGGACCCCTGGGGTAGGGTAGTAGGATCAGCACAAGCCTTTCACTCCCCTCAGCCTCGTTCTGGGCAGCCAGCTCGGCCTTTGCCCAAATAAAGTACGTTATTTTCCTGGTCAGTGGACTTGATCCCAGGTGTAGCGGCGGTGGGAGAGTCAAATGAGGGCGAAGGGCAGCCCTGAGCTGACTACAAGGCCTCTGGTTGTCTTGCTGGGCAGCACAGTCTTCTCACTTGGGTGATCGGGAACAGATGGAGAAAGTTGTGGAAGGAGCCCTTGAGAGGTGGCCTCCCCAGGTGTGTGAGTGGGTGTGCACAAGAGTTCATGCCTGGCATAATATGGGGCTACTCTTTAGGGAGAATTAGAACCACGGGTTTTTGGTCCCTGGCTTGAACCTTGGAAGGGCTCCCTAAGAGTGGCAGTGAGATGTGGCCTCTGTAAGATGGCATCTTCCACAAGGTGATGCCCACTCAGTACCCAGGAAGCCAGGTGGGGACCCGAAGTGCGCCAATTCTTGAGGTCGTTCCCAAAAGGTCAGAAACTTGTTCTTTAGAATCAGGTCCTGTATTTCTGTGACTCCCCCTGCCTTGACTGCTTGCTTCCCTTGAGATGCTTCCAATGACATAAAAGACATATTTGGGGCCTGGAAACATTTTACTGAGATAGGTTTCTGCCACAGGTGAGGGGTCAGAGAAGGAGGGGAGGCCCCACTTCATGCCCTGTTCTTCCCCATCCCTTGTTCCCCTGGTACTGCTGATAAGGCTAGGCTGTATGTACTTCATTTCTTGATTCTCTTGGTCACAGTTTTGTTTGTGCCAGGGGCCCCAGCCAGAGAGGCCTTAGGGACTAGGGCTGCTCTGGTCCCCTTCTTTGCCTGAGTGATGCTTTGCTGGCTGGAAACCAGCGGGCAGAGTTTCCTGGTGGCAGAGGTAGCTTGTGACAAGGAAGTGGGCTTGGGGGATGTCTCCTTCCTTTGCCTGGGAGTGACAGAAGGACTGCTGTCCCTTGCCATGGGCTCCCCAGGCAGCTGGGGGAGGTCAGTGAGGGCGGGCTTTGTCTCCATCCTCAGAAGGTGCTCGGTCAGGGCTGCCTGCTGCCTGCGCTCCTTGTGTCTGCTCATCTCCTGCTCTAGCTCCTTGAGGAAGCCTGTGAGGGACCAAGGCAGCGGATAGTAATGGAGGCCCAGGCTTGGCAGGAAGGCCCCTGGAAGGGAGGTCTCTGGTTCCCTGGGCAAACTAACCCTCTGCTGTCCCTCATGGGGAGGGGTTCGGGGTTGGGGGCTGAGGGCTGGAGGTGGGGAAGGACAAGTCACTCGCATGCCAGCTTGTCCTGGCTGCACTGTCCTTTTCTGGCCCAGATGCTGATCTGGGCTTGGGGCTGCCTCCCTAGCTGCCACAGCCATCTTAGCTTCCCCAGTGGCACACAGGCCAGAGCTGAGTTCTAGGGAGGGTGCAAGTCTGGGAAAGCAGGGCCACCTCGCTCTGTGCAGAATGGGCTGCTCAGCTCTGGGAACTCCTCATCCTCATCGCCTGAGGCTTCATCTTCCTCATCCAAGGTCCAGCGCTCTACCACAGGCTGCTTGTCCAGGTCCAGGAGCAATGGCAGGGCTTCTGTCACCAGCTCCCTGCAGTGTGGAAAGAGCAGAGGCCACCCAGGAGAGCACCCATGAGTGAGGAGCCTGGGAGGATGTGCAGACACAAGCCACAGCAACCACATTGGGAGGGGTGGTGTTCATGAGCTGGGAGATAGGGGTGCAGTCAGCCCCAGAGAGCTAAGTGTTGGCTTCATGTGGACCCCTGGGGGTGATGTGAGCTGGGGTGGTGGAGGAGGAGGTGCCGTGGATGGTGATCCCAGGTGTGCAGGCCGAGAGGGACCCATGTGGAGTTAAGAGGGGGAGCTCAGCCATCACCCCTTTTCTTCTCACCCTTAGGTCCTCCTCACCTGTACCCATCCTGGTTGGTGCAGCTGTTTCCAGTCAGGTTGAGGATGAGAAGGCTCTGGGGGAACTCATCTGTATGCACCAGAGAGGGGGAGGAAAGTACCATATCCACCTTCTGGCCCAAAGCCACTGCCTCTTTGTACAGTCTCTCCAGACTCCTAGAGGCTGTGCTGCCAATGCAAGCATAGGGATATGGTGGCAGAGAGGGGGGAGGCTTATCCCGTGAGCCAGGGCCAGGGCATTCTTACCCAGCTTCAGTGTTTCTATCAGGTTCTCAGAAAGGTCCAGAAACTGGAGATGTGGGAGGTCACGGAGGTTTTCCACCTGCTTGATTTGGTTTCCTGCCAGAGACAGGAAGCTGCAGGGGGAGGGAGGGGCACAGAGACAGAGCTGAATCACAGAACTACCAGAGGAAGGGAGGAGGGCACCAGGTACCCGGCAACCCTGGTTAAGCAGCCTGATGACAAGTGGGGACACATAGCCTCCCAGGTGAGGGAAGCAGAGTGAGGCTTGCTGCATCCTCAGCGGACAAGACATTAGGTTAGGAGAGGTCTGAACCAGTTCTCTGGGGGCATTACCAGGTTTCCCTCCCTACCCCCTACCCCAGGCCTGAGCCCTGACACCACATACCGCAAAGAGGGGATACAGGCCAGGTTCTCAATTCGCTGGATCTTATTCTGCAGAAAGCAAAAGAGTTAGGGAAACCGAGTAGACCATGTCTACTTGCGCAGCTGGAGAGCTGGCACTTTGGGAATGACCATCCTGCTCCCTGAACTGGTTCTCACCACCTGGGGATGATCTACTTTTTCTCGTGGATGATAAAGGGTATAAACTTGGGGTTAGCTAAACTTCATTTAAGTATACCGTGCTCACCCCACAGCTGAAGAAGGACCTAGAAATCAAGAAAGAAGCCAAGGGGCCATGGGGAAATACAAAAGGCCTTGGTGGTGGCTTATGCACACACGGGGAGTAATGAATATATATTATTTTGATTTGTGAAGTTTCTGTGGGGAAAAGTTAAAGGAGCTGGGTATATTCAATGTGGAGGAGACTGAAAATCAGCCAGTCAACCAGCACCACCAAACAATCTTCAAGATTATGAAGGATGCAGAGGAATCTTCTGGTTCCCTCTTCCACTTCTTCAAAACAGGAAATGGGCTCGAGCTATATAATGCAAGAGATTTAGGGTAGACACCAAAAAGAACTTCGAGACCAAGAGAAGTGTCTGACAGTGATTCAAGAGCATTCTCAGAATCTCTTTCGGGAAGATAGGTTTTTCAATTCAAGAGAATTCCTGATTCATCTGGGAACAGTTACTTTCTTTTTTTCTTTAAGACTTTATTTTTAAGTAATCTCTACACCCAACATGGAGCTTGAATTTACAAACCCAAGATCAAGAGTCACATGCTCCACAGATGAGCCAGCTGGGTGCCCTATCTGGGAAAAGTTTCAATGAATGTCTGCCTACCTGAACGCCTGGGAATGGGCAAGATGACCTGATTGGTTGCTTTCAGAATTAAACAGACTAAGGGGGGAAAGGGCAGGAGGCAAGAAGTTACCGCTTGCAGATAAAGGCTGTGAAGTTTCTGCAGGCCCTCGAGGTTCCCAATAGTGGTAATCCCCTCCCGGTCCAGGCGGACAGTCTGCAGTTCAGCAAGAGTGTGAAACCTGGAAGAACGGCCAGCAGATGTTTTAACACAGCGCCACTTCTGTGGCATCTCTGCAGGGAAGATGGGGTGGGGGGAGGTGTTTCAAGCTAAGTGGCTTTGATGGTATGTCAGGAACAATTTCTTGGTTCATGTGGCAGTGTCCAGCTCATGAACTGGGTTGACCTGGAGACCTGGATCTTGGTCAGTAGCACTGAGATGGATCAGAGGGTGAGAGGAGTAGGGCCCTTCAGGGAAATGGGTGATAAGCAGCTTATGGGTTCCTGGAGAGACTCAGAGGCAAGGAAAGCCTTCGTTGGGCCAGCGCAGATGGTGGAAGCAGGGGCCAGGGAAGATAAGACAATCTCTGCAGGAGGATCCTTCCTCATTTCCCTTTGAGTGGCCCATGGAAGGAAAAGCACTTGTTCCATTCACTCATTCATTAATTCCACAACATTTAATAAGTGCCCACTAGAGACAAATGAGTGTCCCTGCCCATCAGTGTTAGGGAAGCAGGCAAAACATACATAAATTCATTCATTCATTTATGTTTTTATTTATTTATTTGAGAGAGAGAGAGAGAGAGAAAGGACGAGCAGAGGGAAGAGGCAGAGGGAAAGGAAGAAGCAGGCTCCCCACTGAACAGGGATCCCGATGCAGGGTTCAATCCCAGGACCCTGGAGTCGTGCCCTGTGCCAAAGACAGACGCTCAACTAACTGAGCCACCCAGGCACCCATAATTTTATTTTTTATTTTTATTTTTTAAAAGATTTCATTTATTCATGACACACACACACACACACAGAGGCAGAGACACAGGCAGAGGGAGAAGCAGGCTCCACACAGGGAGCCCCATGCGGGACTCGATCCCAGGTCTCCAGGATCACGCCCTGGGCCGAAGGCGGCACTAAACTGCTGAGCCACCCAGGCTGCCCTAATTTTATTTTTTTAAAGAGTGAGTCAATATATTTGCAAATAACATATCTGATAAAAATACTGTACCATAGCATACAAGTGATTCAAAATTCAGTAATACCATTGCAAATAATACACAAATGATATATTCATATTATTGCTTAGATATAAAACCAAGAAAAATAAAAGCACATGTTCATACAAAGCATTAGACTTTTCTAATAATGTCCCTAGTAGCTTTACTTCCAACAGTGTAAAACTAGAAACAATCCAAATATTCATCAACACTATGGTATAGCCATATGGTTCAATCTTACTCATCAGTAAGGCATTCATTATTAATATATCAGGCCAAACATTTACAACAAGTGGATGACAGACACAAATACAAGGCACTAAGGGAGTACATGGACTGTGCAGTGAGTCCTGAATAGGGGAACAGGCAATGCTTCCTGGAGGAGATGACCTATAAGTGGGAGTTAGCCAGGAAGGGGAGAAGGGGAAGAGGAGAAGCATTTCAAGCAGAAGGAAATAAGGATGAAAAGGGAGCAGGCGTCGACTCATGCTAAGGCATTTGGATTTTATTCTGGAAGTACTAGAGAGGCAAGGAAGGCTCTATCAGGGAGTGCCCAATCAGATTTGTCATTTAAAAGGATTGCTTTGGCAACAGTATGGTGAGTCTCCACTGAGGGCAGGGAGACTAATTAAAAGTTAGTTGAAAAAAAAAAAAAGTTTGTTGAAAGGTGATGGCTTAAGGGCTTCATTTAAGGCAGTTGAGTGGGCACGGTAAAAAGAATAATGTTTAAGGAGGCAGAATCAATTGGATATTACCACTGATTGGATGCGTGGAGTAAGTAAAGAGAGGGACGAAGATGAGTTGACAACCAGTACAGCTCAGGGGACTGGTCATCCTGTTTCAATCGTCCAGCACCCCTTTCTTACCCCCCGGGCACTCACATCTTCTCCGACAGATCCTCATCCTCAGGGAAGGCCAAGTTCCTCTTAGTGATAAGGGCTTCGGTAATGCACACGCTCCCTTCCTCTGGACTCTGGGCAAGCTTAGCTGTGAACAGATTGGTCCGATTGTTCCATTTCCTTATTCTTGGAAGCCTGACCCTACCGTTATCCAACTGTTCTACCCGTCACCCAGTCCCCTACTCACCTCCGGGCATGATCTAAAGGCTACTGGCCTGGCACAGGAAGAGAACTAAGGGAGGCCAACCAACTTGAACCACCTCCGGGATGGCGGAACTCAGGATGGTAGCAGGCGAGAGAAGCTCGGAGACTCGAGGGACGAGGGGAGGTGGCTAATTCAGAGCCAATTAATGAGGTGGGGTAGAAGACAAAAGTAAATCGAGGCGGGAGCTCTAGAGTGTTTTGAGGGGTGCGAAGGGGTTTGCAAACCTGGCGGATTGTGGGTAGAGAGAGTGGCGGGTGCGGATGGAGAGGAAAGAGCCGAGCTCAACGGGCAGAGCGTCGTTGCTAGGAGACTGGACGCCAGGTCGGGCGCCGGGGCCGGCGGGCTCAGCGCATGCGGATTACTGCTCCGGCCGGCCGCTTCCGGCCCCGGGACTTCCCACAATCCTTAGCTCCCTCTGTCTCTCCCGGCTCCCGTCCGTCCCTCCGGTGGCGATGGCTGCGGCCGTGGCTGGGATGCTGCGAGGGGGTCTCCTGCCCCAGGCGGGTAAGGAGCGGCCCAGGTCCTCACGGCGCGTTCCGGCCAGTGCTCTTTAGTTCTCCCCCGTCCTCCACTACTGATCCCCTCCCGTAATCTCGTACTCCAGACTGCTCCCGGTGACTCCTGGCCCCGCCAGACTGCTGGCCTCCTCCCTCCGTCTCATTCCCTGTGGCTGCAGACGCTAGTAGTAAGAGCAGCGCGGCAACAACGTCTGCGACGACCGCAGTATTTCTTCCCTCCGCCCGAGTCCCCATTCCTTCTCTGGGCTTTTATAATCCACCACCCAGCTCTTGCTCACCTCCAGTTCCCTTTGCTTGAACCACTGCCCGCCGCGATCTTGGCGCTCTGCCACCTTTTTCCGGTCTCAGCACCAAAGTCCCCGCTCAGGCCTGCCCTGGCCACATTCTGCAAAGCAGCTTTCCCCTGTTAAATCTGTATTTTGCATCCGTTTATGGACCCCTCTTCACCTTTCACAATCGGTAATTTTGCATTTGTCTATGTATTGTCTCCTCTGTTAGACTTCAAACTCGGTAAGGACAGAACCATGTTCATTCAGCATAGCCAGCAGGTGGCGTGGTGCTTGGCCTTAGGCATGCAATAGACATTGTTTAATGAATAATTTTGAGCACAGAATACAGGCCAGGCACAGTGACAGATGATTTAGTATTATCTCATTTAAATCTTAAAGCACCTCGAGAAGAGGTGCTCCTCTTTAGAGTCGAAGAAATTCAATTTTCAATGAGTGACCGGTCAAGGTCACAGCTAGTAAGTGACTGAAGAGAGATTACACTCTTGTTCCATCTGTGGGGTGCCTGGGTGGTTCATTCGGTTAAGCATCGGGCTCTTGGTTTCAGCTCAGGTCATGAGATCAGGGTCGTGAGATTGAGCCCTGCATAGGGCTCTTTGCTGTTGACCTTGGAGCCTGCTTGGCATTCTCTCCCTCTCCCTCTGTCTCTACCCTGCTTTCGCTCTCTCTCTCTCTCTCTCTCTCTCTCATTAAAAAAAAAAAAAATCTGGTTCCATCCGATCCAAAGCCTGTGTTCTTAACTTAGGTGTTGTGGCTGCTGGCAGTAAAACCTCTCCCCCCAGCAAACCTCCGTGCTCTCTATTAAAGCCACCTTCTAGCTGCACTTTTCCCTGAGATCCCATCCCAATCTTGGGAAGGGCCGGAAGTGGGAAATGCTAGTGTGGGTCCTTTTGTTGAAGATGTAGGGGTCACTTAGGCTTACAGCTTTCAAGTGGCTCCCTTGTCTTCTGAGGGGTGCTCTCCACCAATGTCTGTAAACAAGAACTGAGGGAAAAGAGGCTTGTTTGGGGGAGTTGTGAGGGCTTCAAATCATAGGAGAAGGCTTTAGAGCAGTGGTTTTCAGACTTCAGCATGCATCTGGAACACCTGGAGGGCTTATTAGAACCGCTGTTTGTTGGTCCTCCCCTCTCCCCCCCCCCCCCACCCCAGTGCTTCTGATTCAGTACGTCTGGGACAGGCCCTGAGAACTTGTAGTTCCCTTTTTTTTTTTTTTTAAAGATTTTATTTATTTATTCATGAGAGATACACACAGAGAGAGGCAGAGGGAGAAGCAGGCGCCTCACAATGAACCTGATGTGGAACTCAATCCCTAGACCCAGGATCACGCCCTGGGCTGAAGGCAGATGCCCAACCACTGAGCCCCCCAGGCATCCTGAGAACTTGTATTTCTAACAAGTTCCCTGATGATGCTGATGTCACTGGCTGGTGGCAGCAGCACATCTTGAAAACCACTGGCTTAGACCAGGGGTTGGCATACTGTGGCAGGACTGGTCACCGTGTTTTATAAATAAAATTTTATCGGAATATAGCCACATTTACTTGGTTCATATTGTCTGTGATTGCTTTCATGATACAATGGCACAGTTGAGTAGTGACAGACTGTATGGTTCTCAAATTAAAATATTTACTATTTGGCCATTTAAGAAAAAATACGCTCACCCCCCCCCCCTTTTTAATGTGTTCAAAAGTACTTTCTTCTTCATTCTCATCTTTTTTCCACATCTCTGTGCATAAAGAAGAGCTGGAGAAATGGAAGCCTCAAAGGAGCAAGCAATTGACCTAAGGTCACCCATTAAAGAGAAGACAAGTTTGGGGAATTTAGGATTCCTGGTAGATAATTTCTTGTCCCACTCTCTTGTCGCATCTAGCTCTATGAGCCATAGTTGTCTTGCCCAGAGGTGGGCTTTTTCTCCACCTGAAGCTGCCTGAGGACTCCCAGAGGCTGCACGTCACAATGTTGCCATTTCCTCTCCCAGGCCGGCTGCCCACCCTCCAGACTGTCCGCTATGGCTCCAAGGCTGTTACCCGCCATCGTCGTGTGATGCACTTTGAACGGCAGAAGCTGATGGCTCTGACTGAGTATATCCCCCCTAAACCTGCTGTTAACCCAAGATGCTTACCGAGTCCTCCCAGTCCCCCACAGGAGGTAAGGAGGAGACTGCCTGTCCTTGGTGCCTGGATGGTGGATTTAAGTGATCTGGTCTCTGTAGCCATAATGAAGTGGCTCTCCAGGACACAGCCCTCCACATCATTACTTCCCCTCTTTACCCTGTGTGCCAGATGCATTAAAATGAAATGTGTACTTGATTCTGCTTGGCATTTTGGGTTCTGTGGATCGGATGGACCTCCTGGATTTCCATTATTCTTTACTTGTCTCCAAAAATTGTGTAAAAGCTCTCCAAGCAGGTGGGGATAGGGGAGAGTATCTCTCCTGTCTTGAAAGGACTTGAAGCTTGTATGTTTTCCTAGAGGAATGGTGTGAGGTTTTTTTTGTCCTAAGAAATAACAGAAAGAATTTGTACCTTTATGCTCATGGTCAGGCCCACAAGCTGTGAACTTTGAGAAACACTGTCTTCAGAAAATGAATTCTTGTCCTCGGTTCTGAATTATAACTGTGAAAGAGTTATCTTGTATTTATAATTGGGAAAATTATTCAACATGAGTATAGTGTCAGAGGGATAAAGTGATATTTACGTCATTATTGTCACATAATGTTGACTGGGTCAGACTGGTGACCTGGTCAAGGGGACGAGCTTTGTCAGGTCTGACACCACTGCTCTAAAGACCGTGGTCATCTGGTAAAAATGAAGGATGGGGTGGAGTTTGTAGCCTTTCTTGAAAGGCAGGGCCCCCTCTCTCCTCCAGCACACCAATCTTTCCCACATTTGGGCACTGCAGGGAGCCCCAGCATCCGTGCCCCAGGGGGACAGAAAGACAAGGAGAAGGGTGGTATCTGTCCCCTTAATCATCCCTCTCTTCCCGGTCTCAGGAGACAGGCCTCATCCGGCTCCTCCGTCGGGAGATAGATGAGGTTTTCCGAGAGAACCGAATGATAGCTGTGTGTCAGAATGTGGCCCTGAGTGCAGAGGACAAGCTTCTCATCCGGCACCGGCTGCGGAAGCACAAGATCTTGATGAAGATCTTCCCCAACCAGGTAGGGAGCAGCCCTCTGATGCGGGTGCCCTATTCCCCCGCCCTCACCAACTCAGACCCCAGGGTCCCTCCCCAGAGAGGGTGCGTTTGACCTTTCCCACCCCTTCCCCACCACAAGCAACCCTACAGTCTGGTGCCTAAACTGTGGTTGGGGCCCGAGGAGACTTGTCGGTTTGCACCCTCATCCTGATGTGGCCTGTGATTGGGGTTGGCAGCCCTTCCTCCCACTCATCCACAGGAAGCCCTCTTTTCTGCTGTTTCAGGTTCTGAAGCCCTTCCTAGAGGATTCCAAGTACCAAAACCTGCTGCCCCTGTTTGTGGGGCACAACTTGCTGCTGGTCAGTGAGGAGCCCAAGGTCAAGGAGATGGTGCGAATCTTGAAGAGTGTCCCTTTCCTGCCACTGCTAGGTGAGCAAGCACCCCTGCGGGTTGAGGATGGGGGTGAAAGGGAGTGGGTGCCACAGCAGCCTCATGCCATCTGCTAGGTACATGTGGGTAAAACTGGACATTCTTGGGGGGACATCCTCTAATGGATAGGGCCTGAGTTACTAGCACCATTTGTCAAGGGCTGCCGGTGTCACTCTGGAACCTGTGTTGGCTCACTACCCTGCATCTGTCTTTTCTTCCTTCTTTCCTTCCTTCCTTTCTCCCTCCTTCCTATCTTTCCTTTCATTTATTTTAGGGAGAGAGAGAATCCAGGCAGGGAGAGGGAGTAGGAGGAGAGAAGCAGACTCTGTGCTGAATAGGGAGCCCTGTGAGGGGCTTAGTTTCACCATCCTGAAGCCATCACCTGAGCCCAAACCAAGAGTTGGGACACTTAACTGACTGAGCCACCCAGGCGCTCTGGTCCTGCATCATTTCTGCAGTAGGGGGAAGAAAAGGGAAGGCAGAGAGAGGGCTCTGGAGGGAGAGGAAGTTCAGAACCTTGAGTCTAGCAATGGGGTATGGAACGCCGCACAGATGAAGATACTTAAATAGCCCAGGTAAAGGGCACTGATGGGTGAACAACGTTTTCCAGACTCCCCTGATGCTAGGAATCCCCAGGGATGATTCTTCTATAGAGAAGACTGGTTTCATAGGGAGTCTCCGTGGGCCCCCCACACCCCACTACACACATGCTCTGCAGTTCTTTAGGAAAGTTTAGGAAACCCCGACTTAGTGGGATTTGGGCCAGCTGAATGTCTTATGTGAGAGTTTTCTGGGGAACAGTTAGGAAGGAAGGGAGTTGGGCAGGGCAGGAGTGGGAACCAGATTTGGGGGAAGGCTGAGGGGTGCAGAAGAGCAACAGAACATGCATTGGAACATTGGGTTGGGATGTTGTCTTTAGAGGAGAAAGGCTCCAGCTGACCCTGTGTTCTTCCAGGTGGCTGCATCGATGACACCATCGTTAGCAGGCAGGGCTTCATCAACTATTCCCAGCTTCCCAGCCTGGCCCTGGCACAGGGGGAACTGGTAGGAGGACTCACCTTCCGTATGGCCCAGACCCACCTCTTGCTTCAGCACCAGCCCTTCCAACTGACTGCCCTGCTGGATCAGTACATCAGACAGCAACAGGAGGGGGACTCCGTCATGCCAGCCAGCGAGCAACCTGCCTCTCCTGACCCTGTTCCGAACTCCTAGCCAGCCTGTTGCACCCAGCCTGCCTGCCCATAAACATGCTGTACTCCTGTTGGCTGTGCCAACATCTGGCAGAGATACAGAGGGAAGTGTGGGGAGTGGCACTTGTTACCTGACTTCACTGACCACAACTTCCTCAGATGCAGAGCCACCTGGGGTTGCAGAGACACTCCATTTCCAAATGGAGGCTCTTAATCACTGTCTTTGTCCCTAGTTTTCCCAACCTGAGACCTAACAGGAGTGGGGTTTTGGCTCTCCAGGCCCAGGGCAGAGAAGCTGAACAGAGATTGTCTTCTGCCTCCAGGCCCACAGTCCTTTGTCACATGTGTCTCCCAGCCTATCCCCTTGTGGATCTGATGTGCTGGAATAGCTCACCCAAGTCATTGTGCTAAGAGTGGCATCTGTTGAGAGCCTGCTGTGCCGGGCTGCGTGCTTACCACTTTACGCACATCAGTTCTTCTACTTCTCACCATGCAACCATATCACCCCCATTTTACAGAAGGCTAAAGGGTGGAAAAGTTCAATAGTCTACCCAAGGTCCTGCAGCTAATAGGAGGCTGAACAGGGACTTGAGCCAGGCTCTCTGCTCTGAAGACCAGGCCCTGGATTTCTGCCCTAGAACTTCCTCATTAGGGTTCTGTGTGTGCTGGAAGGTTAATTCTCCGCCCTTGGGGTGTGTCATGTTATGGAAAGGTTGGGAGTACTGCTTTCTGATAAAATGGAATGCATTTTACTTAGTCTGTTCTGCTGTTTGCAAGCTTATCCTCCCTGTAGACTTATTCTCAGGGCCCCCTCTGATTCTCACTTCCCCTCCTAGAAAATCCTTCCTCTTTCTGTGTCCGAGGTCTCTTATCTCTCTGGGCCAATCCCACAAATGGCATCTCTTACACGTTTGTCCTTTTCAAGGCAGCTGCCAGCTTTGCTCAGTCACTAACACGTCCCAGGTGATT